>NC_080554.1:3862500-4162500 GCF_028640845.1 Ahaetulla prasina
TGAAGGCATCTTTTCTTTTATGTACACTGAGAGCCTATGCACCAAAGACAAATTCCTTGTGTGTCCAATCACACTTGGCCAATAAAAAAAAATCTATTCTATTCTATTCTATTCTATTCTATTCTACTCTATTCTATTCTATTCTATTCCATCTATCTATCTACAGTATCTATCTATATCATCTATCTGCAGTATATCACCTATCATCTCTCTCTCACTCATCTCTCTCCTATCTATCTATCTATCTATCTATCTATCTATCTATCTATCTATCTATCTATCTCTATCTATCTATCTATCTATCATATCTATCGTATCTATCTATCTATCTCTATCTATCTATCTCTATCTATCTATCTATCTATATCTATCTATCTATATCATCTATCTACAATATATCTATCTAGAATCTATCTACAGTATCTATCTATCTATCTATCTATCTATCTATCTATCTATCTATCTATCTATCTATCTATCTACCTACCTACCTACCTACCTACCTATCTAACTATCTATCTATCTATCCCCCCTCTCTCTTTCAGATGTATTCACTTGAATATATCATCTTCCAGTATTTTAGGGGCAGTCAAGAGATGAGGGAGTTTGACTTATTCTCAAAAGCACCTGGAGTTGCCAGGTGCAAACAACCAGGAGCAATTTGTTGAGTTTAAAGCACTGAATAGTTCATTATTGCTACCTATACACAAGAACTAATGGTCAAAGCTAAACTGGTGTCAGCTGCCAATTTAATGACCCTTTTTTGGGTGGGGCGGGGTTGTTAAGCGAATCACGGCAGTTGTTGGGAATCATGCGGTTGTTCAATGAATCTGGACTCAACCTGGAATTAAAGAGAAACTTCCTGACGGTGAGGACAATTAACCAGTGGAACAGCTTGCCTCCAGAATTTGCGGATGCTCCATCACTAGAGGCTTTCAAGAAGAAACCGGACATCCATTTGTCTGAAATAGTATATGCTTTCCTGCCTGAGCAGAGGGTTAGACTAGAAGGCCTCCAAGGTCCCTTCCAACTCTGTTATTCTGTAATTCCCATGACCACAAATACCCAATTGATCCAAATTTTGAGTCACCCATTCAGTTGCTAATCTTGGATCGGGAGCAACCGTGAACAAAATTGTGCCATGACGGAGAAAGCCCGATTATAGCAGATTTCCTGTCTTCTTCACCTTATTTTACAAGAACAGATGTGTTTTGAAATCTCTTTTCAGGAACGTCACAAACATTCTGATGTTTGAGGATACCCTCAAGCGTTTCAGGGGCAATTCCTTGCATCCTTTGCAGAGAATTATTTTGCCTTTTCCTCAAACCCGAAGGTGTGCGTGGTTGTTGCTTTTTAACCTGACTCAAAACGGCAAGTCGAAGACTGAAACAAAATATATCTTAAAGGCCGCCGGCTTTGATTCCCATCAGTCCTTCATGGAGGGGCTCGGATTGCGTCGGAATCCTGCCCTCTTGGGGACTAGCGACATGAGCGGCTTCTGGAATTCCTTCAAGCAAAACCGGTCAGCGCGACAAGCTACTCAAGCAAACAGCCTTGTCGTCTCCGAAGCCCAAGCCCAAGGGTTATAGGAAATAAATCGACCACCACCTATACATTTTATACCAAATAATCTCCCACCACCCAATTCCATAAATTAGTATGATGCTTGAGGGATGCAAAGCTTCTTTAGAGAGGAGGACATGCCAGGCTGGGTTAGTTTTTTGCCCTCCAGCAGCTTTCTTGTTCTTCTCAAACATGCGAGTCGGATTTTGAGCCGGGAGGGTAAGCAGAGGCGGGAGTGGCAAGATAAGGAATATAGGTAGTCCTTGACGTAACGACTGCACATTTCTGCCTGCTGAGCGAAACTCTTGCTAACTAAGTGAATTTTGCCCTGTTTTACGACCCGGATTTTAACCGGGTTCGCTACATGAACTGTTGTTAGGCGAGGACTACCTCTATAAGGTAGCGCTGCAGTGCAGATTCTTGCCAAGGGAGAAAGCAGAGGCCGCCATGCTATTTGTAGCACCAAGGAGCCCCTCTGTTGTGGTCCGCCAGCAGCCTGCGGAGCTGGCAACGGAGTCGGACAGCGATAAGGCCGAGGAAGAACATTGTTCTGTCCCCCTCGCCTCAGTCCGAGCGATGACTTAATTAGCCGGCAACTATCAGCTCTGGCAGCAAACTAGCAAGCATCTGCCAAGTGTCTCTGTTATCTCTCTTGATGCCGATGAGTCAGCCGGGAACAAACAGTACTTCAGCTCTAGTTAAGCAGTTGATTTGCTTGCCACGTTTTATATCCTGTGGGGTGTGGCTCCATGACTCAGCACTTCCTAGGCCTGCCCCACCCCTGCTTCTGTTGTTCCCTCCTCTCCTGCCTACGAAACCTAGGGTCCAGCCAGGCCTGATTGCCATCAGCCGGGTCTGGAGACGTGGCCTGGGGGAGGGAAGAGTCAGGGGACGGAGGCCTCGTTATCTCCTCCACCTGGCCTGCCTCTGGCTCCTGGAGCTGAGCCAGGGAAGCCGGTGCTCCCGAGGTAAGTCCTGATGGCCCTTCCCCCTCACTTTCCGAGTCACTTTCTGGCAGGAGGCCCGGCTCGGGAGACGCAGACACAACAAACATGGGCCAGTCCTGGAGGCTGGGAAAGGGTCACAACGCCTTCATTTCAACCCTGAGCTACAAACTCAGGGGGGCCGGGATAGCTCAGGCAATAGAGAAGCCTGTTATTAGAACACAGAGCCTGCAATTACTGCAGGTTCGAGCCCGGCCCAAGGTTGACTCAGCCTTCCACCCTTTATAAGGTAGGTAAAAAGAGGACCCAGATTGTTGAGGGCCATAGTAAACCTCTTAGAGAGAGAGCTGTAAAGCACTGTAAAGCGGTATGTAAGTCTAAGTGCTAGTGCTCTGTCTGTCTGTCCGTCCATCCATTCCATCCATCATCTATCTATCTATCTATCTATCTATCTATCTATCTATCTATCTATCTATCTATCTATCTATCTATCTGCCGTGGTGGCACAGGGCTTAGAATGCAGCATTGCAGGCTGGCTCTGCCCACTGCCAAGTGTTCAATTCTCACCCACTCAGGTTGACTCAGCCTTCCATCCTTCCCGAGGTGGGTAAAAACAGGACCCAGATTGTTGAGGGCCATAGTAAACCTCTTAGAGAGAGAGAGCTGTAAAGCAGAATATAAGTCTAAGCGCTAGTGCTATTGTTAATTGCCTGCGAAGCAGCCCAGCAAAGAGAGCGGTGGGGATCTTAAAACTATTTCGTTCCTTTCCTCCACAGAAAAAAAGGAAGAAAAGAAAAACGAGGAATCTCAAGCACCCATTTGCAGCCGGCGCATACAACCAGGCAAAAAGTTGAACCCGTGCAAGGGAATTATCCCCCTTCCGTACCTCTGGATCAAAACCGCCGAATCGTTCTCCCGTTTTCGACGTTTCCTCTCGGCGTAGCCCCTGAACGCCCTGGAGAACCAGGTGTAAGGCATTAAAAGCGAGCCAACAGAAGCTTCGAAACGGAGCGATGGCATGGAAAGAATGGGAGGTGGGGAGGACAAGGGGGAGATGGGACAGACACGGGGTACCAAATCCCGGAATCGGGGAGGAGGAGGAGGAGGAGGAGGAGGAGGAGGAGGAGGAGGAGGAGGAGGAGGAGGAGGAGGAGAAGGAGACGCAAGGGACAAAAACGAGGAACCACGTCACAAGACAGCAAGGAAACCAGGCCAGACGGGTACCCGATGTGGGGACAAAAGAATCTGGGAAAGGAAATCTCTACCCCCACCAAATGATGCACAACACGTGGAGTCAACCCTACACTGCAGGTTCTCTCAGCAACACTTTTGGAAGTGTTGTGTCCTTGCCTCCTCCTCTTCCTCTTCCTCCTTAGGGCTGGGAACTGACCCAGAGTAACCCAGAAGGCTCCGTTTCTAAGGTAGGCCTAGAACTCAGGGTCTCCAACCTCTAATACCCATGTCTTCAACCCCTGCGCCAAACTGGTCCTGCCACATCCTTCTTCCTAAGACTGAGCGAAGGAGAAAGAGAGAGAGGAAAAGAAGGACCGGCCTCAAAGTCATCCGGATGGCTTCGTGCCTAAGGCAGAACTCAAACTCAGGACCTCCAACTTCTAACCCCACGTACTTAATCCTTACACCACATCCTTCCTCTACTGGCCTTCCTGTTCCTAGTGGGATAGGGATAGGGATAGGGATAGGGATAGGGATAGGGATAGAGATAGAGATAGAGATAGAGATAGAGATAGAGATAGAGATAGAGATAGAGAAAGAGATAGAGATAGAGATATAGAGAGAGATATAGAGAGAAATGATAGAGATGAGATAGGGATAGGGAGAGAGAGAGAGAGAGAGAGAGAGAGAGAGAGAGAGAGATATGAGATAGGGATAGGGATAGAGATAGAGATAGAGATAGAGATAGAGAAAGATATATATATAGATATAGATATAGATATAGATATAGATATAGATATAGATATAGATATAGATATATAGAGAGAGAGATAGGGATAGAGATAGAGATAGAGATAGAGAAATATATATATATATATATATATATATATATATATATATATATATATATATATATATATATATATAGAGAGAGAGAGAGAGAGAGAGAGAGAGAGAGAGAGAGAGAGAGATGAGATAGGGATAGGGATAGGGATAGAGAGAGAGAGAGAGATGAGAGAGAGATGAGAGAGAGAGAGAGAGATAAAAAGCTAGAGAAAGAGATAGAGAGATAGAGAGAGATGAGATAGAGATGAGATAGAGATAGAGATAGAGATAGAAAGCTAGAGAAAGAGAGAGAGAGAGAGAGAGAGAGAGAGATAGGGATGAGATAGATAGAGATAGAGACAGAAAGCTAGAGAGAGAGAGAGAGAGATGAGATAGAGATGATATAGAGATAGAGATAGAGATGAGATAGAAAGCTAGAGAAAGAGAGAGAGAGAGAGATATGAGATAGAGATAGAGATGAGGTAGAGATGAGAGAGACAGAGATAGAGATAGAGATGGGGGGATGTTTGGGTGGGGTTGGGTGGGAGGTGGATGGAGAGAGACAGACAAGACAGAGATTAGAGATTGAGGTTGGTGGGTAGTGGGTGGATGGATGGAGAGAGACAGACAGAGATTAAAGATAGGGACAGAGAGGGGTGGGTGGATGGGTGGATGTTTGTGTGGAGGTGGGCAGGAGGTGGATGGAGAGAAAAAGGCAGACAGACAGACAGAGATTAGAGTGAGGTGGGTGGGTGGGTGGATGGATGGATGGATGGAGAGAGACAGAGAGGCAGACAGACAAACAGACAGAGATTAGAGATAGAGATGGGTGTGGGTATGGGAGGATGTTTGGGTGGGGTTGGGTGGGTGGGTGGATGGAGAGAGAGAGGCAGACAGACAGAGATTAGAAATTAGAGATAGAGACAGAGAGGGGTGGGTGGATCGATGGATGTTTGGGTGGGGGGTGGGTGGGAGGTGGATGAGAGACAGACAGAGATTAGAGATAGAGGTTAGTGGGTGGGTGGATGTTTAGGTAGGGGAGGGAGGGAGAGAGACAGAGGCACCCTAACTCACACAGCTGGCTCTTTGCCTAAGGCAGGACTAGAACTCACAATTTCCTGGTTTGTAATTCCGCACTCTCACCACCAGACCAACCTGTCGGAATTTGCAGTGTTAAAAAAGTGGCTTCTTGCCGTTCGCCAGAAGGAAGACACACAGGAGAGGATCAAAGGAAACCAGCCCCAGTTTTGTTCTGGAAGTGAAGAGGAGCTTCTTCTAAAACGGAAACGCTTTTCCAGCAAAGGGTGCAAAACCAGGAAGGCAGAGCCAACGTATTGGGACCCAAAGGGAGAGATCTCCCAAAAGACAGCTTGATAAAACTTGCTACCACCCGTTGAACGGCTTTTCAAAGGGCTTGACGAAATGGAAGGAAGATCAAACTTTCCGTTTGGATTATTTTCAGGATCGGAGATCTGCCAAAGCTCTCAGGAGCAGCTCTTGGAGAATAACAGAAAAAGGGCCCAAGTTTTCCAACAGGAATCAACTCCTGGATTAATAATCCAAACGGATATTTTTTTTTATTTTTAGTTTTTAGAGACTATTCGGGGAGATTTTTCTATCCCCTTGTGGGATTTAAGTGGCGAACAATAGATGTGAGGTCCTTGATGCTCTCTGAGCTTGGTTGTTCTCTTGTGGACATTTCATGACCCAACTAGGGAACGTCATCAGTATCAGTGTAACCTGCTCCCTGTTTCTATGCAGTAGCTCTGAGCTGGGGTTATCCGCTCGGAGGTGTTTCATGAGCCGTCTGGGTAATAACATCGCTGCCTATCAGGGATACTACAACACCCCAAGCAGTGGTGAAATGCTCTGAAGTCTGCTACCGGTTCTGCGCACCTGCCCGCACAGCACTAAAAAAGGAACATTTTGAAGCCTTCCGAGTCTGCAAAGGTAAGTAGAACAGCGAGGGGAAGGGAATCCGCTGTGCCACACGATTTAGATTAGCTGGAAAGCAGGAAATCCGACGATTC
Source organism: Ahaetulla prasina (assembly GCF_028640845.1). NCBI lineage: Eukaryota > Metazoa > Chordata > Lepidosauria > Squamata > Colubridae > Ahaetulla > Ahaetulla prasina. The sequence goes on from NC_080554.1 coordinate 3,869,036, forward strand.
TAGCTAATATAAATCGTGTGTCACAGCTGAACCTCCGCCCAGCTGATCGTCGGAAATACCGATTCACCTGAATCGGTAGCATTTTTTTACTACCGGTTCACCCGAACCGGTCCGAACCGGTAGCATTTCACCCCTGACCCCAAACTATGAATAAAATACAGCACATATTCTAAGGTCCCTAAGGCAGATGCCAAATTCTGTTTTTCGCTTTAAAGGTGGGTGGCTACACCCCCAATTATTCCAAACTCTCCCAATTATTCCAAACTCCCCCAATTATTCCAAACTTTCAGGGCACCAGAATTCAAACTTGTTCAACGTTTCCACGAGGACAAAATACTTTCAACCAACCCCGATTGCACGATTCCTTTCAGCCATCCAGGTGTTTACGTTCTGCATCTTACACTCCCCTCTAAGGATCTCCTCCTAACAAAAAGACATCACAGATGGACGAAGGACCACATGAGGCAACCGGGGAATGATTTTACACAATGAGCAACGCAAAAGGGTTCACGGAGGGGTTTTTTTGTTTTTTTTTCTCCCAAACGCTTGGAATTCCGGTTGCCCAACTTGGCTGGAAAACAACAAGATGGAAGTTGCGAAGTAGCAAACAGGAAAATAGAGGTCTGGACCACAACATCATCTAAACAAAAATGATTGCAGAAGAAAAGATGGCTAAATTCTAGGTCTTTTTTTTTTTTTTTTTTGGCGGAAGGGGGTTATCGACACGGGCACAACATACCGGGAGAAATGTAGAACTTTTTGACCTAAGGATGCCCATACAAGCAAGCGATAAAAGAATAGACAAGATTTTATGGTGGAGGCACGGTGGCAGTTATACTTACGAAATGCTGGCGACCCCAAAAAGAATCCAGAAGCAGAAAGAGAAAAACAGCAAGAAGAAACGTTAGCGGAAAACCTGTTTTTTTTCCCATTGTTGCTCAACCTTCGTTATGTGAACGGTTCACAAATGCAGACAGTCCTCAGCTGGTGACCGCAACGGAGCCCAATTTTTCTGTCACCAAGCGAAGATCGTTGCTAAGGGAGCGTTGCCCGATTTTACGACCTTTCATGACCCCGTCGTTTAGTGAATCCTTGCAGTTTTAGTAACGCGGTGGTTCCATGAATCCAGCTTCCCCTCGGGCTCGGCTTGTCAGAAGGTGGCAAAATCCGGGATCGTGGGAACCCCGGACAACGCGACCGTCGTAACTGTGAGCCAGCATTACCAAGTGTCTGAATTTTGATCAGGTGATCGCAGGGAGGTGGTTTACGCTGAGATCAGTCGCAAAAAACCAAATTTAATAAAAGAAAATGAAAAATGCAACGCGGTCACCGAGGGTCCCGATTGTGATCAGGTGAGTGGGGGGGTTCTTACGACAATCGCAGCCTTAAGGAGATCATTAAGTCGCTTTCCCAGAAGCTATGGTGCTTTCAAACCACCCTTAAACCAACGGTCGTAAATCGAGGACCTCCTGTTCTAGCACATGAAATAAAATTGCATTAAATAAAAGAGAAGGGCAGGGGAGTTGCTGGCGGTCGGATTGGAAAGAGCGCGCTCGTTTTGTTTTGTCTGTTTGCTCCTCCAATGATGATGTAGAATCCCAATTCACACACACCTTCCCCCCCCCATCCCCCCTACAGGGTCTCCATCCCCGTCCCCCAAACTTTCTTCGGCCAAACTTACGCTTGCATAGTGGTTGTCGCCGTTTGGAAAGTGAAAAGATTCTCTTTGGGTAGCCAAGTCCTGATAGGCACCTCATCTGGAATAAAGGAAGAAGGGGAGAAATAATTGGAGAATGCCGCCAAGCACAAAGGTCTGTAAGTAGAAGCCGAACGACGGGGGCAAAAGGAAGCCAAGATAGCACCAATAGGGCTTGCCGCTTTTCCGAAAACATCTCGAGCACCACTTGAACCTCATCGGCATTGACAGATTGGCCGTCAAGTCAATTGCAGAAGGCTTACATCCTGCGATGCGACCTTAACATCCTCAAACTACCACATCTGCCTAGGCCAGGTTCTTGGGAAGGGCTTGACAGGTGGCCAAAAATGACCAATCCAGTCTGGTTGACTGCGTGCCACAACCATCATATTAATGTAGTAGCATTGATTAAAATCCCAATCGGTCAATTGCAGAAGGCAGCTTGACCTGGAATAGCTTATATCCTGCAACGGGAGCTTGAACGCTGTCAAACATCCACATCTGCCTATCCCAAAGTGCTTGGGAAGGACTCGAGAGGTGGACAAAAATGCCCAATCCAGTCTGAACATCTGGATGACTGTGCAACGAACCATAATAATACTTGGATGCCGTGGCATTGACACAATCCCCATCAGTCAATTGCAAAAGGCAGCTTGGCTTTGAACAGCTGACATCCTGCAACCAGACCTTGAAACACCGTCATACATCAACATCTGCCTCTCTCAGGTCCTGGGGAAGTAGGTTTAAACATCTGGCTGACTCTGTTCTGAACCATAATAATAATACTTAAACACCACTGCCATTGAAAAATCCCCATTGGTCAATTGCAAAAGGCAGTTTGACTTGAACAGCTGACATCTTGCAACCAGACCTTGAACACCATCATACATCAACATCTGCCTATCTCAGGTCCTTGGGAAGTAGTTTTAAACATCTGGCTAACTCTGTTATTATTAAGTATAATAATAATACTTAAACACATAATACATAATAATAATACTTAAACACCACTGCCATTGAAAAATCCCCATTGGTCAATTGCAAAAGGCAGTTTGACTTGAACAGCTGACATCCTGCGACGATATCTCGAATACTGTCAAACAACGATTTCTGCCTATCCCTGGGGAAGGACTTGACAGGTTGACAAAAATGCCAGATCCAGTCTAAACATCTGGCTGATTGTGTGACGAACCATCGTAACAACCAGAACAACCCAGAGGTGCAACCAACAGAGAAAAGGGAAAGCAATCCACAAGTGTATAAGGAGCTGCTGATCCAGAGGAATGATTGAGTCTGTCATCTGCACCTCCATAATTGTCTGGTTTGGTTCTGCAACCCAACAAGACAGACACGGACTTCAGAGGATCATTAGAACTTCAGAAAAAACAATGGCTACCAACCTGCCTTCCATGGAGGACCTGTATACTGCACGAGTCAAAAAGAGGGCTGGGAAAATATTTACAGACCCCTCGCATCCGGGATATAAACTGTTTCAACTCCTACCCTCAAAATGACGCTATAGAGCACTGCACACCAGAACAACTAGACACAAGAACAGTATTTTCTCGAACGCCATCACTCTGCTAAACAAATAATTCCCTCAACACTGTCAAACTATTGACTAAATCTGCATTACTATTAATCTTCTCATCGTTCCCATCACCCATCTCCTTCCACTTATGACTGTATGACTGTAACTTTGTTGCTTGTATCCTTACAATTGATATTGATATTGTTTCCTGATTGCTTATTTGTACCCTAAGACTATCATTAAGTGTTGTACCTTATGATTCTTGACGAATGTATCTTTTCTTTTATGTACACTGAGAGCACTGCACCAAAGACAAATTCCTTGTGTGTCCAATCACATTTGGCCAATAAAGAATTCTGTTCTGTTCTGTTCTGTTCTGTTCTGTTCTACTCTACTCTACTCTACTCTACTCTACTCTACTCTATTCTATTCTATTCTTCTATTCTATTCTATTCTATTCTATTCTACTCCATTCCATCCTATCCTATCCTATCCTATCCTATCCTATCCTATTTTCTATTCTATTCTATTCTATTCTATTCTATTCTATTCTATTCTATTCTATTCTATTCTATTCTATTTTATTCTATTCTAATGACATGGATAAAAATGATATTATGCTCTCTGGGCCAGCTCAGCTGTTGCTGATTTTTACAGGCGAAGTTTGCTATGGCAGCAGTGGTGGGTTGCTACCAGTTTGCCCCAGATCATTTAGCTATTTAATTGTTTTCGGAGTCACAGAAGTTTGTGTTTTTTTCCCATCGTGTTTGTCTTGTCCTTATCTTGAATTTCATATCGCAAAAGGTTTGGGGGGGCGGCCTCACCTGCAAATTTTGCAGGTCGGGAAACCAAAGAGAACAGTTCATTCATTGACTTGACCAGCCCTGGCTTGCAACCTTGCCAGGATCAACTTATCTAGCTCCTAAGCATCTCCTAAGCTTGACTGATCGATTTGTCACGCTTAGAAACCTACAAGACAGCTCGCAGAATTCCCCCGCCAGGTGTCTTAAAACTGCCAAGTTTGAGAAATGCTGAGCTAGCCTATAAAGTGTTTTTTTTGGGGGGGGGGTTGGAATAACTTCGAATGAGAATGATTAACGAACAGAAATCGCACCCACGGATCGCTAAAAAGGTTTAAAGGGGATGGAAACAACAGTACAGCCTGTGGCACGCAATATTTAAATAACATCAAAAACCAGAACCGCCAACATTTAGCTAGGAGATCGCCCAAAATCTATAAATCGTAATTTGCCAGTTGGCTGGCATTAGGCATAGGTAGAGACTTGCGACAGAAAAAAATAGATCTTTTTTTTCTGTCCCCATATTTGCACTTGGTGCAAAAGACACAAGACACCTTGACTGAACCGAATAGCAACTACAAAAGGACTTACTGTACTTCCAACCAAGAGAAACTAACCTACGGAACTCAGTGCAACTCAGTAGTCCTCAATTTACAACAGTTCATTTAGTGACCAAAGTTACAACGACCCACGACCGTTTTTTCACACTTAACGACCGCTGCAGCTTTCCCACGGCCACGGCAGTCGAAATTCAGACGCTTGGCAACGGACAACCGTATTGGTGAGGGTTGCTGTAGCCTGAGATCACGTGGCCTCTTTTGGGGACCTTGTAATAAGTAAAGTCAATACCGATTCGCTTAACGGCCGGGTTACTAATGTTATCGATTCGCCGTGATCCACGCGAGGTCGCGAAACGGGCCCCAACTCACTTACCAAGTGAGCCTCGCTTGGGGACGTAAATGCTGGGCTCAGCGGCGGTCGTAAAAAGTCGAGGACTACATGTACCAGCAATACCTTTGCCCGCAAGGGACGGCCATGATGAAGCCAATTTAATTGGATTGCACCTACCGGAAACACGGTCAATGCTGTACATTCTTTCCAGCTTCTTCCGGCGCCAGCCGGTCTCACCAGCTTGGTTCTCGTGATGGTGCTGGTGTTGTTGTTGGTGGTGTTGGTGATGATGGTGGTGTTGGTGGTGTTGGTGTAGGTGGTGTTGGTGGTGTTGGTGGTGATGTTCTACGTCAAACGGATGCTGAGACGAGACTGTCAGCTGGGCACAACTGGGGTACTCTTTCGAGCCTTGCTGGTGACTCGGCCAACTGCCTTTGCATTGTCGGCTGATGTTGTGAGAACTCCCGGCGTTGTGGAGAGGTTGACCTAAAGACCGTTCCCCGTCCACCTCTTCTTCTTCCGTCCCTTTGAGGACTACCAGCTCCATGCTCTCGCTCTGGTGCTGCGAGAGCATGGGCCTCTCGCTGGAAATGGTGTAGACTCGGGGCTTGGGGCCCTCGCCGGCCAGCTTCTCGCCAGCTTCCTCTGGGAAGGTGGGCTGAAACTTCCCGTCAGAAATGAGAGACAGCCGACGCTTGTTCTGGACACCCACGTGGATCTCTGGGGAGTCCTCTGGACCGACGTAGGACTCTGCCAACAAGTGATCTGAAAGCAGGATGAGAAACACAAGGCATGAGGGACTTTCTCCCTATCTGGGTGAGGACTATCCTTGGTTGACCCAACTCAACCTGGGTTGAGTCTTCTTGACGAGATACGACTCTGCCAACAAGTGATAAATTTAAAATTAGGGCGAATTAAGATTAAACTCAGTGGCTAAGACACTGAGCTTGTCAGTCGAAAGGTCGGCAGTTTGGCGGTTCGAATCCCTAGCGCTGCATAACGGAGTAAATTCCCGTGACTTGTCCCAGCTTCTGCCAAACTAGCAAACTAGCTTCTGCCAAACTAGCAAGGTTTGAGGGACTTTCTCCCTATCTGGGTGAGGACTATCCTTGGTTAACCCAACCCAACCTGGGTTGAGTCTTCTTGACGAGATATGACTCTGCCAACAAGTGATCTGAAAGCAGGATGAGAAACACAAGGCTTGAGGGACTTTCTCCCTATCTGGGTGAGGACTATCCTTGGTTGACCCAACCCAACCTGGGTTGAGTCTTCTTGACGAGATATGACTCTGCCAACAAGTGATCTGAAAGCAGGATGAGAAACCCAAGGTTTGAGGGACTTTCTCCCTATCTGGGTGAGGACTATCCTTGGTTGACCCAACCCAACCTGGGTTGAGTCTTCTTGACGACATACAACTCTTCCAGCAAGCAATCTGAAAGCAGGATGAGAAACACAAGGTTTGAGTGTCTTGTCCCAGATTCTGCCAAACTAGCGAAGTTTGAGGGACTCAAACAGTTGAGTCCCTCAAACCTTGGTAGCAGTTCGAAAGCACTTTAAAAAATGCAAGTAGAAAAATAGGGACCACCTTTGGTGGGAAGGTAACAGTGTTCCGTGCGCCTTTGGCATTGAGTCAGGTAATCTGTCCACCGTCTTTGGACAGTGCTGGCTCTTCGGCTTTGAAACGGAGATGGGCACCGCCCCCTAGAGTCGGGAACGACTAGCACAGATGTGCGAGGGGAACCTTTACCTTTAAGATTAATCTCCAGGTGCAGCTGTAAAATCAATGCAGTAGGAATCCTGGGAAATGTATCCTTACCTGCACCATTCTTGCCTTCTGGATGGTTTTGAGAAAGATAATCCCCAAAAGCCCTTGCCGCCCTTCATGGAATCCAGCGTGGGGGAAATGAAAACATCAAAAAGGCCCAAAGGAAGAGAGGAGGAGAGAGGGGAAAAAAAAATATTAATAATCCCGGCAGCAAAATTCAAGATGCTGCTTACCTGCCAATCCCATTGCCTTCGCCCACCCCTGACTCCCCCCCAAACGGAAATGTTAATAAGAGACATTGCAAAGAGAGGTGAAGTGGCCACATAAAATAAAAATTGCCTGTATTTTTCATTCCTCACCCCCCCCCCCCACTTATACATTCTCTCCCCCCCCCCAGCCCCACACCGTCTCTCCGGCGTGCAAACTCAGCTAGCTCAATGTTCCTAATGCTGCTGTTGGCCTTACACCAGCAGAAAAATTGACAAGCGATATATTCTGCTGAGAAATTAAAGATATTTTCCTGGAGGAAAGGAGGGAGGGAGGGAGGGGGGGGAGAGAGAAATTATTCAAATTGGGAAAACCAGGAAGGACCACAGGTTTCTTTAGAGCCGCCTGTTCCCACGCTCCGGCGTATCTTTCGAGTCATTACGTGCCGTCAAATAAGGCTCAGCTTTTAGGGACCACGTAGACGGACCTTGTCTAGGATGGATTTGTAGGTAAGAAGGAAAGGGGAGCTGATAGACTCTGCTTTTGATCCTTAACAGAAGGGAGGGGTGGGGAGGGGAGAGGAAAAGGAGAAAAGAGAAAAGAGAAAGGAGAAGGGAGAAAGGAGAAAGGAAAGGAAAGGAAAGGAAAAGAAAGGAAAAGAAAGGAAAGGAAAGGAAAAGAAAAGAAAAGAAAGGAAAGGAGGTAGGGAGAGAAGAAGAAAGGTAGGGAAAGGGAAGGGAAGGGAAAGAAAGGGAAGGACAGGGAAGGACAAGAAAGGAAAGGAAAAAGGAAAGGAAGAAAGAGGAAGGGGAGAAGAAGGGAAAGAGGAAGGGGAGAGAGGGAAAGAGGAAGGGGAGGGGGAAAGGAAGGAAGGAAGGAAGGAAGGAAGGAAGGAAGGAAGGAAGGAAGGAAGGAAGGAAGGAAGGAAGGATGGATTTCAAAAACGCACATGAGCACTGTGAACATCTTATCAAGATATCTTCAGATTCTTTCTCCAGCTAAAGCCTTCCAGAAAAGTTGAAGCCCAACTACCATCATTCCCAGCCCCAAAGATGCCATGGATGATGGAACCCTTGAAGTGGTTATCTATGTTGGGCCAATTTCCCAACATACCACTAGTTGCCAGCAAGGACAACGTGAGAAGAGAGAACTACCCAAGAAGGATTTAGAGGGCATCTTGGCTGATCCTTTATTGGTGACAGAAAAAGTGCCCATCTGTACTTCTTCTTCGTTTTTTAGACACTGGTCCCTGAGTGTGCAAGTTATATCACATCTGGATCAATCCGAGCAATTTTTTTTTTCTTCCCCTCCAACAAAACCGGAGACACGGAGAGACACCTCATTCAACCGTACAATCCCAAATCTCAGGAGATGCTCCACCTTTTTCGATCACAGGCAGACACTTCAAAAATCCACCGAGCCCACATTGGCCTTCCACGCGTGGCTCTCTGTCACTCCAGTCTCTTAACTCGGGTTGCAAGTTTGGTTGTTTACAAAGTGTCGAAACGAGAAGGTAGAAGAAGAAGAAAAATTCGCAGAAGGTAATTAGCCATCGAGGGATGTAATTGTTCAGGGGCACTGGGAATCAAATTAAGAGCTTGAGGAACCTCAAGAGATGCCAAATTGAACTTCTGAGAATCTCTTACTCTAGGGTCTACGTAGAGATGGTTGGATCTCCAGTTGCGCAACCCTCTTTGCTTTTTAACCCTAAAGAAAGAGAGGCACCTGGGAATAACAGAGTAACAGAAGGGACCTTGGAGGTCTTCTAGTCCATCCCCCTGCTCAAGCAGGCAAACGGTTGTCCAGTCTCTTCTCTTCTCTCTGTATACCAACGACTGCATCTCTAACGATCCATCTGTTAAACTACTGAAGTTTGCAGATGATACAACAGTGATTGGTCTCATTTGAGACAATGATGAATCCGCATATGGGTGGGAGATTGAATGATTAGCCTCGTGTACAACCGGAACAATCTGGAACTGAACACACTCAAAACCGTAGAAACGGTGGTAGACTTTAGAAGAAACCCTTCCATACTTCCACCTCTCACAATACTAAGACAACACAGTATCAACAGTAGAGACCTTCAAATTTCTAGGTTCTACCATGTCGCAAGATCTAAAATGGACAGCTAACATCAAAAACGTCATCAAAAAAGCACAACAAAGAACGTTCTTTCTGCGCCAACTCAGAAAGCTCAAACTGCCCAAGGAGCTGCTGTTCCAGTTCTGCAGAGGAATGATTGAGTCTGTCATCTGCACTCCTATAAGTGTCTGCTTTGGTTCTGCAACCCAACAAGACAGACACAGACTTCAGAGGATCATTAGAAATGCAGAAAAAACAATGGCTACCAACCTGCCTTCCATGGAGGACCTGTATACTGCACGAGTCAAAAAGAGGGCTGTGAAAATATCTACAGACCCCTCACATCCTGGACATAAACTGTTTCAACTCTTACCCTCAAAACGATGCTATAGATCACTGCACACCAGAACAACTAGACACAAGAACAGTATTTTCTGGAACGCCATCACTCTGCTAAACAAATAATTCCCTCAACACTGTCAAACTATTGACTAAATCTGCACTACTATTAATCTTCTCATCGTTCCCATCATCACCCATCTCCTTCCACTTATGACTGTATGACTGTAACTTTGTTGCTTGTAACCTTACAATTTATAATGATATTGTTTCCTGATTGCTTATTTGTACCCTATGACTATCATTAAGTGTTGTACCATAAGCTTCTTGATGAACGTATCTTTTCTTTTATATACACTGAGAGCGTATGCACCAAAGAGAAATTCCTTGTGTGTCCAATCACACTGTGGCCAATAAAGAATTCTATTCTATTCTTAAAAGCCTCCAGATCACCCACAGCTTCTGGAGGCAAATTTTCCCACTAGTTAATTATTCTCACTGTTAGGAAATGTCTCCTAAGAAATGTAGTTCTAAGTTGCTTCTCTCCTTAGTTAGTTTCCATCCGTTGCTTCTTGTCCTGCCTTCAGGTGCTTTGGTGAATAATTTGATTCCCCCCCTCCTCTTTTTGGCAGCCCCTCAGATATTGGAAGATTGCTATCATGTCATCCCTAGTCCTTCTCTTCTCTAGACAGGCATGCCCAATCCCTGCAATCGTTCTTCATATGTTTTAATCTCGAGGCCTTTAATCATCTTCGTTGCTCTTCTCTGAACTCTGTCCAAAGTCTCCACAACTTTTGGGCCAAAACTGGACGTAGTATTCCAGGTGAGGGGGAATAGCCTCACTCGGGTTTTATAAAGCGATAATAATGCAGAAAATAATAATAAAGTGACTTATGCCTGGCTCGTGCATTTATAACCATTGCAGCGTCCTCGTGTCACGTCATCAAAATCCAGGCACATGGATTTTACGCAGCGGCGGGCTTCACATTTTGTTACTACCAGTCCTCCATACGCGCGCACTCGGTTTGTGCGCACGAGTGCCTGCCTTGCACACATCCGCCCGGCCTCAAAAATGTGCCTAAATAGGACGGCATAGAGCCGGAGCGGATGGGCATTTCAGTGGGTTTGAACCGGCTGATTTCCGCTACCGGTTCGTTTGAACCGGTTTGAACCGGCCGAACACCCTCTCTGATTTTACGATCTGGGAGACGGGATTCATTTCAAAACTGCCCGAATTTCAGGGATTCACTTTAACAACCCTGGCGACAACAACAAAAAAATTGTCGACAAATTGGCCGCCACTCCCTTAACCATCTTGCTTTTCGGAACGGAAACTCTGTTCCCGATTGTGGTCGTAAGTCGAGGATTACACGATTTCCAAAATGAATGGCAGCGGTGAGAGGGAAACCTAAAATCCCAGCTAGGAAAGAAGGAAGGGGGCTCAACATAGAGAGTCCTCGACTTACAACCGTTCCTTTAGTGACCGTTCAAAGTTACAACCGCAATTTTTTTTTTTAAAAAAAGGGACTTAGGACCGTTTTTCGCACTTACGACCATTGGAGCCTCCCCCTGGTCACGTGATCCAAATTCGGATGCTTGGCAACTGGTTCGTATTTATGACGGTCGCAGTCTCCCGGGGAGGGGGGAATCATGCGATCCCCTTTTGTGGACCTCCTGACCAGCCAAGTCAAAGGGGAATCCGGATTCGTTTAATGACCGTGTGAGTCACTTAACGACGGCAGCGACTCGCTTACCAACAGTGGCCGGAAAGGTCATGAAACGGGGCATAATTCACCGAGCAAATGTTTCGCTTAGCACCAGCAAGGTCGAGTTCCATTGTGCTTCGTAAGTCGGCGACTGCCTGTATATTTGGCTTGCACTAAATAATTTGCCGTCGGAGAAGCGGCGAGCGAATATACGAGATGACAAAAATCTGTTTAGATTTATAGAAAAGAGCCACGCATGCTTCTCTAGATCCCCGGGCGTTGCAACTAGAAAATCCCAAGAGATGCTATTTCCCAGCAAACTTTTATCGTTCGTGGCAGGACTAGAAACCGTTTCCAGCTGATGAGGCTTTTGGTTTTTCCTTCTGTAGATCCTCGAAGGGCTCCCCCCCACTCCAGTTTTAGCAGCGCCATGTTTTCGACATTCGTCAGAGTTGGAAGACCGAGAGAAAGATCCATCCTTCTGCAAAAATCCCTCGCTTCCAGAAAGAGAGCGGGTCCAGCTGGATCGTAAAACCGATCCGGTAAAAGTGGTGGAAAGAGCGAGAGAGAAGTCAAGAGAGCGAAGGGATTTTTAAGGCGCAGAATGTAGCTGGGTGACCTTGAGCTAACATTTCCTTCGCACCAATACAAACCGATAGGTTCCCTTGTCGCAGGGGTGGGAGGGTGGGGAGAAAACCCAAAAAAGGAGGCAGTCATATTTTGTGCACCATCTGGAATTGTCCAAAATAAAGACGGGATGGAAGTCGAAGCAGATCAATAACTTCCTTTTTGATGGGCAGCCGAACAGCTTCACAAAAGAACGTTGCAGGGAAACGTTGAAATAATTCTTTCCACGGTCCTTTTTCTGATATTAAGGGACAACAGCATCTCAGTTTTTTTAGCAAGGCTAAAAAACATTGGCTGTCAAATCAAATGAACGAGCCCCATCAACACTTCAACGGGGCATCAAGACTTTACAGGTCGGCTACAGCTGGAGGGAAGTGTCCTTAAGAGTGCTGATCTCCAAATTATAGGAAATTAAGCGTGATTTCCGCCTCCTTCTTAACCTGGCAAAATTGCAGGATTGAGGAAAGCGAAGCCTTGTGGATTTTATCTCCCTTTGGTGTTTTGTTTTGTTTTTCCTTCTAAACGCTTCTGAAATTTAAGGAGAGCGTCTCGGAGGGAGAAGAGCACAGGAGAACACTGATGGTAGAAGAGACACAAATGAAGGCGAATGGAGGTGTCCCAGGATAATGTTGCAGGATCCAAATCTGGGTCAGACAACCAATACATTGGTTTTGTTTTCCAAGCTTTCGGACTCGTTCTGGAACCCATCTTCAGAGAACTTCTCTCTACTGGAATATCTATCTATCTATCTATCTATCTATCTATCTATCTATCTATCTATCTATCTATCTATCTATCCTTCCATCCTTCCATCCTTCCAAGGTCAGTAAAATGAGGACCTGGATTCTTGAGGGCAAACCACTTAGAGAAGGCTGTAAAGCACTGTGAAGTGGTATATAATTTCTATTGCTATCTATCTATCTATCTATCCATCCATCCATCCTCCAAAGTTCCTTCCAACTCTTTTATTCTATTCCTATATGTCTGTCTGTCTGTCTCTCTCTCTCTCTCCCTATTTTTTTCTGTCTGTCTCTCTATTCTATCTATCTATCTATCATCTATCTATCTATTTATCTATCCATCTATCTCTATTCCTTTTGTCTCCCTATCTATCTATCTGTCTGTCTGCCTGTTTGTCTGTCTGTGTCCGTCCGTCCGTCCATCCATCTCTATTTCTTTCTGTCTCTCTATTCTGTCTATCATCTATCTATCTATCTAACTATCTATCCATTTATCTCTATTCCTTTTGTCTGTCTCTCTGTCTGTCTGTCTATCTATCTATCCATCTATCCATCCATCCATCTCTATTCATTTCTGTCTCTCTATTCTATCTATCTATCTATCTATCTATCTATCTATCTATCTATCTATCTATCCATCTATCTCTATTCCTTTTGTCTGTCTGTCTATCTATCTATCTATCTATCTATCTCTATTCATTTCTGTCTCTCTATTCTATCTATTCTATCTATCTATCTATCTATCTATCTATCTATCTATCTATCTATCTATCTATCTATCCATCCATCCATCCATCCATCCATCCATCCATCCATCCATCTATCTCGAATGAAGGTAAATATACATACCTAGACACTGGGGATTTTGAAGAGAGACCTTTTTAACATTTGAACACTTGCTAAAGGAATGGTTCCAAATTCCTACCTGTGGTTCTTTACATTGATTCTGAGAAAAGCAAACAGCTCTACAGACACACACACATAAACACATCCCCTCTCGCATCACTTCTGAGAATTCAACAAGCGCCACCCACATTGCACATTCTGAACAATGAGGACTAGATGCTTGGAAGCCCCAAAGCTTGTTTCTTAGAGCATCAGATCCCAAATTCTCTGCTTGAGAAGCTCAATTCAGTTTGAGAGGGATTGCAAAGTAAGGAATTAGCCTCAAATCACTGTTAAACCCGGGAAGACGGGTTCCTTAAATCCGGAAAATATCCAAAGATCGCAAGTTAATTCTACAGGAATTAAACTCAGCTTCCAGGACAGAAATAACATCTCTTTGCAAATGAGTTGCCCAAGTTCTCTACATGGTCACACAAATGAAAGGCAGGGCAAATCGCACACTCACTGCGTGTGTAAGGTGCCGGAAAGAACACCAAGCGGAATAGCTTTCCATTTTTCCCATGCCTGGCAGTATTCCCCTGCTCCAATAATTCACTCCTAAACATTTTCATGGACGCTCGCTCAACCATCTGGCCTGGTTGGGCCACTAAATGGGATATCCCCCTCACTTTTTTTTTTTCCTTTTCCTCTGGACAAGCCGATCTATTCTCGAGGACCACCCGAGGATTTGGGGGGTGCATGCAGTTTGGAGGTGACGCCTCGCCCCTTAAAGCCAGGAGCTAGAAGATGACATGGACTTCTCCTTCAGAGGAGGACCAAAGACCGCATAGCACAAGGCAGATTAAGGGCAACTCGAAATGCCATGCTTGGACAGAGATGTCAGAACTGCGCAGACAACGCTGCGGCTCCATGCTGGAAGTTCACAAGGAGTAAAACAGGGGCTCCCTGGAGCTTAGCCACAAATGTTCCAACAGGGCCCGGGCAGCTTGCCAAGTGCTTCGCACCTCACGTCAGCTGCTATTTCGACCCAATGCAAAGCGACAGCCGGTCTGAAAATATAGAGCAGCGGCTTCTGTCTGGCCGGTATGGAAAAGTTTGGGGTTAGGTTTTTTTTGTTTTGTTTTTAAGTCTCTCTTTCTTAAGATGTCTTGATGTCATGCTCACAGTCCTGACATGTGCCCTAGTCATCAAACTCCTTCATTCCTTTCCTTCCTCTTTCCTTCCTTCCTTCCTTCTCTTCTCTTCTCCCTCCCCATTCCCTCCCCCTACTCTTCCCCTTTCTTTCTTCCTTCCCTTCCCTTCCCGTCCTTTCCCTTCCTTCTGCTTTCTCCTTTCTCCTTTCCTTTCCTTTCCTTTCTTCTTCTCTCCCTTCCCTTCCCTTCCCTTCCCTTCCCTTCCCTTCCCTTTCCTTTCCTTTCCACTTTCCTTCTCTCTCTCTCTCTCTCTCTCTCATCGCGGCTGGATCCTGAATCGCATTCAACGGCAGAGAGTTTTAACAGCCCGAGAAGACCTACAAAAAGCCTCCAGGACGAACAGAATTCAGCAGAAGCAACTCGCAACACAAGGCTTCGCAAACTGAGCCCGGGCGGGGGGCGGGGAGCGGGGAGGGGTGCAGCTCGGTCGGGGGTCGGTTAAAAGGACCAGCGGGTACTAGTATCTTTCTGGTAAAGGACTGGGGTTGCCAGAACCGCCCCGGGTTAGCCAAGTGCGGGGTGTGTGTGTGTACGTGAGCCTTACAACGAGTTGGCGTCGGCGGCACAAAGCCGCATCCAGCCCTTGAGTGTTTTAACCGGGAGCCGGTGAGAGATGCTGGTTCTCGGTCTTAGGCTGGGGGGCTTCCTGCAACCCCACCACGGGGAGCCTCCCCCCCCCAACCACACACAGCGGCTTGTGCCAGCTCGACCCGAGCTCAAAAGCACAAGCGTTGCACGTCGCTCCTTCGCGCATCCCTTCCTCCTACACCCGTAGCAACCCGGCGAACGCCCTCGCCCGCCGCGGGTCCTTTCGCCTCGCTTCCTTCCCCCGCCGCCCGCCCTTGCGGTGCCTCCTTTGCAGGCAAGGACCCACCCGCTCCGAAGCCCACCTACCCACCCCATCCCGGTTTCCCCCACCACTCCACCCCGATTCCAGGGGCTCCGGCTTTTTTCGCGTGTGCGGCTCCTTTCCCCGCAGCTGCGCCCCCCGCCGGCTTTTTATTTTTACGCGCAGCCTCTCTTTTTTTACGCGCGGCTTTTTTTGCGCCCTTCCTTTGGGGAGGGGGGCACACCCACCCCTCCACCCCGATCTCCCACTTTCTCCCCACCCCACCCCACCCCTTGCGCCCCCCTGCCTTTGGCCGCCACCGATGCCACGGCCTCGTTGCGGAGCGAGCGGCGTTTGGAGACGGCCGTGCCCATGGCTCTCCCTGGCTCATCGCCGCTCAGCCACCGCCGCCGCCGCCGCCGCCGCCCATGCTGGGGCCGGGCTGCAGACCCCCAGTTGCTGCCTCCGCCGACCGAGCCCGTTGCCCAGCCTCCCCTTAGCCGGGCGGATCTGCCGAAGAGCGCTGGAGGAGGAGGAGCCGCCTCCAACCGGCCGCCCCTGGGCGCGCACGGCGGCTGCTCATTGACTGCGGCTCCTCCGCCGCCGGCGAGAAACTGCGGGTGGGGGGGGGAGGGTGGAGCTCAGAAAGGGCGGGCGCCGGCATGCCTATATTTGGGGAGGGGGGGAGAGAGAGAGAGACCGGCCCCCCGCTCCCCCCTTCCAGCCGCATCCAGCCCCGGCGAGCAGGACAGTCCTTGCCTCCTTCTCCGTGCGCGCCCGAGCTTGGATGGAGCTTGGATGGAGCGGATCCGTTGCAAGTTGCCTGCTGCGCCGCTAAAGGTGGGCGAGGGAGACCCCCCCAACGCCCACTCTCCCCCACCCCACCCCCCCAAAAAATCCCGGTCAACGTCGCTTTTTTGCCAGCAGAGCAAGGTTGGAGAGACCCTCCATGCTGGGTGGGAGGGAAAGACCAGCTAAAGAAAGTGGCCACGTGCCACCGGTCGCTGGCTTCTCTTGGTGGGTCTCCCTCTTCTGTTTTAAGTCGGACTGGCCCGCTCTGTCCTTGGGAAGGATGTTCCGTATAAAGGGGGGGACAATCTGTCTCAAAGACGGAACATCCCAAAAGTCTCCAAATCTTTGGTGGTCCTTTAATAAAGAGGCCGGAGAAACGGATTGTCCGCCGTCTGGGACACTTTGTCCTTCCGTGGTTGTGCATTCAGACCATTATCTGCAACTGTCCTGAAACGGCCCGTCGGGAATTCATACTGTGGTTCTAGGTTGCTGTGTATCGCTACCCACGCGCAAATTGAGCAAAAAATAAAATAAAATAAATGCCTGACCCCTCAATTCACAAAGCACAACCAACTAGGACAAGGGTCGGCAACCTTAAACACTCTAAAGAGCCACTAAGGTCCTAACTGGAAGCCCCCATTCAATTCTGGAGCTGACCAGAAGTCCAGTTCCCCTCACCATACTGTCCTTCTAGCGTGGCGTCCTTTTCCCTCTACCTGTCCTAACCTGAAAGCCCTATCAATTGTAGAGCCGACTAGTGACAGGGAGCCGCAGCAAAGGGATGAAAGAGCCACATGCGGCTCCAGAGCCGCAAGTTGCTGACCCCTGAACTAGGAAAAGGATAACATTGCCCTACATCAAAACCATCTCAGAGAAACAACCGACAGACAGCCGTACAGCAGTACACAAACTGACTGAAGCCCTCCCAAAACATCTTAAGTCAACCAAAAGACCCTGTAGCCCAAGTAGAAAAAAATCGGGAGTCATCTGCAACATACAGTGGAAGGGACTGTCGCGGCCGCTGTGTAAGACAGGAGACTAGCTGAAGACTACCAACTTAGCGAGAAGTCCTTAACTTCACAGCATGAGGACAGACTTCAACCACAGTGTCGAACTGGGAATCTGTGAGCATCTGATATCCAAGTCAAATCCAGAAACAGTAGAGAATTCCTGGAAACTTGGCATTTGGACCAATCAGCCATCAACGGACACATAGTCACAAAGCACATTTGCACACCATTCAAAAGAGATAATAATTTTTTTAAAAAAAAAAAGCTAAGAAGGGAGAAAATAGAACCCAAAGACATCATCTCCAGCAGATAAGCAAGGATTAATGCCAGACAAATAATCGAGCAGAAAACAATGGTTCAAGGAATTACCAAGGAGAAAACCACCACTGCTGGCCTGAACGATCCATGGATCAGGAAGCCAGGATAGGCTGCCCTCTCTAAGCGTTAGTTTAGTTTATTTATATTTTCCTTCTGAAGCAGAAGGCAACAAACCGTATAGCACCTTCTCCGTGTTTCCCCACCCCCACCCCAAAAGGAGCATGTGACGAGCATTAATTGGGAAAAACTGCACGGATGGGAAGAGGCTTATTGGAATAATTATGATTATAATTGCTGGATCGTGAAGATGTTGCCGAAAGAGAGGGGAGCAGGGCAGGATCCAGGATCCTGCCTTTGGCGGGTGGACCCCAGACTCCCGGCAGGTAGGCAAAGATAGATGAAATAGTTGAGCTGATGAGAAACAAAGAAGAGAAGGATAAATAACAGAATAATAACAAGAGTTGGATGGGACCTTGGAGATCTTCTAGTTCAAACCCCCTCCCGCACTCAAGCGGGAAACCCTGACTAGGTGGCTCAGTGGCTTAAGACACTAAGCTTGTCGATCAGAAAGGTTGGCGGTTCGAATCCCTAGGACAGGTCCCCTGCGTGAGCAGTGGGTTGGATTAGATGATCTCTGAGGCCCCTTCCAAGTTGCGTTACTGTTACCCTATTTAAGGCAAAGGGTTGTCCAATTTCTGTTCCTGTTTTTGGATGTGAAATGGGTACTTCAATCCTCTCCAGCAACTCCTCTTCTCTGTTTTCCAAATGGCCAAGAACTCTCCTAAACAAATAGCAAGGAAGGGCAATTGACTTTAAAAAAAAAATATCTAGATAGATATTTAATATAATATAACAACAGAGTTGGAAGGGACCTTGGAGGCCTTCTAGTCCAACCCCCTGCCCAGGCAGGAAACCCTACACCATCTCAGTCAGATGGTTATCCAACGTTTTCTTAAAAATTTCCAGTGTTGGAGCATTCACAACTTCTGCAGGCAAGTCGTTCCACTTATTAATTGTTCTCACTGTCAGGAAATTTCTCCTTAGTTCTAAGTTGCTTCTTTCTTTGATCAGTTTCCACCCATTGCTTCTTGTTCTACCCTCAGGTGCTTTGGAGAACAGCCCGACTCCCTCTTCTTTGTGGCAACCCCTGAGATATTGGAACACTGAAGTTTTTAAAGAAATTTTTAAAGAAATTTTAAGAAGTGGGCACTCTTCTACAAGGAAACCTTGCAGGTTCCAGCCCATGGCTTAAGGAAGACCCTGCGGCGTCCGTTTTGGTCAGTTTAGATTAAAAGCGTTGGAAGGGACCCTGTAGGTTATCTAGTCCAACCCCACCGCCCAAGCAGGAGACCCTACACCATTTCTGACAGAGGGCAGCCCAGTCTCTTCTTGGAAGCTTCCAGTGATGAAGCTCTTGCAACTTCTGAAGGCAGCTTCTGTTCAATGATTATTCTGTCAGAAAATTCCTCCTTATTTCTAGGTTGAATCTCTCTTTGATCAGTTTCCATCCATTGTTCCTTGTCTGGTCTTCGGGTGCTTTGGAGAATAGCTTGACCCCCTTCCTCTCTGGGGCAGCCCTTCAAATATTGGAAGACTGCTATCCTGTCTCCCCTGTTCCTTCTCTTCACTAGACTGTGGTCATTTTACAGAACTGGAAACTGAAGCTGAAAAACCGACAGGGCAAAAGAGGGTTTCAATCCAGAGAGATGGATACTGACTGCTGGTCTGTATTCCAAAGATCGCTCCTTCTCTAGCGGTCGTTACCAAATCTCACCAATTTCCTATAAGAAACAGTTTTGCATTACACTCTGTTCCCATTGAGCTATTGCCGAAGGCAAGAATATTATCAGTCTGCTAGTTTTCTGCTCAGACGAGGTTTTTTCCTCTTCTTCTTCTTCCCCATACAAGAATCCTGCCATCCATCTTTCCAGACTCCCAAGTCCACATTTCCAATATTAGGTTTCATTTCCAATATTTTGCCCTCGGTTGTCTTTCTTTTTCCCCCAGCTTCTATGGATTCTTTCTGCTGTCTAAGGGAGGTAGGCCAAAAATAATCGTTATACCGTGTGCCTTTGAGACAGCATCGGCTCCTGAGGCGGCCTGGACAAGTCCTTGCAGTTTTGTTGGCAAGGATTTTCAGAAGCGGTTTGCCATTGTCTGCTTCTTAGGGCTCAGAGAGAGAGAGACCGGCCCAAGGTCCTCTTGTTGGCTTCATGGCAAAGGCAGGACTAGAACCCACCGTCTCCTGGTGATCGGGCCAAAGTCGCTCAGCTATCTTACATGTCAAAGGCAGGACTAGAACTCAGCATCTACTGGTGATTGGGCCAAAGTCGCCCAGCCAATTTTGATGCCTAAGGCAGGACTAGAATTCACCATCTCCTGGTGACCGGGCCAAAGTCACCCAGCCAATTTTTATGCCTAAGGCAGGACTAGAACTCACTGTCTCCTGGTGACTGGGCCAAAGTCACTCAGCTATCCTACATATCAAAGGCAGGACTAGAACTCACCATCTCCTGGTGATTGGCCCAAAGTCACCCAGCCAATTTTTATGCCTAAGGCAGGACTAGAACTCACCGTCTCCTGGTGACTGGGCCAAAGTCACCCAGCCAACTTTCATGTCAAAGGCAGGACTAGAATTCACCTTCTCCTGGTGATTGGCTCAAAGTCATCCAGCCAGCTTTCATGCCCAAGGTGAGACTAGAATTCACAGACTCCTGGTTTCGAGCCTGATGCCTTAACCGTTACCCCAAACGGGCTCTCCATTCAGAGACCTACTGACAAAAGTTTATTGCAGCAACCCAGGAACAGAAGGGGGGAGCGTGAGATGGGAGAGAAAGTACTTTTACCCATCTGCAAAACCGAGTTCCTGTGAAGATGGATGAAGGTAGTTGAAGCTATTTTATAACTCTCTGGCCTTAAAGGAGAAACTACGCTGCTTGGATGCAGTTAAGCGAAACCTCCAGGTTCAAGAGCAGTCTACCTCTGCCTCCCAAAGCAACAGATCTGTCGGGGGAGGGAGGGAAAGGGGGGAGGCCAGCAGGAAACCTTGCCACAAATATCGGTTGTCCGTCGAAACACATACGGTGCTAGCTTAAAACAATCCCCTAATTCAGCCTTCCTATTTTTAGCAGCGATCCCTTGCGTTTCATTTACCAAAATCCGGCGGCGAGGCAAGATGGGTAGCCGAAATAGCACAAAAAGGCTCACAAGAGAATTGGGGGGGGGGAAACGAGATTGACCTGGCGGTTGTGTGTCAAAACCTGTTATCCTTCGGACGGGGCTAAAAATAGGGCGGCCGGAATTGGAACGGTTTTAACCGGGCTCGAAACGCTGACTGTTAAATAGGGACGGGTGGGGGAAAGAAATTGAGCAGGAAGAGGATTCGAAAAGAGCCTCCCGAAAAATAGCCTGAATTGAACGAGTATCTTGCAAACGGGCGGGGTGTGCTGCAGGTTTCCTGCTTGGATTTTCATTATCGGCAAGGATTTTAGTTCAGGGGTGAAATGCTACCGGTTCAAACCGGTTTGGCCAAACCGGCGGCAGTCTGTAGTTCGGAGAACCGGCACGAGGCCCCGCCCACCCAGGCGTCGTTACTTCCTGGTTTTAACCAAGAAGTAACATGGGTTTTTTTTACCCTGTGCGCATTTTTATTTTTCATTTGCCCTGGTGAAAATTTTAATTACCAGCATCGTTAAAACAAAACCAAACCAATAAATAACACACCAAAAAAAACCCTCCGGTCTCCTTGCTGAAATTAGAAAATGATAATGGAGGGCAGATGCCAGCTATTATTTTGATAGATCTCTTCCTGGACAGATAAAAGACGAACCAGGGGAGGGAGATCATGTCCTTGCTTAATGACCGCAGCAAAAAAAAAAACTCCCAAAATTATGAGCCCGAAATTCCCGTTGCTAAGCGAGACAGTTTCTAAGGATGCTTTGCCCCGTTTAACAATTTTTCTGGCTGCAGTTGTTCAGCGGATCACTGCCGTTGTTAAATCAGCAACATGGCTGTTAAATGAATCCGGTTCTCCCCTCCTTGACTTTCGTTGTCAGAAGGTCACAAAAGAGGATCACGTGACACTCCCCACCTGGGGGGACACGCTGCGACCGTCATAAATATGAATCAATTGTCAAGTGTCCGAATTTTGATCACACGACACACACACACACCCGGGGGGATGCTAAATCGTTAAGAGTGAAAAACGGTCGCCAGTCACTTTCCTTCACTGCCGTCGTAGCTTGGAACGGTCACTAAATGACCGGTCAATGGAGGGCTAGGAGACACACACACAAAAAAAAAACCCTACGGTGATCTTTATAATAAAAGCATCTCGTTAGTTATGGTTCATGTGGGCTAGAAACACGCCTCAAGATTTATTTATTTTTTTAACCTTGGGATTCTCGGCCCAACGCAGAACCTTTTTGCCTTATTTATTTATTTATTTGCATTTATATCCCGCCCTTCTCCGAAGACTCAGGGCGGCTTACACTATGTCAAGCAATAGTCTTCATCCATTTGTATATTATATATACAAAGTCAACTTATTGCCCCCAACAATCTGGGTCCTCATTTTACCTACCTTATAAAGGATGGAAGGCTGAGTCAACCTTGGGCCTGGTGGGACTTGAACCTGCAGTAATTGCAGGCAGCTGTGTTAATAACAGACTGCATTAATCCGTTGAGCCACCAGAGGCCCACAAAAGGCTTCTGCCGAATGACCAGCTCGTCCTCTCTTACCGACCAATTTGAACGGTGGTTAGAAAAGGGTTGTGGGGTTTTTTTTTATTGTGCTGTACTTTCCGAGAAGTGCAATTGAGCACATTTATTATATATTTCCCAGCCTTCGCGTGAGGGGCTGTTCTCCAGCCTCAACTTGATCCATCTGTTTCTTGGAGGAAGAAAAAATAATAATAATAATAATGTCACATTCGAATTGCGTCTCTAGGAACGGGTTGCCTACACAGTGCTGGGTTGCTGGGTGGTGTTGTTTCCCGCCCCCCCTTGCGCAAACATCCACCACATGGTGTTTCCAGCCTGTTCGATGATGTCAAAAGGAAAGCCCGGTTTTAGCAGGATGCAGCCCGGGGCTGGCTCCTCGGTTCCACTTCGCACCATCTCAAAAAAGAGGCGGCGAATGTGAGAGGATGCATTGGTGACCATCAACCGGCGGTCAGAAGGACCGAAGAGACACCCACCCACCCACCCCGCGCTTCCTTTTACAACAGGGGACTCCATTCCAGTGTCATCAGAGAAGCTAGAGAGATAGTAGTAGCGCTTAAGACTTTTATACCACTTCACAGTGCTTTGCAGCCCTCTCTTAAGCGGTTTATAGTCAGCGTATTGCAGCGCGCACGCGCACAAAATTTAGGTCCTCATTTTACCCGCCTCGGAAGGATGGAAGGCTGAGTCAACCCAAGTGGGCGAGAATCGAACTCTTGACAGTGCGCAGACAGCCTGCAATGCTGCATTCTAATCCCTGTGCCACCATGGCAGATAGATAGATAGATAGATAGATAGATAGATAGATAGATAGATAGATAGATAGATAGATAGATAGATAGATAGATAGATAGATAGATAGATAGATCCATCCCTTCATCCCGATTTATTTGCAAAACGCAGAATGCCCCCCACTTGTGCCTCTGACCCACAGTGAACGCCAGGATACGGTTTCCAGCTTTTTATTATTATTATTATTATTATTCTCTTTTAAGAACCCCTGAGAAGAGGAGGAGAAGGGGTGGGGGGCAATAAAAAGAGAGAGAGAGATTTGGCAGTATAACAACACAAGGAACAGGCAGCTCCGTTTTTGGGGCGGAGAGGAGACCGTGAGCTGAAAGGGGACGCCGGTATAAATAAGTTGAAGGTTTTCCGCTGAAGTTTTTAGGAAGGTTTTTTAAAAACAAAAAACAAAAACAGCCTCTTGCAGGAACCCAAGAAAGCTCAGCAGCAGCCGCAGCGTTGTTCGAAGGGATGTTTTGTGTGAAAGTCACTGCTGTTCTCATCACGACTCCTGTCGTTGTCGTCCGTCCGTCTCCCCCACCACACACACACACACTCCGGCAGATGGCTTCCATCTCAAACATTGAGCTGTGAGCAGAACGCGTCCCCTACGCTAGCTGCAAATTCCTGGGAGGGGGGGACCTTTTAGTTCCCCTTGGAGACTCCGGCGCCCGAGCCAAACTCGGTGAGAGATCCGGTAGGCCGAAGAATAAATGCCAGGAGTCCAGCCTCTGCTTCCCTGCTCATCTTTTTCAGCCCAGATTCGTGCAAAAGAGCTCCTTTCCTTTCTCCTTTTCCTCTCGGTTCGCGCAAACCCTGAATCCCGAAGTCGCCGTCTAAAGTTTCGCCAGATGCCCCAAAAGTTTGCAAAGAGGCGAGATGGCAACAGGGCGCCCGTCTGTCCATCAGCGGATGCCAGTGACGTTTGGGGGGGAGGACGGGGGGGGACCTTGGTTTTTTTTTAGACCGAGAAATGGGGTAGGGAAGGGAAGAGGCGCCCACGTCTTCTCTGCTAAGGATGTTGGCAACGAGGGGGGGGCGAGGAGAAAGCCAGGTGGGTTGAGATGGGTTTTTAGAGTCGGTCTTGTTCTGCCGCTAGCTGGCTGTCTTCGGAGTCGGCGCGGATAGGTTTTCGTAGCCGGATTTCTTGATCCTGCTGGAGATGAAAGAGGAAAATTTTATTCGATTGGGCTTTGAAGTGTCCCCTCTTGGAGATGTTCCGAGGTGTCATTTTTTGGTCTCTCTGACCCTTACAAATCTGGCGATTTCCCCAGGGTCATGTTGATTGACTGACTGGTATTCCCACCCCACTCCAGGGGGAAGGATATTGCAAAATCCCCATTCCCTCCCTACTTCTGGGAAAAAAATATTGCAAAATCTCCATTCCCTCCCACTCCAGGGGAAGGATACTGCAAAATCCCCATTCCCACCCCACTCCAGGGGAAGGATATTGCAAAATCTCCATTCCAGGGGAAGGATATTGCAAAATCTCCATTCCCTCCCCACTCCAGGGGAAGGATATTGCAAAATCCCCATTCCCACCCCACTCCAGGGGAAGGATACTGCATAATCCCCATTCCCTCCCCATTCCCTCCCCACTCCAGGGGGAAGGATATTGCAAAATCCCCATTCCCACCCCACTCCAGGGGAAGGATACTGCATAATCCCCATTCCCTCCCCACTCCTGAGGAAAAGATATTGCAAAATCCCCATTCCCACCCCACTCTGGGGGCCAGCCAGAGGTGGTATTTGCCAGTTCTCCGAACTGCTCAAAATTTCCGCTACCAGTTCGCCAGAACTTGTCAGAACCTGCTGGATTTCACCCCTGATCCAACCTTTCTTAAATCAAACCAGGTGACTCCCACTGCAGAGGGTGAAGGGTGAGAAAAGAGGGGCTGGCAGGGAGATCCCAAAAGTTATAGGGTTATACTTACGGAGTCGGAATATTCTTCTGTTTGGCTACTCAGGAAATTGACGTAGTCGTCTTTCTGGATGTCAAAGATCTCCTCTTCGTATTCCGTCTGGTAGTCGGATTCGTCTGAACGGGAGAAAAGTCGGAGAGGGTTTGTTTTAAGCCAGGGTCAAAGGAGAACTAGCATCTAACATCTAACTAAACTAACATCCTCACACTGGATTGCCTATAGAGCAGCTCCACTGGCCACCGGCTTCTTCTAGCAAATGAAATAATAGGAGCAAGTATCCAAAATATTAACATCCTTTGCTTTTTCTTATTATTCTTATTATTATTATTTTTAAATACAGGTAGCTCTTGACTTATCCCAGTTCGTTTAGTGACCGTTTTTCACCCTTACGACCACTCCAGCCTCCTCCCCCACGGTCACATGATCAACGTCCAAGAGGCTTGGCGCTGAATTTATGACCGCTGTAGTGTCCCCCTTCTGCGACCTCTCTGACAAGCCAAGTTAATGGGGAAGCCGGATTCACTTAACGACCAGGTTACTGACTTATCAACCGCCATGATGAATCCCTTAACAACGGCGGCAGGAAAAGTCGTAAAATGGTCAGCAAAGCTCACTTGCCCTCCCCAGACTCCTAGAAAGGCTCTGGAGTCAGGTGAGAGAGAAAAACGGGACTACCGGGCCATCGCGTGCCAGGAGCAGAGGGAGTGGGAGTGGGGGTCACGCACGCATGCGATGATGTTGTTAGATTGGGTCATGAAACGCCCGCAAGAAAACCAGAGGAGCCCTCATTTCAACCCTGAGCTACAAATGTTCTCCTTTCTTGATAATGGCCTCCCTCCCTCCCTCCCTTTCCTCCATCCATTTGCTCACCATCCATTATGATGGCCTTCACCGGTTCAATTCGGGAGACGATTTCGGCCAAATCCGTGAACGAGGTTGTCGGGCATGTCACGTACTGAAAAAGGAGGAAAAGAAAAAGAAAGAAAGGAAGGAAGGAAGGAAGGAAGGAAGGAAGGAAGGAAGGAAGGAAGGAAGGAAGGAAGGAAGGAAGAAACGAAGGAGCATTATTGGGTGTCATTACATGGTCAGCCCCAAGAACCAACCAAGACATTTGGAGTTACTTCTGAGTAGTAGCTTTATTGTCATTTGCCCGCAGACAGAATCTTGCCGGACTAAAGCAACGATCTGCGTAAGTATGGATAGCTCTGTGAACTGTTAGGGAGGGATCGATTTTTCTCTCTTCCTGCCTAGTGGACATTCCAAGCTCTGCTGCCTCTTTAGCCTCTGGGAAGCAGCCCCTCCCTCCCTCCCTCTTTCCTGGGAATCCAGACCACAGTCCACCGCAGTAACCTTCCTTCATAAAAGGAAGAATGGAAGAATGCTTAGTTGTAGGATAGGGAGGAAACAAACCACAATTGAAAGCAGACAAAGCTAGTGATGAATGGCAACGATAGGACATTAATGACATACTAGCTTGGTCACCAAGGCTGGATCTCCACCTGCTATACCAAAACCATCGAAAATATGTCAGGGCAAGTCACTAGTGGATAAAAAAGAGAGCCATTTCCTCTCCTTGCTAACACTGATGATGTTATCTAGTTTGGTAATGAAATGTCTCCAGGAAAGCCACCAAGCTCAGAGAGCACCAAGGACCCTGCAGTCCTCTTCCCTTCTCAAACCCCACTCCCCTCTAGTACTGGTGACGTTACCTGGTTGGGTCACGAAATGTCCACAAGAAAACCACCAGGCTCAGAGAGCACCAAGAAATTCCCCGGTCCTCCTCCTCCCCCCCTTTCGTCTTTCTCCTTCTTCACCCGCCCTCAAACCCTACTCCCTTCTTGCACTGATGATGTTATCTAGTTGGGTCATGAAACGTCTGCAAGAAAACCACCCAGCTCAGAGAGCACCAAGGTCCCCCACACTTCAACCCTGAGCTCCAAATATTGTCTTCTGCTGTTGTTGTTGTTGTTAGTTGTGAAATCATGTCCGACCCATCGCGACCCCATGGACAATGTTCCTTCAGGCCTTCCTGTCCTCTACCATCCTCTGGAGTCCATTGAAGCTCATGCCGACTGCTTCAGTGACTTCATCCAGCCACCTCCTTCTCTGTCGTCCCCTTCTTTTTTTTGCCCTAAATTTTTCCAAGGATTTCGAGTGAGTCTTTCCTTCTCATTAGGTGGCCAAAGTATTTGAGTTTCCTTTTCAGGATCTGGCTTTCTAAAGAGCAGTCAGGACTGATCTCCTCTAGGACTGACCGGTTGGATCATCTTGCATAATAATCTCTTCTATTAGCACCCCGAAAATCTCAAAAAGGGACAAAACAGACCATGACACCCAACGGGGCAAAAAAGGTGGGGTTACAAGGCCAACTTTCAAAGTAGGAGAGGGAGAGAAGGAGCGAAAACAATCCCAGCCGAAGGGCCCCTCCATCTTTCAAGAGAGAGCCGAGAGACAATTCAGCTAAGCGACGGAAAGAGCGATCGACCAAAACCCGCGAGGGGCTTGGATCAATGTGCCATAGCACAACCGCCAGCAACAACGTTTCCTCATTTTAATTGGGTGCGTTTACTCAAGATTACGGCCAACGTCCAAAAACTGCGATGACTCAGCTTCGCAATTGCTGAGGCGTTCGGTGGGGAACGACCCGCATTTCAGGGAAGAAGAGAGGAAGGTCTCCTTCTAGGGTTCAAAGAATTCACCGGGGGGTGGGGGTGGAGGAGGGGAAGGGAGGGGGGCTGGCTTGGGAGGGTTTGATGCTGCAATTCCCCACCGGAAGCATTTAGTGTCGAGAGAGGTTCCTTGTCCAAACTGAGTGGGTTGCATTTCCGTAGAGTTAAAAATGAGCTGTTGTTGCCCCTTCGGGCTCTTAAACCTCTGGAACATCTGGAGAAGGGTTCGGATTTGCAGCACTGGCCGCTGAGGGAACCTCGAAAGGTTAGGAGCTCTTGACATTGGAAAAAATGAAGAAACTCTGCGAGATGAAGAGATAATTAAGAATATTCTATTCTATTCTATTCTTTTCTATTCTATTCTATCCCATTCTTCCACTCCACATTCTATTCTATTCTATTCTATTCTATTCTATTCTATTCTATTCTATTCTATTCTAATCAGTATTGTCAAGTGAATTCAATATCTAGACAACACGGTGTTTATTAAGCGCTAAGAAGTGTAATTAATTTTTTAAAAATCGATAAAATTTAAAACCAAACGGAGGTCTTAGTCGAGCTGGCTTCTCAAAGACACACCAACACACCAACGCCTATGGTGACAGGGCATACTCACGCATGATGGCTTAGATTGGCAACCTTCCTGCCGGTCCTTCAGCATTTTCTCCAGGACTCCGCTCCTGCACCAAACATTAAAAACTGTCTTCCCGTGCTGGTAGCCAACTTCCTGAAGGAGAAGGAAAGGAAAATGCCAGAGGAGGTAGGGGCGGGGAGGAGAGACAACATGGACGCAGCCTTCGTCCTATGAGTCTATTATCTCTCTCTCGATCATCCACCTGTCCACCACTATTCAAAATGAGAGAGAGAGGAAAAAGATCTGTCTGTCTGTCTGTTTGTCTGTCATTATACCTCTATCTATCTATCTATCTATCCATCCATCCATCCATCCATCCATCCATCCATCCATCCATCCATCCATCCATCCTATCTATCATCTGTCTGTCCGTCCATCCATCCATCCAATATATCCTATCTATCAACTGTCCGTCCATCCATATCCATCCATCCATCCATCCATCCATCCATCCATCCATCCATTTACCTACCTATCTCTCCCTTCTATCCTACCATCTAGCTATCTATCCATCCATCCATCCTATTACCTATCTTCTTCATCAACTATCTCTGTCTCTGTTCATCATGTCTGTTTATCCATCTGTCTGTTTATCTATCTATCCATCCATCATCTGTCTTTCTGTCTGTCTATCTGTATCTCTTTCTCTCTTTCTGTCTTTCTGTCTGTCTGTCTATCTGTCTATCTATCTATCTAGATCGATCTATCTATTTATCTATCTATCTATCTATCTATCTATCTATCTAGATCTATCTATCTTATCTCTCTTTCTCTCTCTTTCTCTATCATCTATCTAGATCTAGCTAGCTAGCTAGCTAGCTAGCTAGCTAGCTATCATCAGTGGCCATCCCAAACTAGATCCTTGATTCCCAACAACCAGTGGGAAAGGACTCCATTACATGCCCCTCCCCAGCGTATGCCCAAATAATCCCCTTTAGGATAATCCGTCGCTTCTGACGCTTGGCTTGTGTCAAAACAACAAGCAGTTTTGAACCCCAGGGTTCTGCTGCTTCTTTGAATGCCACCTCCCTTCCCAGCCGTGTATCTCCCCCTTCCCGACTTTGTTCCTCCTGCTGCCCCTCCCCGCCCCACAACGCACACAGATTTCATCGAATTTCCCAAAGTCCAGCGTCCCGTAGCGATCGATGGGCGGTCGGATATATTCGCAATAGTCGCTGCTCTTGACCATTTCCAACTGCCGGACGCAACAGACGTAGGCCAGTCGAGTCTGGATCTCGGCCATGTTTAGCACCTGCCCAAAAGAAAGAGGGGGGAGGGGGAGATTGTTGCACTTAGTCCTCGACTTACGACAACAATGAGGACCAGAATTTCCGCACATAAGCAAGGCGGTTGTTAAGGGAGTTGTGCGGGATGTTACAAGCTTTTTTTTCTTTTCTTTTCTTTTTTTTTTTTTTTGGGCCACAGTTGTTACAGCACAGCCGTTAAGTGAATCCCGAAGCTGTTAAGCAAACACGGTTGGGATGGGTAGCAAATGGAGACCACGCGATCCCCCCGGGACGCTGCAACCGTCATAAAACGGTTGGCAAGCACCTGAATTTTCACATGACCGTGGGGAATGTTGTAATGGTCATAAATGCGAGGACCGGTCACAGGTCCCTTTTTCGGCGCTGTTTGCAACTTTGAGCAGTCGCTCAACGAAGCAGTTTTAAGTTAAGGACCAGCTTAGCGCAAACGGGGGAGGTAAACCTGCCTTTGCGCAGCCTCCCTTCAAAGGCCACCGAAGTTAGTCCTCGACCTTACGGCCGTTTAACCACCTCACCTTCACTTTCTCCACTAAGGGGTTCCACCGTTTCCACAGAAGCCACCAGCCGGAAAGCGCGTCTCCGTAATTGGTCAGGTCCGTCTCGTCTCGGCTGCCCACGTCGATGGCGATCACGATCTTGGCTCCCATGGACCTTGCAACGTCGGCTGTCAGGAGGAAGCAGAAGAACGGAAGGTTGGAAGGGAACCTTGGAGGTTTTCTAGTCCAGCTCCACCCCTTGCTCAGCCAGGAGACCCTACCTACACCATTTCATTTCAGACTGGTGGTCTTGTCCTTGAAAAGCTCCAGCGATGGAGCACCTACAACTTCTAATGGCAAACGGTTCCACTGATGAATAGAATCAGAGAGTTGGAAGGGACCCTGGAGGTCTTCTAGTCCAACCCACTGCTCAGGTAGGAGACCCTATGCCATTCCGGACCAAATGGCAGTCCAGTCTCTTCTTGAAAACGTCCAGTGATGGAGCAGCCACAACTTCTGGTGGCAAGCCGTTCCACTGGTTGATTGTTCTCACTGTCAGGAAAATTTTCCTTCGTTCTAGATTGAAGCTCTCCTTGGTTGTTAGTTGCGAAGTCGTGTCCAACCCATCGCGACCCCATGGACCACGTTCCTCCAGGCCTTCCTGTCCTCTACCATCCCCTGGAGTCCATTGAAGCTCACGCTGACTGCTTCAGTGACTCCATCCAGCCACCTTGTTCTCTGCCGTCCCCTTCTTCTTTTGCCCTCCATCGTTCCCAGCATTCGGCTCTTCTCCAGGGAGTCCTTCCTTCTCATTAGGTGGCCAAAGTATTTGAGTTTCCTCTTCAGGATCTGGCCTTCTAAAGAGCAGTCAGGGTTGATCTCCTCTAGGACTGACCGGTTGGATGGCCTTGCAGTCCAAGGGACTCGCAGGAATCTTCTCCAGCACCAGAGTTCAAAGGCCTCCATTCTTTGGCGCTCAGCCTTCCTTATGGTCCAACTTTCACCGCCATCCATTGCAACTGGGAAAACCAGAGCCTTGACTAGACGCACTTTTGTTGGCAGGGTGATGCCTCTGTTTTTTAGTATGCTCGATTAGTCTCCCACTTTTTTCTCTCCTGGGATCTCAATCATTAGACATCAAACTGGCCTAAAATTAAAAATTCCTCCAGACCAGATATTTCAAACAAGGCTCTGGGCCAGCCAGAAAAAGTTCCTTTCCGCCAAACTCTCCCAATCGAAGCCTCCCCCCCCCATCCCACCTCCGGCTTCCCGAGCACAATTCAGGTACCAATTTATGAGGCGTCCGTGTTCCTGTTGTTCCCCCATTGAAACCCGGCCTTGAAAAGGATTTTTCCGGAGGAAGAAAAGGCTCTTTGTAGGGAAGAAGTGACTCAACGTTCCCCCTCAGGGATGGGGAGGGTGAGAAGACAAGGGAACTGGCGAGAAAGGGATTTGAAAGAGGCCCGGAGGACGCAGCCATCACAAAATGCCGTTTGAGTTCCCGGCTGGTTTGACGGAGCAGCGAGAGATTTAGCAGCTCGGGTTTTCAAATCCGCTCTCCTCACAATGCGACTCCGGCTCAAAGAAAAATAACCATTAAGCGCCGCTCGGCTGGCGCCGACCGAGAGTTTTTTTTTTTGTTCCTCTTTCAATAGAGGACCGTTGAACGCGACGGACGTCCAGAAAGTACCCGGGAGACCAAACTGACAAAAGCTGGATTCAAATCCCAAATTTCCAGCTGTGGGAAGAAGGACTGGATTGTCCTTGCAATGAAGAACTTCCCTTCTTGGCTATTTTTCGGGGAGGGGAGGAAGGAAGCGAGTGACAAGAAGACCTTCACAAACACAGCAGGAAGTTGGGACAGAACACAGAACAAGAGAGAGCTGGAAGGGACCTTGAAGGTCTTCTAGTCCAACCCCCCACCCCTCACCCCTTGCTCCAACAGGAGACCCTATCTCCCCTTCCAGGCGAAT
The DNA here is from genome assembly GCF_028640845.1 of Ahaetulla prasina. NCBI lineage: Eukaryota > Metazoa > Chordata > Lepidosauria > Squamata > Colubridae > Ahaetulla > Ahaetulla prasina. Next base: position 3,900,855 of record NC_080554.1, read on the forward strand.
GGCTGTCTGACCTCCAGGAACGAAGGAGAGAACCAGAGGTGGGTTTCAGCAGGTTCTGACCAGTTCCGGCGAACCGGTGGTGGCGGAAATTTTGAGAAGTTTGGAGAACCGGTAGTAAAAATTCTGACTGGCCCCACCTCCCCATCTATTCTCTGCCTCCCGAGTCCCAGCTGATAGGGAGGAAATGGGGATTTTGCAGTAAACCTTCGCCTGGAGTGGGGTGGGAATGGAGATTTTACAGTATCCTTCCCCTGGAGTGGGGAGAGAATGGGGATTTTGCAGTATCCTTCCCCTGGAGTGGGGAGAGAATGGAGATTTTACAGTATCCTTCCCCTGGAGTGGGGAGAGAATGGAGATTTTGCAGTATCCTTCCCCTGGAGTGGGGAGAGAATGGAGATTTTACAGTATCCTTCCCCTGGAGTGGGGAGAGAATGGAGATTTTGCAGTATCCTTCCCCTGGAGTGGGGAGAGAATGGAGATTTTGCAGTATCCTTCCCCTGGAGTGGGGAGAGAATGGAGATTTTGCAGTATCCTTCCCCTGGAGTGGGGTGGGAATGGAGATTTTGCAGTATCCTTCCCCTGGAGTGGGGTGGGAATGGAGATTTTGCAGTATCCTTCCCCTCTCCATCTGTGGACTGATGGACAGCCCAGGCTCCGCCTCTCTCTGTCTCTCTCTCTTCCAGCTCCATGATCTTGATTCCAATGCCTCTTCCTCTTCCTCCTCTGATTCGTCTGACGGAGGGACCGGGCGTCCGACAGGCCACCAAAACACTAGGACTCCGAGACCCCCTCTCACAGTTGCTACCGTTGATCCAGGTTCCACCTACCTTATTACCTGCGCGTTTGGCTTTTCCAGGATGGGAAGGCCACCAACGCTGCAGAAATTGACGGATGGACAAAGAATCCCGTGCCAAAAGGAACAGGAATCTCGGAGTACCTGGGAGGTTATTGATGTAACCGCCGTCCATTAGAAGATGTCCGTCTTTGGGATCGCAGAGAGGGGGCAAGTAACCAGAGAGAGACATGCTGGCTCTGATGTAACGCCACAGGCAACCTTTGATGGTGGGGGGGGGGAGAAGAATAGATCTGGAATAACAAATGCGTGGTAACTTCCCAGCTACCCTCATTCCCAACATGGGAGGCTGGATCTCAATGGGCCCATCCGCCCCGCCCCTCCTGTCATAATTCCTACTCCCTGTTCATGGTACTTTACGCCCCACCCCTGCTTCTGTTGTTCCCGCCTCTCCTGCCTACGAAACCTAGGGTCCAGCCAGGCCTGATTGCCATCAGCTGGGTCTAGAGGCGTGGCTTGGGGGGAAAAGAGTCAGGGCATGGAGGCCTCGTTATCTTTTCCACCTGGCCTGCCTCTGGCTCCTGGAGCTGAGCCAGGGAAGCCGGTGCTCCCGAGGTAAGTCCTGATGGCCCTTCCCCCTCACTTTCCAAGTCACTTTCTGGCAGGAGGCCCGGTTCGGGGGGTGCAGACACAACATCATATGTGGGAAAGTAGGAAGAGGGGGGATTTAGTAGAGGGGTTGTCTTTAGACATAATAAGCATTCTTCCTGTCAGTCAAGTTCAGGCCGATCCTGCATCTGGAGGAAGGGTGGTCGGAGTGCTGTCTCAAGATGGGACGGTTGGCGATTGGAGCATGTGATGGACTGCAGAGTCAGGAGATGGTTTTGGGGGTTTTTGATTTACTGAGGGAAAACCCGGAACTTTCAGATTCGGGTTTTCCCAGATGTGCCAGTTTACCTATCCTAGTAAATAGAACTTTGAAAGATGCTTGCTTCGAAGTTTTTACTTGGAGTTGAGGGGGAGGATTTCTGGAACACTGACATTAACCTGAAATCTGAGAGGTGGCTTTTAGTTGAGCTTCTCCCCAAGTTAGGTTGGGGGGAGCACACCAGAGAATCCGAGAGGAGACACATTCTGGGCAGCCGGATTGTGCCAAAAGCCGCTCGGTCTTCCTGCCAAACCGCGTGGCACGGAGAGAGAGAGAGAATCTGCTGCGCTCTTAAAAATGGGTCCATTCGTTCTCTTCGGCCCCGTAATGGGGCGATTTATCAACATTACAAGCCGGATTGTTTGAATCAGCAGGAAAGGCTTGGATTTGCTTCCTCAGGAGGGTTGGGAAGCTGGAAAAATCCGAGACTCGCCTTCCCTACCTACTTTAGTCACGGCTCGGATGAACCAGAAAAGTGAAAGTTTGCGTCACTGCCGAGGGTTCTGGGATTTTGAGCCCCGAGAAAGGAAGCAAACAGATCCATGGAAGGGCGAAGAATCCACCCACGGATCTGGGGACGCTCGGCGTGATTTCCAAGGCAGTCATTTTGCGGTTGGGGAGGATTCGAAAATAAGGCCGCCCTGCCAGCCAATATGCTGTCGAGTCAGTGGTTTCTTGGCTGCTGGGAACTAAAGTCACCGAAAAGTCCTTTAATTACTTAATTACAATTCTAGGCCACTTATCACTCGTGAGGGCAGCATCGGGCCTGGGGGAGTGGGGGGGCTTAGCAAGGTTCCTTCCCTTACTTTCAGCTTGGTTCTTCCAAGAGTCAATTAGAGAAATAAAGGAAGAAAGAGAAGTTATTACTTTTTTTTTTTTAGACCTGTGACGTATGGGGAGGAAATATATTATTCTTTGATTTACAGCTAGTTGCTGTGGTCCACCAGCAGCCTGCGGAGTTGGCAGTGGAGTTGGCAGCGAGGAGGGTGGGGAGGATAATGGGCTGGGGAAGGCCCGGACGAGGGTTCTGCATCAGAGGCAGAAATGGGGCCAGGACCATCTGGGAGTGATGTGCGGAGCCTCCAGAGGCGGACAGCAGAGAGGCAGAGGAACAGGAGGAGCCTGTTCCTACTGCCACGCATGCGAAGACCTGCCAGAAGGCAAGAGCAGCTAAAGCAAAAAGGACGACTCAGGAGTAAGGCCAGGAGATGATTGGCCCCTCCCATAAGGCTTAAAAGAGCAGCAAAGGCACTTGGGCCTTCTGCGGGAAAGCAAGGTTGCTAACTCTGTTTCCAGTCGGCATCTCTTGTTTGTTTCTGAACTCTGTGGGGCTTTGCCAAGCAAGGCCTTTGGCAACATGTCAAAGAAGATAAAAGTTGGTGATTATCCTGAAGGACTTCTTCCGACTTTTTTTTTGCAACTAATTGGGACTCAGCTGGGAATGAACATAATTCTCAGCTGTTAAAATAAAATAGCTTTTTTTTAGGTCTAATTGTGTATTGTAATGACTCATTAAGCCTAGGTCGCAACACTAGTCCTTGGCTTGCAACAGTTCGCTTAGTGACCGGTTCAAAGTTACAACCGCACTGGAAAAGGAGACGTAGGACCGTTTTTCACCCTTATGACCGATGCAAGCGTCCCTATGGTCACGGGATCCCCTTTTGCGGCCTGTGGTTTATAAAGAGCTTACCAGCCTCCCTTGCCCAAATTGACACCCCCCCACACAGGCCTACCATCCGTGTGAATCCTCATAGCTGAGGCGGTGATGTCTGTGGTGATGATGAAAAAAGGAATCCAGAGATCCTGCCACACGGAAAGAGCTCGTTAGAGAGACGGATCAAACGAGAACCGGAACCCACAGACCTGAGGGGTAGCAGACGGGGAAAAGCCAGGAGGGGTGGGCCGTTGGTGACCCTCGCAGCCCTCAGCCGTTGCTGGTGCTGAGATGCAGCTTAGGAATGACTTGCCTGCCTTCCTTTTAATCTAATTCTTATTGAAGAAGCTTTTGACAAGATAAAAACAGTAGAAATATTAGGGGGGAAAAGGAGAGGAGGGGAGAGGAAGGAGAAGAGGGAGAAAGGGAAACAGAAAGGGAAAGGAGAAAAGAGAGAAATGGAAAGGGAGAAGAGTGGAGAGGAGAAAAGAAAGGAGAAAACGAGAGAGGAAGAAAAAAGGAACAAGGAGAAGAGAGGAGAAGAGAGAAAGGGAAAGGAGAGGAGAAGAGAAGAGAAGAGAGGAGAGGAAGGAGAAGAGAGAGAAAGGGAAACAGACAGGGAAAGGAGAGGAGAGAAAGGACAAGAGAGAGAAAGGGAAAGGGAGGGGAGAGGAGAGGAGAAGAAAAAAGAAAGGAGTGAGAAAAGAAGAGGAAGAAAAAAGGAGCAAGGAGAAGAGAGGAGAAGAGAAAGAAAGGGAAAGGGGAGGAGAGGAGAGGAAGGAGAAGAGAGAGAAAGAGAAAGGGAGAGGAGAAGAGAGGGAAAGGGAGGGGAAAGGAAGGAGAAGAGAGGGAAAGAAAGAAAAAGGGAGAGGAGAGGAGAAAAGGAAGGAGAGAAAAGAAGAGAGGAAGAAAAAAGGAACAAGGAAAGAGAGGAAGAAAAAGGAACAAGGAGAAGAGAGGAGAAGAGAGAAAGGGAAAGGAGGAGAAGAGAAGAGAGGAGAGGAAGGAGAAGAGAGAGAAAGGAAACAGAAAGGGAAAGGAGAGGAGAAGAGAGAGGAAAGGGAGGGGAGAGGAGAAGAAAAAAGAAAGGAGTGAGAAAAGAAGAGGAAGAAAAAAGGAGCAAGGAGAAGAGAGGAGAAGAGAGAGAAAGGGAAAGGGGAGGAGAGGAGAGGAAGGAGAGAGAGAAAGGAGAGAAGAGAGAGAGAAGGGAGAGGAAAGGAAGGAGAGAGGAGAGGAAGGAGAGAAAGGAGAGAGAGGAAGGAGAAGAGAGAAAGAAAGGAGAAAGAGAGAAAGAAGAGAGAAGAAAAAGGAACAAGGAAAGAGAGGAGAAGAGAGAGAAAGGGAGAGGAAAGGAAGGAGAAGAGAGGGAAAGAAAGAAAAAGGGAGCGGAGAGGAGAAAAGGAAGGAGAGAAAAGAAGAGAGGAAGAAAAAAGGAACAAGGAGAAGAGAGGAGAGGAGAGAAAGGGAAAGGAGAGGAGAGGAAGGAGAAGAGAGAGAAAGAAAGGAAAAGGGAGAGGAGAAGGAAAAGGAAGAGAAAGGAAAAATCTTCCCATGTTTTTTTTTTAATAAAACCCTTATAAACACGTTTATCTTTTCCCCTTTGTCTGTAAGGTTACATCACTCTTTCCTTCTTTCCATAAACTACCCTAAACTTCCCCGGCGACCTGGTGCCCTGCGCAGGTGTAGACCCTGGATTAATACCCTCTTTTAGCAAGGACTCGGTTTACCCATCTGTCGAAGGGTGGGGGGGAAAAAAACGGAACGAAGCCAGGCGCTCCCCCCAGTGTGATGTTGCCCCACTAAAGAGATACGTCTGCGTCTCTCTCTCTCTCATCTCGTCTACGCGATGGAATTACAAGCCTAACTTGCAACCTCATTTACAAGGGGTTTTTTTACACTCCTTTCCATCACAGTGGGGTTTTTTTTTTTAAACACCTCCACTTGAACCAAGTTGTTCGGGAGGATAACGGCGGATCAAATTTCATGTCTGTCATACGGGATTCTCTCCGCCAAAGGGGCTAAATTTGTTTCCCCACCGTTGACCCCGAAGGAAACCTACAACTTTTGAAAGATGGATGCATTTAAATAAAAAAATCCAGCTTCTGGGAGTAAGGGCCAGATGTTGCCCATCGCATCTGGAAGGTGGCAAAAAAAAACAACCCCCACAAAAAAACAGAGCTAAAATGATAAGATAGCATCCATCTCGCCCACCGCACAACTTGTCAAAAACTCTGCGGCTCGCACCTACCTCGATCTGCTTATCGCGGAAGATGGCGCTGATACCGTTGTTAAACGAGGCTCCGGAGAACATGGACGTGATGGGGTAGGTCAAATCGAGAACTGTTTTGAACACCGAATTCATATTCTGCAAAGGGAGCAAAACTGGTGATCCAGAAGCACGGGCGGGGCGAGGGGGGGGGCTGGGTTGGTTACCGGGAACAGCATTCAATTTTGCGGCAATTATGATTGTTGGACGAGCAGGCCCAAAAACAGCCAGGCAAATGAAAATCTACCTAGCAGGCCTGAGGGATTGGTGACCGCTCACCCTGACCCTACAGATACAGATAAACAGAGTTGGAAGGGACCCTGTGGGCCATCTAGTCCAACCCCCTGCCCAAGCAGACCCTACACCCTTCTCCACCCGGGGGGGGGGGCAAGCCAAGTTGCCAACGCCCTTAACAACTTCCTTGCTTAGCAGCGGAAATTCGGGGTGTCGTCGTAAGCCGAGGACTACCTGTATGGTACATTCTATTATACACATATACATTAGACAACGCAATTGCGAAAGATCAAACAGTAACGCAAAACGAAGGACGATCCAAGAAGGAAAAAAAAGAAAAACGACAACAGAAAGTTGCCCGAAGAGAGATTAAAAAGTGATATACGGTATTTCGATTTCTGGACTATTATTCTTAAGCTTCCTTTCCGGTGACCTGGTTGCTGTTGATTAATACCCTCCTGCCAAAGAAAGGAGAAGGGCTGTGTGTGTGTTTGTGTCTCTGTGTGTCTCTGTGTGTGCGCACGCACGTGGGCATGTTCTATAAATACCCACAACCTCTTTTCCGCCCCCCAGAGCCATCTCTGGCCTTGTTTTAGCAAGAGATGACAGGTGGAAATGAGACAGGTGGGGCTGGTAGAGACAAGGAAGAGGTAATGCAAGGTCCAGGCTCTGGGGAGGGTCTTGGGGGGGGGAGGGAAGAGCACCCCTCCCCCCTCTCACCCCCATTTTGCAGAGTCAAGCCTTCCAGGACAACCTCAGCTCTACAATGGGGGCAGGACCAATTCCCCTCCGCCCTCTTTGCTATTCGCCTCTTTCTCTCCCCTCCTCTCCTTGCGGCTTTTTTCTTCCTCCTCTCGTCTCCCCTCTCTTCTCTTCACTCTTCTCCTCTCTTCTCTTCTTTCTTCTCCTCTCCTCCCCATGGCTCCTTTTTTTTCTTCCTCCTCTCCCCTCTTTTCTCTTCAATCTTCTCTTCTCCTCTCCACTCTTCTCCTTTATTCTCCTGTTCTCCACTCTTGCTCTTTTTTCTTCCTCCTCTCCTCTCCTCTCTCCTCTCCTTTCTTCTCTTCTCTTCACTCTTCTCCTCTTCACTTTTCTCCTTTATTCTCCTGTTCTCCTCCCTTGTTCTTTTTTCTTCCTCCTCCTCCTCCTCCTCTCCTCCTCTCCTCTTCTCTCTCTTCTCTTCACTCTTCTCCTCTTCACTTTTCTCCTTTATTCTCCTGTTCTCCTCCCTTGCTCTTTTTTCTTCCTCCTCTCCTCTCCTCTCCTCTCCCCTCCTTTCTTCTCTTCTCTTCACTTTTCTCCTTTATTCTCCTGTTCTCCTCCGTTGTTCTTTTTTCTTCCTCCTCTCCTCTCCTCTCCTCTCCTCTCCTTTCTTCTCTTCACTCTTCTCTTCTCTTCTTCTCTCTTCTCTTCACTTTTCTTCTTTATTCTCCTGTTCTCCTCCCTTGTTCTTTTTCTTCCTCCTCCTCTCTCCTCTCTCTCCTCTCCTCTCCTTTCTTCTCTTCTCTTCACTCTTCTCTTCTCTTCACTTTTCTCCTTTATTCTCCTGTTCTCCTCCCTTGCTCTTTTTTTCTTCCTCCTCTCCTCTCCTCTCTCCTCTCCTCTCCTCTCTTTTCTCCTTTCCTCACCTCTTCTTTTCAATCTTCCCCTTGGTTCTCCTCCCTCCTCTGTTCTCCTCTCCTTCCCCTTGCTCCTTTCTTTCTTTTTTTTTCCTCCCTCCTTTCGTCTCCCCAATAAAGTCAGGGACCGGCTGTCTTTGGAACCAGGGACCTGTCACATCCCTTGTGCTCCCAAACATGTTTGCCGCGCCAAGTATGTTTGGCACTCAGCAACACACCTGTTTCCGCTTTGGCTGGCCGCCTCCCGAGCTAAACTATTGTGGGTCACAAGAGGAGAGAAAAAAAGAGAGCCAGGCTGCAGCCTTGCACGGCTCCATAAAAATAAAAAAGAAGGGAGACAGGTTATCCTCGACTTACAGCCATTCTTTTAGTGGACCGTTTGAAGTTACGACGGCACTGAGAAATGGCGACTTGCGACCGTTATTCACACTTACGGATTGCCGTGGCATCCTCAAGGCCGCGCAATCAAAATTCGGATGTTTGTCCACTTACTCGTGCTTATGACGGGCGCAGTGTCCCGGGGGTGTGACTTTCTGACAAGCAAACTCAACGGGGAAGCCCGGTTGCTACTAATTGAACAGTTTATAATTTTAAATTTTAAACTTTTAAATGTGGCCATTTTTTTCTAAATATGCTCGGTTTTAAATTGTCGTTTTAATTGTACATTTCTGTGTTTTTTATCTTTTGGCTGTACACCACCCTGAGTCCTTCGGGAGAAGGGCGGTATAAAAATTTAATAAATAATAATAATAATAACAACTGCAGCAATTCCCTTAAACATTAATGTGGGGAGGGGGGGGGAGGAACTCACTTAACAGGCTCAACAGACTAAAGTAGTCTGTTATGAACACAGCTGCTTGCAATTACTGCAGGTTCAAGTCCCACCAGGCCCAAGGTTGACTCAGCCTTCCGTCCTTTATAAGGTAGGTAAAATGAGGACCCAGATTGTTGGGGGCAATAAGCTGACTTTGTATATAATATACAAATAGGATGAAGACTATTGCTTAACACAATGTAAGCCGTCCTGAGTCTTCGGAGAAGGGCGGGATATAAATGCAAATTAAAAAAAAATGTCTCACTTAGCAACATGAAATCGAATGCTCCATTGTGGCCGTAACAGCAAACACGATAAAATCAACTCAATGCCAGCCATTACCTCAATTCCTTCTAAGCAGGGCAGCATGTGGAAGGAGAGAAACACAAAAGAAAATGAAGAGGAAGACGAACCGGAAGAGAGAGGTATTAAACTGAGCCTGTGGTGGCTCAGCAGACTAATGCAGTCTGTTATTAACACAGCTGCTTGCAATTACTGCAAATTCAAGTCCCACCAGGCCCAAGGTTGACTCAGCCTTCCATCCTTTATAAGGTAGGTAAAATGAGGACCCAGATTGTTGGGGGCAATAAGTTGACTTTGTATATAATATACAAACGGATGAAGACTATTGCTTAACACAATGTAAGCCGCCCTGAGTCTTCGGAGAAGGGCGGGATATAAATGTAAATTTAAAAAAAATACAGGTTGACTTTGTATATAATATACAAATGGATGAAGACTATTGCTTGACATAGTGTAAGCCGCCCTGAGTCTTCGGAGAAGAGCGGAATATAAATTTAAAAAAAAAAACACGGAGCAAAGGTCTTAGGCAGTCTGCTCTACCATTAGACTTGAAACCAGGAAACGGTGAATTCTAGATCTGCCTTAGTCACGAAACCCAGCTGGGTGACTTTGAACCAATCGCCAGGAGACGTGAGTTCTAGTCCCGCCTTAGCCACAAAAGCTAGTTAGGTGACTTTGGACCAATCACCAGGAGACGGTGAGTTCTAGTCCCGCCTTAGGCATGAAAGCCAGCTGGATGTCTTTGGACCAATCACCAGGAGACGGTGAGCTCTAGTTCCGCCTTAGGCATGAAAGTTAGCTAGGTGATTTTGGACCAATCACCAGGAGACATGAGTTCTAGTCCCGCCTTAGGCACGAAACCCAGCCAGGTGACATTGGGCCAGTCCCTCCCTCTCAGCCCGGTCTACCTCACAGGGTTGTTGCTGTGGGGAAAATAAGGAGAAGAAGGGACATTATGCATCTTCAACCCCTTGAATTATTTTAAATATTATATTGAATTATTATAAAGGCAGGATAATGGCGGGGGGGGGGAATCTAAAATAAAATAAAACCAATGCTTTCCATACTCCCTAAAAGTCCGGTTTTAAAGAGAGGCTGAAGGGCCAGAGAGGATCCACTCGGCTACCCAGGGTGTGAAATGGAAGAACAGTGGGGTCCTTGTGGTGGTGGTGGTGGTCTCTGAGCTTGGTGGATTGTTGGGTTTTTTTTGCAGACATTTCATGACCCAACTAGGTAACATCATCAGTGCTACGAGGCAGGGTTGTTGTTGTTTTTTGCTCTTATTTTTACATCCGACTGGCTTACCATGGCCCATTGGCGGGCTTTGATCCTCATCTGGGTGTAACTCCGCTCTTCTGCGTATAGGGCGCCCATGAAGGAGCCGATGGAGGTGCCGCCAATCATGTCAATTGGAATCCCAGCCTCGTTCAGTGCTCTGATCACCCCAACTTGGGAGCACCCCCTGGAGAGGCAGGAGCCGCAGAGTTGGGGAGAAGAAAGGGGGTGTTGTTGTTTTTTAAAAAAAGTTTTTTTAAACTTTTTTTTTTTTAAACTTTTAATTTCTTGCAGCGCACGTTTTAAGAAAGACACCCCGGGGGCTAAGAGAGGAAAGCAACAGCAGTCATAAGAAGCTGGAAAAATGAAACCGGGGATCGGTTTCGGCTGGCAGAAAAGTCCTTTCCAATTCCAAGCTGCGGATCCAAATAAACAGGACGCCAGCAAGCCATCCCTAACTTGGAGAGAGAGGGAGCCAAAAGGGAAGGAGGGAGGGAGGGAGGGAGGAAGAAGGGAAAAAAAGATGAGAGGGAAGGAGGGAGAGAAAGGAAGGATCGAGAGAGAAAAAATATGGAAGAGAAATATTCTGAGAGGAAGGAAGGAAGGAGAAAGAGAAAGAAAAAGATTTGAAAGGGAGGGAGGGAGGGAGGGAGGAAGGAAGGGAAAGGAGGGAGGGAAAGGAAGGATCAAGAGAGAAAAACATGGAAGAGAAATAATCTGAGAGGAAGGGAGGGAGGAAGGAGAAAGAGAAGAAAAAAGAGGAGGAAGAGGGAAAGAGGAAGAAGTAAGGAGAAGAAGGGACAGGGAGGGAGGGAGGGAGGGAGAAGGAAAAAAAGATGATAGGGAAGGAGGGAGGGAGGGGAAGGAAGGGAGAGAAAGGAAGGATCAATAGAGAAAAATATGGAAAAGAAATATTCTGAGAGGAAGGATGGGAGGAAGAAAAGAAGGAGAAAGAGAAGGAAATTTTTTTTGAAAGGGAAGGAGGTAGGGAGGAATGAAGGGGAAGGAGAGAGAAAGGAAGGATCAAGAGAGAAAAATACGGAAGATAAATAATCTGAGAGGAAGGAAGGAGAAAGAGAAGAAAAAAGGAGAAGGAGGGAAGGAGGAAGAAGTAAGGAGAAGGAGGGACAGGAAGGCAGGCAGGCAAGCAGGAAAGAAGGAAGGAAGGAAGGAAGGAAGGAAGGAAGGAAGGAAGGAAGGAAGGAAGGAAGGAAGGAAGGAAGGAAGGAAGGAACGAAGGAAGGAAGGCTTTTGCTGTCCCCCTGTCTCTCATGACATATTGCCAAAAGCAAATAAAAAAAATAAAAAAAACAACCCAAAGAAGATCATTTGTGTACCAGGAAATCCGAAGTCTGCGTCTGGGTGAACAGATTGAGAAAGACACTTAATAACCTGAGCTCCCTTTGCAAAGTCTCGTGTCTGGGAAGCACAAAGCAGAGCTCCAATCCCCCCCACCCCCCATCCCCACCCCACCCCCCACCCCCAATATATTCTCTCCTGCCTTGCCTACGTGCCTGTGGCTCCGATCTGCAAGCAGGAAAGCAGCAACAGCACAAAAGGACACACACACACACCCCACCCACCCCGGTTCTCAGCCACTAATCGCTTAAGACAGCTCGTCAAAATGTGTCTTCCTGCGGGGTTTTTTTTGGGGGGGGGGGTGGAGATTAAAGTACCAGCCTCCTTTGACCCTTGTGGGTGCCCACGGGGAAAACCTTTGCTCTGATTGTGAGAGTTTGCGTTGTGTGTGCGCAGCTGCTACCTGTAGGAATGCGATTTGCCATCCTTTGCAAATCACGCCTGCTAAAAAAGGTGGATTACAAAGATACCAGCCTGCCTGGATGGCACCTGGTGTGTTTCGTGTGTGTGTGTGTGTGTAGCTCTGGAGCATCACAACTGGTTTCTGCCCAGTTCTGCCGTTTTACCCTTCCCCCCACCCCCGATTTGCTCTTTAAGTTCGCCCCGCGAGTCTTAATTATTAAATTCTTGTTGCATTGCGTAGTCCCTTTTAATCCAACCCCGGGTTAAAAACTGCAGCAGAATTCCCAAATTTGGTTTTCTCTCTTGCTTCGTAGGAATGAAGAAAGGAAGGCAGGTCCTTCAGCTGCAAAGCAGTTAAACCCGGATTGAGTTGCAGGAAAACTTCCAGATGACACAAGAAAAGAAAAGAAAAAGAAAAAGAAAAGAAAAGAAAAAAGAAAAGAAAAGAGGAAGGTGCCTTTGCTAAAATTCATCTTTTCTGGAGATTTGGGTGTGACTGGAAGGACCCAGACTTAACCGGTCAGCAGAAAATTATCACTCCAACCAAATCAAGAGGAAGGGGGAAGCTTCATTTGGAAGGAAGGGAAGGAGATGGAAAGAGAAAGGAAGGAAGGACGGAAGGAAGGAAGGCAGGAGATGAAGAGAAGTGAGGGAGAGAGGGAGGAAGGGAAGGAGATGGAAAGGGAAAGGAAGGAAGGATGGAGGGAAGGAAGGAAGGAAGGAGATGAAGAGAAGTGAGGGAGAGAGGGAGGAAGGGAAGGAGATGGAAAGGGAAAGGAAGGAAGGATGGAGGGAAGGAAGGAAGGAAGGAAGGAAGGAAGGAAGGAAGGATGGAGGGAAGGAAGGAAGAAGGAGATGAAGAGAAGTGAAGGAGAGAGGGAGGAAGGGAAGGAGATGGAAAGAGAAAGGAAGGATGGAGGGAAGGAAGGAAGGAAGGAAGGAGATGAAGAGAAATGAGGGAGAGAGGGAAGGAGGAAGGGATCTAGGATGTGAACAAAAGGAAGAGAGGCAGAAACAGCTCTCAATGCTGGAACAACGTGTGGGCGATTTAAACTTATGGCAGTTCTCCCAAAATACTAGAACAATCAAACGAGGGAATTGCAGCCAGGAGCTAATTACCCCTCTGAAAGTACAGGAGACAAGAAAATTCCAAGGTTCCTTTGGTGGCACACAGCAGGCATCAACCCAGCCCACCCCGCCCCACCTTGCCACCCGAGCGGGGCGAGCGAGCGGCTGCAACAGACAAAAGAAGGGTGACATTTTCAAGAGCTGGCTTGCAAAGCCCCCAAACTCTTTAAATTATCTCAAACCTGAACGGGTTTCACGGAGGATGCAAGAGGGAGGGGACGACCTGCAAGGCTACCGAACCAGGAAAAACAAGGAGGCAGAGAGGGAAAGGAAAATATAGGGATCCTGAAGTCAACTATGGTGGGATTCTTGGCGGAAGGGACCAAAAAAAAAAAAAGCCGTTTTGAAATCATCTGTCTTTGCAAATCTCGAGTGAGCTTTTTAGAAATGTCAGCTTAGTTTCTGCTCCATGGCTTAGGACCGGGTTACTTACGGGACCGCCTACTGCCACCGTTTGCCTCCCACCGACCCGTGCGCTCTCACAGAGAGGGACTCCTTAGGGTGCCGTCAGCCAAGCAATGTCGGCTGGCGGCCCCCCAGGGGAAGGGCCTTCTCTGTGGGGGCTCCCACCCTCTGGAACGAACTTCCCCCTGGACTCCGACAACTTCCTGACCTTCGGACCTTCCGCCGCGAGTTGAAGACGTACCTATTTTTCCGCGCAGGACTGGCATAGAATTTTTAGATGTTATTATTGGTTTTAAATTTTTAATTGGTTTTTATGGTTTTAAATGTATTTTAAATTTGGGCCAAATTTGAATACGTTTTTTAGTTACGGTTTTATTTGTATTGTGTTTACTGATTGTTGCTTTTACTCGGCTGTTAACCGCCCTGAGTCCTTCGGGAGAAGGGCGGTATACAAATAAATTATTATTATTATTATTATTATTATTATTATTATTATTATTATTATTATTATTATTATTATTCTAACCCCAAGGACAAAGTTAGGAGTGGTGCACGGAATGTGTGTATGCTATCTGTTTGTAAGTGGGCTGCACAAACCACCCCCCTGTTGGATTGAGGAATCCGGTTAAAGCAGAGCTGGCTGTCCGCCAAAGAAGACAGGTTAATAATAACAACAACAGAGTTGGAAGGGACCTTGGAGGCCTTCTAGTCCAACCCCCTGCCCAGGCAGGAAACCCTACACCATCTCAGACAGATGGTTATCCAACATTTTCTTAAAAATTTCCAGTGTTGGAGCATTCACAACTTCTGCAGGCAAGTTGTTCCACTTATTATCTTAGCTCTGTAGTCAAAACCTTTGGACCTTTCAGGAAGTTTTTTTTCTTAATCACCGCTCTGCTTACCAAATCCATATTTGGGATTGGGGAAAGCTTAGATGAAAAGCAGGAGGTGCGAAATCCAGCAGGTTCTGACAGGTTCTGGAGAACCGGCAGCGGAAATTTTCAGCGGTTCGGAGAACCGGCAAATGCCACCTCTGGCTGGCCCCAGAGTGGGGAGGGAACGGGGATTTTGCAATATCCTTCCCCCAGGTGTGAGGAGGGAATGGGGATTTTGCAGTATCCTTCCCCTGGAGTGGGGTGGGAATGGGGATTTTGCAGTATCCTTCCCCTGGAGTGGGGTGGGAATGGAGATTTTGCAGTATCCTTCCCCTGGAGTGGGGTGGGAATGGAGATTTTGCAGTATCCTTCCCCTGGAGTGGGGTGGGAATGGAGATTTTGCAGTATCCTTCCCCTGGAGTGGGGTGGGAATGGAGATTTTGAGGTATCCTTCCCCCAAGTGTGAAGAGGGAATGGGGATTTTGCAGTATCCTTCCCCTGGAGTGGGGTGGGAATGGAGATTTTGAGGTATCCTTCCCCCAAGTGTGAGGAGGGAATGGGGATTTTGCAGTATCCTTCCCCTGGAGTGGGGTGGGAATGGAGATTTTGCAGTATCCTTCCCCTGCCATACCCACCAAGCCACACCACACCCACTAAGCCACGCCCACAGAACCGGTATTAAAAAAAAATTGAGTTCCACCACTGGATGCAACTATTTGGAAAAGTGGGGAGGGGAGGAGGAGGAGATAGATAAGGAGAAGATAGATAAAGAGAAGAAAGGCAAGGCGAAGGAGATAGAGGAGAAGGAGAAGAAGGTAGACAAGGAGAAAGAGAAGGTAAAGGAGAAGAAGAACAAGAAGGAGAAGATAGTCAAGGAAAAGGAGGAGAAGATAGAGGAGGAGAAGAGGAGAGGAGAGGAGGAGAAGAGGGAATAGAAGGCGAAAGAGGAGAAGGAGAACGAGAGGAAGAAGATAGTCAAAAAGAAGAACAAGAAGCAGAAAATAGTTGAGGAGAAGGAGAAGATAAAGAAGGAGAAGGAGGAGATGATGATAGAGGAGGAGGAGATAAAGGAGAGCAGAAGAAGAAAGGATAGAAAGAGAAGAAGGAGAAAGAAGAGAAGGAGAACGAGAGAAAGAAGATAGTCAAGAAGAAGAACAAGAAACGGAAGAGAGTTGAGGAGAAGGAGATGATAGAGAAGGAGATGATGATAGAGGAGGAGAAGATAAAGGAGAGCAGAAGAAGAAAGGATAGAAAGAGAAGAAGGAGAAAGAAGAGAAGGAGAACGAGAGAAAGAAGATAGTCAAGAAGAAGAACAAGAAGCAGAAAATAGTTGAGGAGAAGGAGAAGATAGAGAAGGAGAAGGAGGAGATGATGATAGAGGAGGAGGAGATAAAGGAGGCAGAAGAAGAAAGGATAGAAAGAGAAGAAGAAGAGAAGGAGAAGGAGAGAAAGAAGATAGTCAAGAAGAAGAACAAGAAACGGAAGAGAGTTGAGGAGAAGGAGAAGATAGAGAAGGAGATGATGATAGAGGAGGAGAAGATAAAGGAGAGCAGAAGAAGAAAGGATAGAAAGAGAAGAAGGAGAAAGAAGAGAAGGAGAACGAGAGAAAGAAGATAGTCAAGAAGAAGAACAAGAAGCAGAAAATAGTTGAGGAGAAGGAGAAGATAGAGAAGGAGAAGGAGGAGATGATGATAGAGGAGGAGGAGATAAAGGAGAGCAGAAGAAGAAAGGATAGAAAGAGAAGAAGAAGAGAAGGAGAAGGAGAGAAAGAAGATAGTCAAGAAGAAGAACAAGAAACGGAAGAGAGTTGAGGAGAAGGAGAAGATAGAGAAGGAGATGATGATAGAGGAGGAGAAGATAAAGGAGAGCAGAAGGAGAAGGGATAGAAAGAGAAGAAGGAGAAAGTTTAGTTTAGTTTAGTTTAGTTTTATTAGATTTTTATACCGCCCTTCTCCCGAAGGACTCAGGGCGGTGTACAGCCGAAATAAAATACAGAGTATATACAATTAAAAGAAATTAAAAGAAACTATTAATAAATGGCCGATAATTTAAAAATTTAAAAAATTTACAAATGTTTAAAATCTCTAAAACCCCAATTTAAAATCACTATTTATGCCAGTCCTGCTTGAATAAATAAGTATGTTTTTAGCTCACGACGGAAGGTCCGAAGATCGGGCACTTGACGTAAGCCAGGGGGGAGTTCGTTCCAGAGCGTCGGTGCTCCCACAGAGAAGGCCCTACCCCTGGGAGCCGCCGGCCGACATTGTTTGGCGGACGGCACCCTGAGAAGGCCCTCTCTGTGAGAGCGTACGGGTCGATGGGAGGCATACGGTAACAGCAGGCGGTCTCGTAAGTACCCGGGTCCTAAGCCATGGAGCGCTTTAAAGGTGGTAACCAGGATCTTGAAGCGCACCCGAAAGACCACAGGAAGCCAGTGCAAACTACGGAGCAGAGGTGTTACGTGGGCGCCTCGAGCGGCTCCCATTACCACTCGCGCAGCTGCATTCTGGACTAACTGCAGCCTCCGGGTGCACCTCAAGGGCAGCCCCATGTAGAGAGCATTGCAATAATCCAGCCGAGACGTAACCAGAGCGTGAGTGACCGTGCATAAGGCATCCCGGTCAAGGAAGGGACGCAACTGGCGAACCAAGCGAAAGAAGAGGAGGAGAACGAGAGAAAGAAGATAGTCAAGAAAAAGAACAAGAAACTGAAGAGAGTTGAGGAGAAGGAGAAGATAGAGAAGGCTGAAGGATCCGGTTTTCCCAGGGAACGCCAGTTTCAGGATATCCCTGGCCAAGAGGTCTTTCAAAGCCACTCTTACCGTGCGCCACCTCCTCCGAGGACCAAAGCAACGGCATTCCCAGTCAAGACGCGAGCTAGCCGGGAGAAGTCGGAGTGTCTGTCGGCTGGCTTCTGGAAGACCCGTTCGTACATTTCTTTCTGCACGCGGGAAACCAGAGATCAGTACGATACCGTTACACCGTAGGAAGGAAAGCAGGAATAAGGTTGAGTGGCCAAAAGGTTTTGGGTGTGTTTGTGGATGGATTTTAGGACGAGCAAAACGCAGAAGATCCCCGGTTGTTGTTGGGTTTTTTTAAGCACCCGTTCTCTCGTTTCACAGCCCTCAGAGGAGAAGTTTAAATCAACCACACTTATTGTTTGGAGGCGTCCTCTGTATATAAGCTTTCCTTTCACAGACACCAGTGAATATTGAACTACAAACTAGGGCGTAAAAAACCTTTGCCAGACCAATTCTTGAATACAGCTCGTCTGTCTTCAAGAACCAGCAACCAGGAGATGAATAGAAATGAGGGAGGGAGGGAGAAAGAGAAGAAGGGAAGGAGATGGAAAGGGAAAGGAGGGAAGGAAGGAGATGAACAGAAATGAGAGAGAGGGGGAGGACGGAAGGGAAGGAGATGGAAAAAGAAAGGAAGGAAGGATGGGGGGAAGGAAGGAAGGAAGGAGATGAAGAGAAATGAGGGAGGGAGGGAGAAAGAGAAGAAGGGAAGGAGATGGAAAGGGAAAGGAGGGAAGGAAGGAGATGAAGAGAAATGAGAGAGAGGGAGGAAGGAGATGGAAAGAGAAAGGAAGGATGGATGGAGGGAAGGAAGGAAGGAGATGAAGAGAAGGAAGGGAAGGAGATGGAAAGGGAAAGGAAGGAGAGAAGGAAAGGAGCAAGGGAGGAAGGAAGGAAAGGAGATGGAAGAGAAAGGAAGGAGATATGGAGGGAATGAAAGAGGTGAAGCGAAGTGAGGGAGAGAGGGAGGGAGGAAGAAAGAGAAGGAGATGGAAAGGGAAAGGAGGGAGGGAGGGAGGGAGGAAGGAAGGAAGGAAGGAAGGAAGGAAGGAAACCAGCCAGGAAAACAGAGCAGTGTAGAAACACATCCAACATCTGGGACATGGATGACATCACAGCCAGTGGGGGTGACCCCGCATACCACTCGGGCACGGATCGGGGACCCGCCGCCATGCAGCCTCTTACCAATTTGGGCAGGCTCCGTCGGGAGAAGACTCGACGAGGGCAGCGGAGGTGAAGGTGGGCCGAGCACCAGCTCCGCATGTTGAGCCACTCCACAGTCCTGGCAGGAAGAGATCCGTCCTCTCGATGCAGCAAGATCAGCTGTTTCTGAGCTCGGACCGCCGTGTTCTCCAGCATCCGTTCCAACTGGTAAAGAAAGTCGGAGGGGAGGGTCGTGTGTGTGTGTGTGTCAGTTGATCATTATGGGGGAATGACTTCCTGACAAGGGAAGTCACTTAACCACGTTACTAACTGAACAACTGTCGGGATTCGCTTAACAACGGTGGTGTTGTGTCTCGTCCGCTTTCACCACAGCCGGGGCCTTCTTATCTGCTTCGAAAGCTGAGGAATGTCCTAGTATGCCTCCCGGCCCCAGCCCTGGCTCCATGCCCAGACAGGCTGAGGAGGAAGAAGTACCTCCAGCCCCCAGCTCTGGCTCCATGCCCAGGCAAACGGAGCAACTAGACCCCTCCCCCTCCCCCACAGCATGTGAGCCTGAGGAAGGTCAATTACCAACAGCTGCAGACTGGAGAGATCCTCGCTTCAGAAGAATTGATAGGCGGCGGCGACAGAAGGAAGGGAGGGGCAGGCCTGGATAAGTGCTGAGTCATGGAGCCACACCCCATGGCCTATATAAAGGATCTGCTTTCTGGCATTCTCTGAGTCAGGCAAAGTCTAAACATATCTTGCTGAAGTCACTTTCTGGTCTCCTGCCTGCCTTGAGAACTTTGCTAGGACTTTGGGCAGAGCTGCAGAGGCACGCCTGATTCGGATTTCCCTGACCCGGCCGTCAGCGGAAGAGTGGGACACGACAGGTGGCAAGGACGATCGTACAATGGGGCGAAGCTTACTTAACCACGAACTTCTGTTGCGGTTCGTAAGTCAAGGACTATCGGTACCATTTTATCCCCCCCCACAAGTTTAGAAACTGGATCCGGGAACTAACAAAGCTGGAATTTACTTTTTTTTTTAATTGAAAAAGTTTTAAAAAACAAACATTTCCCCCCCTTTTTTCCCCCTCCCCCCTCAAAATCCCCTTCACCCCTCCCTTCACCACCCCCCCCGGCTTCCCGGGTCAATCACAAGGTATTATTACACATAAGCCAAACATAGAGTCAGATTTTCCCTTCTAATCCAATTAGCCTCATCCGAGTCTTTTCATTTCCTAACCTCCCCCGTAACATTCTAAAATAAATTTTTTTCTAATTATTCAAAGGCAATCTGATATCTCTTAATCTGATATCTGTTTTGTAAATAATCAATCCATTTTTTCCCATTCAATTAAATCTCTTTCCTGCGTCTTGCCTTTCAAAAAGGCTGAGATTTTTTGCCATCTCAGCCAAAGTTGATAACTTTCAATATCCATTCTTCTATTGTAGGTAACTCTTTTTTCTTCCAATGCTGTCCAATCAGCAGTCTTGCTGCTGTTATTAAGTTCAAGATCAATTTAGTCTCAGTCACTGTAAAGCTGGAATTTACTTGTTCCAGCGCGTCTCACCTCTCCGACGGTCGGCTCCTGCTCCCCCAGGCCCACGATCAAGATGCAGTCCGCCTGCCGAATACAACGCTGAGTCCAAGGAGTAAGGCTGCTGTCCGACTGGTAGAGGACAATGCGGTGCACGTCTTCCTGCTGACCCAACCAGCTGGACAACCGATACTCGTGGATGCTAAGGGCAGAAGAAGAAGAAGGAGAGAAGGCTGTGAATTTGTTCGAAGCTGGTCGAACACAGCATCAGCTACAACCTGCTCTGCCAGGTGAGAAGCCAAGAAGGATTTTCCTAGCGTCCTCGGCTTCTGCAATTTAACGGACTTGCATGGGATTAAAGTTTAAATTTGAGGATGTTCATTCGGCTCTCCCTTCTGTGTCTGCCAAGCGTCTTCCTGGTGAGGCCCAAAGCTGGTGTTGTGGCCTGTCCAGCAGCCAAATCAGAGGAGGAGGAGGAGGAGGAGGAGGCGTGGGAGTTAGGGTCAGCGTCAAGGCAACCTGAGAGCTCCAAGGGGGAAGAAGGAATGGAGCTGGCAGACAGAGAGAGAGACAGAGGCTGGGCCATCTGTCAGCCCTCAGATGGAGAGTCAACAGCCCCCAGGTCTGAAGGTGTTGTGCCTCGTCCGCTTTCCCCGCAGCCAGGGCCTTCTTATCTGCTTCCGAACGCTGAGGAATGTCCTAGCATGCCTCCCGGCCCCAGCCCTGGCTCCATGCCCAGACAGGCTGAGGAAGAAGAAGCGCCTCCAGCCCCCAGCCCTGGCTCCATGCCCAGGCAAACGGAGCAACTAGACCCCTCCCCCTCCCCCACAGCATGTGAGCCTGAGGAAGGTCAATTACCAACAGCTGCAGACTGGAGTGACCCTCGCTTCAGGAGAATTGATAAGCGGCGTCAACGGAAGGAAGGGAGGGGCAGGCCGGGATAAGTGCTGAGTCATGGAGCCATTGAGTCATTGAGTCAGGCAAAGTCTACCTTATCTTGCTGAAATCACTTTCTGGTCTCCTGCCTGCCTTGAGAACTTTGCTAGGACTTTGGCAGAGCTGTAGAGGCACGCCTGATTCGGATTTCCCTGACCCGGCCGTCAGCGGAGGAGTGGGACACGACAGAAGGTGGCTGATAAGGAGGAGGAGGAACAGCTGGGTCCAGTGCCTGATGCGTGGATGCTCAGAAGGCAGAGGAGAGGAGAGCAGCAGAAATCTATGAGCCGGTCCTTGGGAAGGAAGAGCCACTGCAGCTAGCGAAGCCCCACCCTAGCTCTGGGGGTAAAAGGCAGGGGGTGGAGATGAATAGATATGGCAGACAACTATTCATATGCCCTGCCGGATGGACTTGTTAGCCTCCAGTGAGAGAGAAACTTTTTGCTGGGGCCACCGGCGCTCCTAATTAAAGGACTCTTTGATTTAACTTCAGAGGGTTGGTCGTATTTGGAGAGCTGGGTCAGAACAGCCGGGGTTTCAACCTCGGTGCAGGGCTTCGCGCCATAATTTGACTCTCCGCTAAAATGTTATGGCAGTCTGGGACGTCCCCCTCCTTGGATCCAAGTTAATATGGGTAATCCTCCACTTACGACTGCAGCCGAGCCCAAAATTTATGCTGCTCGGTGAGAAATTTGTTAAGCGAGCTTTTCCCCATTTTTTTGGGGGGGGGCAGGTTTGTTCAGGGAATCACAGCAGTTGTAAGATTAGTCACACGGTTGTTAAGCAAATCTGTTTCCCCCCCCCCCCCGTTGCTTGTCAGAAGGTTGCAAAAGGGAAATCGCGGGACTCCGGGACGCTGTGACCGTCATAAATGTGAGTCGGTTGCCAAGGTGAATCACGGGACCCTGGGGATGCTGCTGCAATGGTCGTGTGAAAAACGGTCATGTCTTTTTTAAGTGCCGTTGTAACTTCGACTCGTCACTAAGCGAACTGTTCTAAGTTGAGGACTACCTGTATCAAAGGTTAAGGTTCCAAGGAACACCCGCTATGAAAGAAGACTCCGAGGCTCGAAGTTCCTCGAAGTTCCATTTTATTAGAGATGTCATATTGGCACAAACGGGAAAACCCGAATCTGAAAGCTTCCAGGTTTTCCCCACCCAAAGGAAAGTCCAGGTTCCTGCCCAGCACCCACAAGTCCGTCACATGGTCCAACCCAAGCAATGTCCCAACTGGAGATGACTCCCAGTTCCAGCCGGCCAGGTGCAGGGCAAGACGTCCTTGACCCTCAGAGAAAGGAATGTTATTTTGACTACATATCTCCCCCAGCTCCATACAATCCCCCCCCCTCCCAGTTTCCCACAGCGGTAAATGTGGTAGGCCTGAAGTTCCAATATAAAAGATGGCTTCCGGGCCTGACATCAGGTTTTTAATGGCTTCCTGATATGGTTCAGGGGACGCCGACGGTCCTTACCTGTCCAGAGCTGCGGAGCCAAGCTGCTGTTTGATGTTGTCGCTGGTGAGCAGCAGGGTGGGACCTGAGAAGAAGACAATAAGCCGCTTACAAACAGGGCCACCGATTTCCCCTAAAGGTTTTAAATCCAGCGTTCGCCAATTCCCCGCGTTCTCGATTTTCCCGTTGCCAGCTCAACAAAGGATGCAGCGAAGCCAAATAATAAGGCACCGGGCTGGAAGTACTGTCAATCAAAGCAAAACCGAGACGGTGTGGAATTCCGAGGAGATCCTGGATGTTCAGGTGACTGAAAGATTAATATCATGAGGAATTACAGAATAACAGAATAACGGAAGGGGCCGCGGAGGTCCTCTAGTCCAACCCCCTGCTCAAGCAGGAAACCTAAATCCCATCCCAGACAAATGCTTATCCGATCTCTTCTTTAAAACTTCCAGTGTTGGAGCATTCACAACTTCTGGAGGCAAGTTGTTCCACCGATTAATTGTTTGTCAGGAAATTTCTCCTTAATTCCAAGTTGCTTCTCGCCTTGATTAGTTTCCACCCGTTGCTCTTTGTCCTGCCCTCAGGGGCTTTGGAAAGTAAGTTGACACCCCACCCTCTTCTCTATGACAGCCCCTAAAATACTGGAAGACAGTTATTATGTCCCCCCCCACAATCCTTCTCTTTCTCTCTCTCTCTCTCTCTCTCTTTTTTCTCTCCCTTTCTCTCTCTCCAAAGCACCTGAGGGCAGGACAAGAAACAATGGTTGGAAACTAACCAAAGAGAGAAGCCACCTGAAACTAAGGAGAAACTTCCTAACAGTGAGGACAATTCACCAGTGGAACAGCTTGCCTCCAGAAATTGTGAGGGCTCCAACACTGGATGTTTTTAAGAGCCCTTCTCCTATTCTATTCTATTCTATTCTATTCTATTCTATTCTATTCTATTCTATTCTATTCTATTCCATTCCTTCTCCTATTCTGTTCCATTTCATTCTCTATTCTATTCTATTCTATTCTATTCTATTCTATTCTATTCTATTCCATTCCATTCCATTCTATTCCATTCCTTCTCCTATTCTATTCTATTCTATTCTATTCTATTCTATTCTATTCTATTCTATTCCACTCCATTCCATTCCATTCCTTCTCCTATTCTATTCTATTCTATTTCATTCCATTCCATTCCATTCCATTCCTTCTCCTATTCTATTCTATTCTATTCTATTCTATTCTATTCTATTCTATTCTATTCCTTCTCCTATTCTATTCTATTCTATTCTATTCTATTCTATTCTATTCTATTCTATTCCATTCCATTCCATTCCATTCCATTCCATTCCATTCCATTCCTTCTCCTATTCTATTCCATTTCATTCTCTATTCTATTCTATTCCATTCCATTCCTTCTCCTATTCTATTCTATTCTATTCTATTCTATTCTATTCTATTCTATTCTATTCCATTCCATTCCATTCCATTCCATTCCATTCCATTCCATTCCTTCTCCTATTCCATTCTATTCCATTCCATACTATTCTATTCCATTCCATTCCATTCCTTCTCCTATTCTATTCCATTTCATTCTCTATTCTATTCTATTCCATTCCATTCCTTCTCCTATTCTATTCTATTCTATTCTATTCTATTCCATTCCATTCCATTCCATTCCATTCCTTCTCCTATTCCATTCTATTCCATTCCATTCTATTCTATTCCATTCCTTCTCCTATTCTATTCTATTCTATTCTATTCTATTCTATTCTATTCTATTCTATTCTATTCTATTCTATTCTATTCCTTCTCCTATTCTATTCTATTCTATTCTATTCTATTCTATTCTATTCTATTCTATTCCATTCCATTCCATTCCATTCCATTCCATTCCATTCCATTCCATTCCATTCCATTCCATTCCATTCTGTTTCCTATCCCTATCCCTATCCTATTTTCTTTCACCCATGTTACAAGAAGCCTTCATACAGTTGGTGGTCTACGTTTCTCACTTGTGGCCCACGGATGAGACAAAACAAGGAAAGAACCAGCATTGCTTTTGATCGATCCACACGTCTCTGCTGCGTTGCTTGGTGACAAGAGCCAGCTTGCCCTAACTTGCAAGCCAAGTTCCACAACGGCCCCTCGTCTAACCAAATCTTTTACTTTGCTTTTTTTGGGGGGAGGTGGGGGGGCGATCGCAGCTCCTAAACTCCCGGGCACGTTTCCCCTCCCGTTTTAGGATCCCCTGTTACAGTTCTGGCTTGTGCAAAAAAAAAAAGGGCTGAATTTTGATTTCTAGATCTAAAGGAGAGCAAGGCCTCAAGAGTTCTTCTCCCCGTAGAATAACTGCAGCTTGACAGCGTATTAAATTGGGGCGGGGGGGAAGAGAGAGATTAAATAAAAAGGAACAGCCGGTGAAAAAAGGTCAGGAGCGAGAGATGGAGAAGCCACCGTGCTCGGGGAAATGTGGCATTCGAAAGCAAGCCAAAAAGTAGAGCCCGCGCTGCAATAAATAACTCATTTTCCTGTTAGCAGAACCGAGCGCTACGCCGCCGAAGGAGGGAAAAAAAAGAGAGACGGATTGCTCAGCGCCGAAGTGCAAAACTGACACAACTGGGGAGGCAAGAGGACAACCAAGTCCAAGTCAGGCTCACTGAATCAAAGAGGAAAAGATGGACAGAGAGACGGACGCTCGTAAGAACCACGGTGCTGGAAGGGACCTCGGAGGTCATCGAGTCTGACCCCCCCGCTGAAGGCAGGAGAGGCTTAGACCATCCCAGTCAATTGGTTGTCCAGTCTATTTAGGGAAAAAAAACAACCCTCCAGCGATGGAACACCCACAACGTCTGGAGGCCAACCGATTGTCCTGTCAGAAAATTTCTCTTGGGTCTTTCCTTCATAAATGTCCATCTTTTTAACTTCATGTCTTGCCCTCTGGGGGCTTTGGAGAATAGGTTGATCCTCTCTCTCCCCCCACCCCTCATTTTTTCTATGACAGCCCCTCAAATACTGGAAGACAGTCCCCCAATCCTTTCTCTCTCACACTCTTCCTCTCTCTTCCTCTCCCAATCTCTCTGTCTCCCAGCCTCTCTCTCTTTCTCTCCCAGTCTTTCTCTCTCTCCTTCTCTCTCTCCTAGTCTTTCTCTTTCTCGCTTTTTTCTTTCCCTCTCCCAGCCTCTCTCTCTCTCTCTCTCCCTCTTCCAATATTTTTCTCTTTCTTTTCTCCCTCTCCTAGTCTTTCTCGTTTTTCTCTCCTTCCCTCTCCCAATCTTTCTCTCTCTCGTTTTTTCTCTCTCTTTCCCTCTTCCAATTTTTTTCTCTTTTCTCTCTCTCCCAGTCTTTCTCTCTGTGTTTTTCTTTTCTCTCTCTCTCCATCTTTCTCTGTGTGTGCCCCTCTTCTTTCTCTCTCTCCGCTTCTCTCTCTCCTAGTCTTTCTCTTTCTCGCTTTTCTTTCTCTTTCCCTCTCCCAGTCTCTCTCTCTTTCTCTTTCTTTCTCTCTCTCTCTCCATCTTTCTCTCTGTGTGCCCCTCTTCTTTCTCTCTCTCCGCTTCTCTCTCTCCTAGTCTTTCTCTTTCTCGCTTTTCTCTCTCTTTCCCTCTCCCAGTCTTTCTCTCTTTCTCTTTCTTTCTCTCTCTCTATATATTGTGGTGATTGCTGGTAGCTTCCTCAAAGAAAAACAGGCGGCAGGTGGGTGAAAAGGAACACAGAATTATTGTTCAAAGCTGCCAAAAAAAAAAAAATCCCTTTCCATTTCTCCTCGGCGGGAGTTTCAATTAGCTTCTCTTATTCCGTCACGATCTGAAATCCTGTCTTTGTTCTGTTTATATTCCAATTTTTTTCCCCCTCCTCCTTAACATCTGTTTCTTCCCTCTTTTCTTCCTACGCAGATCATTCTGGCTAGACTAAATCAGAGCAGGCCAAAGAATTTTTCGAGATTGCTCGCGAGGAGCCAAACAGCTCCTGGTTTGCGCAAGTTTAAAAATTTGATACAGATACAGAATCTGAGAGCCTGCTGTGCTTATTATTTGTTAGGGCTTTTTATCGGCATGGATGTTTGTTTCCACATATTTGTGTGTTTTCACAATCTGGAACTCCACCTTTTGAAACGAAAATACAGAGGCTCCTTGACTTCCGACTATAATTGGGACCCGAATTTTCATGCCTAAACAACGGTGGCTGTGAAGTGAATCGTACTCGATTCTATGACCTTTTCTGCCAAGGTTGTTAAGCAGATCACTTCATTTGTTAAGTGAATCATGCAGTCATTAAACAAATCCACGTTCCCCCATTGACTTTGCTCGTCGGATGTTCGCTGAGAAGGCCATAAGTGGCGTTACCCTGGGATGAGGCAACTACTGTCAATAAATTGATCTTATTTTCATTTGTTCATTAAATTTGTTTGCCAAGCGTCTCGCTACGAGGCTTGTGGGTTGTCGAGGGCCCAAATTTCGATCACATGATCGTGGGGATGCTGTGTTGGCCATAAAGGCGAGGACCGGTCATAACTCACTGGTTTTTTTTCAGTGCCTTTGTAGGTTCGAACGGTTGCTAAATGACTGGTTGTAAGTCAAGGACCATCTGTACTCAGCCTCATTCAAATGTATGGCTCAACTCGTTAATTTTGTATAAATTCACCAGTTGAGGCTCAGCATTGTCAGGAGAGAGAGAAAAGAGAAAGAGAGAGAGAGAGAGAAAGACAATAAAAAAAGACAGACAGACAGACAGACAGAGACAAAGAAAGAGCGAGAAAGAGAAAAGAGAAAGAGAGAAAGAAAAGGAAAAGAGAGAGAGAGAGAAAGAAAAGGAAAAGAGAGAGAGAGAGAGAGAAACAGAGAAAGAGAAAGGGGGAGAAAGAGAGAGAGAAAAGGAAGAGAGAGAGAAAGAGAGAGAGAGAAAAGAAAGAGAGAGAGAGCAAGACAGTAAAAAGATGGAGAGAGAGAGAGAAAGAGAAAAGAGAAAGAGAAAGAGAGAAAGGAAGAGAGAAAGAGAAAGAGAGAGAGAAAGAGAAAGAGAGAAAGAGAGAAAAAGAGAGAGAGAGAAAGAGAGAGAGAGAGGAAGAAACGAGAGAGAAAGAGAAAGGGGGAGACAGAAAGAGAGAGAGAAAAGAGAGAGAGAAAGACAGTAAAAAAAGACACACACAGAAAGATAAAAGAGAAAGAAAGAAAAAGAGAAAGAGAAAAACAAAGAAAGGAAGAGAGGAAAACAGAGAAACAAAGAGAGAAAGAAACGAGAGAGAGAGAAAGAGAAAAACAGAGAAAAAAAGACAGAAAGAGAAAGAGAGGGAAAGAAAAACAGAGAGAGAACGAGAAAGGGGGAGAGAGAAAGAGAGAGATCCCGATCCGCTAGTTGTCATACTATCCAACTTTCCAACTTTGAGCCACGGCCTGCTCCAGTTAGAAGATTTATGGCGCCCAACTGGCAGTCAGGGGCAAAAAAAATAAAATAAAATAAAAATGGTTTTATGGCACCCAGCTTTTAATTCCATTACCAATTGTTTAAATGCATTTTTTTGCGGCAGGAGGATGAGCGATCCGCGGAGTCGTGTCATAAACCCTGCCCCGTTATGCCAGATTTATACAGGGTTTTTTTTTTATTTAGATTTGTTAAGATCGCCTGGCTGAGCCTCGCTTTTTGCCCAAGGCCGTTTCCCTCTCTGCAGTGCCGCAACGCAGCGGATGCTTTTGGTCTCCACGCAGCCGGCTACCTTTTCCTTCCTTCTCTCTACACACACAGACACACACACACACACATACCACAGCCCAAAAATCAACATTTCTGGATGAGTCATCATTCCAGCACATAAAGGAAAGCCACATGTGCAGCTCACATCACACGCCCGTCCGTTGCCATCCGATGCCGTCCGTTGCCGGAGTTTTCAGAGGATTTTCAGAAGTGGCTCGCCGTCCCAACTCTCAACCAACAAATGCTCTGTCTTACACACTGGCAAAAGGAATCAGAACACAAAATACAAGCTGAAGGGACATGACCTTGTAGATGACCCTCACTCTGTCAAGGATCTTGGGAGTACTCCTATCGAATGATCGAAGCGCCAAAGCCCACTGTAACAACATCGCCAAAATGGCATTGAGGGTTGTAAATCTGTTGTGGTCCTCCAGCAGCCTGTGGAGCTGGCAGCGCAGTCGGACAGCGATGAGGCTGAGGAAGACTGTGGATCAGTCCTGGAGCTGGGGAAGGCCCGGATGAGGGCTCTGTGTCAGAGGTTGAAGTGGGGCCAAGACCATCAGGGAGTGATGTGCGGACTCCAGAGCCTTCAGAGTCTGACAATAGTGAGGCAGAGGAACAGGAGGAGCCTGTTCCTAATGCACACATGAGAAGAGCTGCCAGAAGGCAAGAGCAGCTAAAGCAAAGAGGACGACTCGAGAGTAGGGCCAAGAAATGATTGTCCCTTTCCATAAGGCTTAAAAGACCAGCAACGGCATTTGAGCTCTTTGCTGGAAAACAATGTTGATAGCTTTGTCTTGTTGAATTTGTTTCGTATTGGCATCTTCTGAACTTTTGCCAAGAAAGGCCTTTGGCAGTTTGCCTAATTGGACCAAGGTTGGTGATAAGGCTGAGGAATTGTGTTGGGAGGAATTTGCTTTGATTTAATTTGGACTACGTTGAGAATGAGTTAATTCTCAGCTGTTGTAATAAAGTTTGTTTGTTTTTAAACTGACTGAGTTTCCTACTACCTACTTGGGCCTGCGTCACAACAAAACCTAATCTTGCGTAGCTTCTTCTCCCGTAATATTACACTACTAACCAGAGCATACAAAACCTTTGCTAGACCAATTCTCAAATACAGCTCTTCTGCCTGGAACCCGCACTGCATATCGGACATTAATACAATCGAATGCGCCCAGAAATATTTCACAAGAAGAGTCCTCCACTCCTCCGCTCGCAACAGAATACCTTATGCCACCAGACTTGAAATTTTGGGCTTAGAAAATTTAGAACTACGCCGCCTTCGGTCTGACCTAATCACAGCTCATAAAATCATCTGCTACAACGCCCTACCTATCAATGACTACTTCAGCTTCAACCGCAACAATACACGAGCACCCAATAGATACAAACTTAAAGTGAACCGCTCCAAACTCGATTGCAGAAAATACGACTTCAGCAACAGAGGGGTCAACGCCTGGAATGCACTACCTGACTCTGTGGTTTCATCCCAAAACCTCCAAAATTTTAACCTTAGACTGTCTACTGTTGACCTCACCCCATTCCTAAAAAGTCTGTAAGGGGCGTGCATAAGAGCACCAGTGTGCCTACCGTCCCTGTCCTAATGTTCCCTTTAACTGTATTCATTTTATGTATTCAATTCATGTTTATACTTATATATATATTATCTAATATGTACTTGACAAATGAATAAATAAAAATTAAAATAAATACAAAGAGTGACAGGCCCAAGATCTTTTCCGATAACTTCCTCATTAGAACTCACAGCCTCCCTTGGATTTCCAGCCTGACGCTTCACCGCGACACCAAACCAGCTTTCTCGACTCAACGTTATCCTCAGCTAAAGATGATCGGCTCGAAGCGAGCATTAAAAATAGATCCTCTGTTATTAAAATTAACAGAATTATGACACGGTTAAGTGTCAGATGGCAGTGGCAATTGAACGGGGTTTCGTGGCTTTTCAGGAGATTGTGGATGACCTGTCAGCTAAGGGAAGAAGAACGACCTCGTTTGAGTTATAATGAGTCAGTCAAGACATGATTAAATTCACTCTCCACACCAGATAAAAAGGGCAAAGTGAAACACGCAGGAGAAAAAACCAGGGGCTGAAATTCAATTTTTTAAAAACTACCGGTTCTGTGGGCGTGGCAGGGGAAGGATACTGCAAAATCTCCATTCCCTTCCCACTCCTGGGGGAAGGATACTGCAAAATCTCCATTCCCTTCCCACTCCTGGGGGAAGGATACTGCAAAAGCTCCATTCCTTTTCCACTCCTGAGGGAAGGAAACTGCAAAAGATCTATTCCCTCCCCACTCCTGGGGGAAGGATATTGCAAAATCCCCATTCCCACCCCACTCCTGGGGGACGAATACTGCAAAATCCCCATTCCCTCCTCACTCCAGGGGAAGGATATTGCAAAATCCCCATTCCCTCCTCACTCCTGGGGGAAGGATATTGCAAAATCCCCATTCCCTCCTCACTCCTGGGGGAAGGATACTGCAAAATCCCCATTCCCTCCTCACTCCTGGGGGAAGGATACTGCAAAATCCCCATTCCCTCCTCACTCCTTGGGGAAGGATATTGCAAAATCCCCATTCCCACCCCACTCAGGGAGCCAGCCAGAAGGTGGTATTTGCCGGTTCTCCGAACTACTCAAAATTTCCGCTACCGGTTCTCCAGAACCTGCTGGATTTCACCCCTGGAACAAACCACGAACATCACAATGCACGGGGCCATTCCGGCTTTATTCAGATGGGGCCACCCAATTTTGAGGTGGTATCTCCTGGATGTCCAGGTCCCTCCCGTTATCTCATGGATGGTCTGAAGCCACCGGAGCCCATGAGGTCTTACCAATGGCGCAGAGGGCATGCTTGAGTTCCAGGGTGAAGGTCGAGAGGGGCACATCGTCCGAGACGGGCATGATGGCCACAGTGGCAAGATTGCTGGCTGGATTGCTGGCGTCCCACTTGCTGCTGGCGGTGTGTAGGCCCAACTGGTGCCCTGGGGTAAAAGAAAACCCGTTGGAGAAGACGAAAAGTAGCATTAACGTTAACACTTGAGATGATGGGTCCAACTCTCAGAGACACAATAGGAATAGGTCTGTCAACTGTCCAGCGAAATCAGGAGATTCAGGCAGTTCAAATGAGAACTAAAGGTTTATTAAGCTCTCTAAAAGAATCTGAACTACTAGCGGTCAAAGGAAATTTAGCAGGAGATAAGAAAGGCATTCAAGGTGGCTGGGCTTAGATCTCTTGTGGGAGCGCAGGGATTCGTGACTGGTGACGCATTTGACCCCACCTGCGGGCTCATCTCCTACAATTAATGGGTGGAACAAGTTGCCTTCAGAAGTTGTAAATGCTCCAACACTGGAAGATTTTAAGAAGAGATTGGATGACCATTTGTCTGAAGTGGTGAAGGGTTTCCTACTCAAGTAATGTTGTGGTCCGCCAGCAGCCTGCGGAGCTGGCAACGGAGTCAGAGAGCGATGAAGTAGAGGAAGAGCATGGTCCAGTCCTGGAGGCTGGGGAAGGCCTGGATGAGGGCTCTGTGTCGGAGGCAGAGGTGGGGCCAGGGCCATCGGGGAGTGAGGTGCAGACTCCAGAGCCTCCAGAGCCTGACAGTAGTGAGGCAGAGGAACAGGAGGAGCCTGTTCCTAATGCACGCATGAGAAGAGCTGCCAGCAGGCAAGAGCAGTTCAAGCAAAGAGGAAGACTCGGGAGTAGGGCCAAGAGATAATTGGCCCCTTCCATAAAGCTTAAAAGACCAGCAACGGCATTTGGGCTCTTTGCTGGAAAACAACCTTGATAGCTTTGTCTTGTTGCATTTGTTTTGTATCGGTGTCTTCTGAACTTTTGCCAAGAAAGACCTTTTTGCCTAATTGGACCAAGGTTGGTGATAGGACTGAGGAATTATGTTGGAAGGAATTTGCTTTGATTTAATTGGAGTACGCTGAGAATGAAGTAATTTTCAGCTGTTTTAATAAAGTGTGTTTGTTTTTACACTGACTGAGTTTCCTACTACCTACTTGGGCCTGGGTCACAACAAGTAAGGGGTTGGACTAGAAGACCTTCAAGGTCCCTTCCAACTCTGTTATTCTAATTAAGTTCTCCTTGCTCGGGCGAGCGCATTTAACCAGCCGAAGGAGACAAGAACCTAGTTTTTTTTTCCCCCACTGGCCTTTTTGAGTGGGATTTATAATCATGGGGATTTTAACTATTCTGTCTTTTCCTTTGACTGGCAGATACCTCGAGCGCCCTAAGAATAGAAACGCGGGGTATAAACCGAATATAGAAAGAAGGAAGCCACCGCTGAGGTGGGTGAAGAAATGATATGTGGATTGATGAGGTAGGAGAAGGAGAAAGAAAGAGATTTCCCTTGAAACGCTTTCTCGATGTCCCCAAATTTACAACCTGAAATGGCAGTTTAAGAAAAGGAAAAAAAGAGGGATTTTTGAGTGTGTGTGTGTGGGGGGGAAACGGTTGAACAGCTGGGCGTTAAGTCAGCACCTGTTGTGTGTGCGCCCCCCGAGCCAGGCCTCCTGCCAGAAATTGACTTGGAAAGTGAGGGGGAAGGGCCATCAGGACTTACCTCGGGAGCACCAGCTTCCCTGGCTCAGCTCCAGGAGCCAGAGGCAGGCCAGGTGGAAGAGATAACGAGGCCTCCGTCCCCTGACTCTTCCCCCCACCCAGGCCACGCCTCCAGACCCAGCTGATGGCAATCAGGCCTGGCTGGACCCTAGGTTTCGTAGGCAGGAGAGGAGGGAACAACAGAAGCAGGGGTGGGGCAGGCCTAGGAAGTGCTGAGTCATGGAGCCACACCCCACAGGATATAAAGGCAGCCAGAGCTGCTGTGCCTCTTCGTAGCAGGCAAATCAACTGATTAACTGCTAACTGAGAGCTGAAGTACTGTTTGACTCATCGGCGTCGAGGGAGATAACTTGGCAGAAATTCGCGAGTTTGCTGCCAAAGCTGATAGTGCCGGCTAATTAAGCCATCGCTCGGACAGAGGCGAAGGAGGACAGAACAGCACCTGAATGTTTACTGTCTAATTTATGCCCGAGGAGATGGCAGATGTCACACAGTCTGGGGTATTCATTACATGACCTCGTGGAGTCAGGGATGGGTTAAGGGCATCACGTTAAGAGTCCAGGGTTTCCAATGTAAGCCGTTCTAACCAAGTTCACACATACTATCTTAATATTATGTGTGAACTTGGCCGGAATGGAGGGGTGAGGCTGCTGGGGGTTCGCAGGAGTTCGGGGGTAGCTAAGATTCTGTGCAGTTCGGAGAACCCCTAAATCTCACTCCTGGCTGGCCCTGCCCAGAGGGAGGGGCACCAGATGCACTTCACAACCAGGTTACTAATTTATTCAGAGAGTCATTTCAACAAACGGGGTTGGGAAAGGTCTTAAAACGGGGCAAAAAAAACCCTGAACTGAACCGATTTCCTCGCCCAGCAAGATAAATTCGGGGCTCAATTTTGGCCGCAAGTCAAGGACAGCCGGGTTCTCACATTCTTCCTCCCCTAATTGCATGCCCAAGCCCCCCGCCTCATTCCCCACCCCTCCCCTCCCTCCACTCCAAGGAGCAGTAGAAAGGGCCAAGGCATTCCACTGTCCTACCGCCTTGCTGTAGATTTCCAAGGATCTTCTCACCCAGCAAATGGATAAGTCGCGTCACAACCTGCAAAGAGAGTGGGGGGGTGGAATCACAACCATGGATGTGACCCATTAAGAGGGGCAGAACAGCCTTAAGAGCATCAAAAGAACCTTTCAGCTGGAGGGCTGCCAAAAATAGAGATGACCTTTTATGGAAACAAAACAAAACAAAACCCATCCCTTTTATTGTCGGGCTAAAAGGACAAAGATTATCCTTAATCTTTTCGATTCTTGTTTCAAAGGACAACCCGGCGACTTTTGTCAAGGGGCCTTCCTGCAAATCTGTGCCGACAGGATCCATCCTAAAGGTAAAGGTTTCCGTCGCATATATGTGCTAGTCGTTCCCGACTCTAGGGGGCGGTGCTCATCTCCGTTTCCAAGCCGAAGAGCCAGCGCTGTCCAAAGACATCTCTGTGGTCATGTGGCCGGCAGGACTCAACGCCAAAGGCACACGGAACGCTGTTCCCTTCCCGCCAAAGGTGATCCCTATTTTTCTACTTGCATTTTTTTAAAGTGCTTTCGAACTGCTAGGTTGGTAGAAGCCAAGACAAGTCACGGGAGCTCACCCCGTTATGCAGCGCTAGGGACTCAAACCACCGAACTGCCGACCTTTCGATCGGTGGCATCTTAGCCACTGAGCCAACTTCTCTGTCAGTGTTTACAGCGTGACTACTATTTTGAGACCACCAAGGAGTAAAATACGGGACACAGAGATTTGTTTTACAAACAGTGGTTTATATACAAGACTTCTACATACAGACATACACGTGGTAGGGACATACCAGGCATGCAATCAGTCTTCTACTCTACACAGGGAACTACAATGCAGATAGAACACCACGAGGAGACTGGCAGTAACCCTGCTGACTCATTCTCAGTTCGTCGTCTTGATTTACAGCCTTACAACCAGAGGTGAAACGCTACCGGTTCGCTACAGTTCAAGCGAACCGGTAGTGATAAAAACTACCGGTTTCGGCGAATCGGTAGTAAAAAAAAATGCATTAAAAAAGTAACAAAAAAAGTTGGCCACGCCCACCCAGTCACATGTCACACACACACACACACACACACACACACACGCCAAGCCACGGCCACCAAGCCACGGCCACAGAAACGGTAGCAACAAATTTTACATTTCGCCACTGCTTACAACGGCCGGTCAGCTTTAAATCCTCATTACCCTGACATTCTCACAACGTGGCATTCATTCCAGCTGCTTAAATCTGGGTTGCAGGTAGTGGCTTCAACAGAGTTGGAAGGGACCTTGGAGGTCTTCTAGTCCAACCCTCTGCTCGAGCAGAGTATATATCATTTCAGACAAATGGCTGTCCAGTCTCTTCTTAAAACCTCCAGTGATGGAATATTGTGTGGGCAGGAAGAGAGCAAGGATGGAGCCTCCCTAGCAATTCACAGTATATATTTATAGTTATGCAGACCATTGTTTTATTCTGGCAAGATTCTGTCCGTAGGCGAGCGACCATAAAGACACTCGTCAGAAATTAACTCCCCATGTTTTGGGGCACATGGACATTTTACTGTATTCTTAAATGAAGGATCAAAAGTTAGCTTTCTTTATACGCTTGGAGAAAGTCAGAAGTCATTCTTTGTATACATTTGTGTTTTCAACAGAGGGGAATTTTTTGTAGCTTAAGGATGAAGCGAGGGGTCCTCGGTGCTCTCTGAGGCTGGGCTGTTTCCTTGCAGATGTTTCATCACCCAGCTAGGTAACATCATCAGTGCTGGAAGGGGAATGGGCTTTGCCCTCTCCCTTCTAGCGCTAAACTGTTTCAACTCCTACCCTCAAAACGACGCTATAGAGCACCGCACACCAGAACAACTAGACACAAGAACAGTTTTTTCCCGAAGGCCATCACTCTGCTAAACAAATAATTCCCTCAACACTGTCAAACTATTTACTGAATCTGCACTACTATTAGTCTTCTCATCGTTCCCATCACCCATCTCTTTCCATTTATGACTGTATGACTATAACTTGTTGCTGGCAATCCTTATGATTTATATTGATATATTGACCATCAATTGTGTTGTAAATGTTGTACCTTGATGAACGTATCTTTTCTTTTATGTACACTGAGAGCATATGCACCAAGACAAATTCCTTGTGTGTCCAATCACACTTGGCCAATAAAAATTCTATTCCTATTCTATTCTATTGATGTTACCTAATTTGGGTAATGAACCGTCAGAAAAAGAAAGCAGCCAAACTCAAGGACCCCTCGTTTCATTCTTAAGCTACAAAAATGTCTAAACTGGCAAGAGACAGGACAGGTTGTGTGAATGACGTCCAGGACCCCCCACCCCGGGGCGTGAACTTCTGAAGCCCAGGAAGGTCAGGGAGGGTATGGGGTGGGTGGGAAAGACAGCAAGGGCTCTGCAGCCGGGATTCATGTGACCACGACGGGCTTGAAAACGACTGTGGAGCCCCCAGCACAGCGTGCTGCCTTCTGCCACTGAGTGAGTCACTCTGCGGCTGCTATGGCAACCTAACAGGAACATCAATTTTTGGGTTGGAACAATGCGTCTGGCACGCATTCTGCTGGGGAGTTTAAAAGCTGCTTTGCTCGGGGAAAAGAGGCACGCTGCCCCGCCTGCCCCTCTTCCATGGGAAAAAAAACTTCCATTTCTAGATGCCTAAGACGTCAGTAAACCCGGGGTTTTTTTTAGAAAAAGAAAGAAAGAAAGAAAGAAAGAAAGAAAGAAAGAAAGAAAGAAAGAAAGAAAGAAAGAAAGAGGGAGGGAGGGAGGGAAGAAAGAAAAAGAAAAAGAAAAAGAAAAAGAAAAAGAAAAAGAAAGAAAGAAAGAAAGAAAGAAAGAAAGAAAGAAAGAAAGAAGCAAGGAGGGAGGGAGGGAGGGAGGGAGGGAGGGAGGGAGGGAGGAAGGAAGGAAGGAAGGAATGAAAGAAAGAAAGAAGGAAG
Organism: Ahaetulla prasina; assembly: GCF_028640845.1. Taxonomy (NCBI): domain Eukaryota; kingdom Metazoa; phylum Chordata; class Lepidosauria; order Squamata; family Colubridae; genus Ahaetulla; species Ahaetulla prasina. Next base: position 3,937,052 of record NC_080554.1, read on the forward strand.
GAGGGAGGGAGGGAGGGAGGGAGGGAGGGAGGGAGGGAGGGAGGGAGGAAGGAAGGAAGGAAAGAAAGAAAGAAAGAAAGAAGGAGGGAGGGAGGGAGGGAGGGAGGGAGGAAGGAAGGAAGGAAGGAAGGAAAGAAAGAAAGAAAGAAAGAGAAAGAAAGAAGGACAGACTCTTCTGTTCCATCGCGCTGGGCTAGCTTAAATGCAGTTTTTTAAACGGGGTTTTATTCTTATTTTAGTTTTTAGGACATTAATAGAATCAGTTTTTTATATAGTTTTTAATTTGTATTATATGTATTTTGTCTTTTACTGGCTGTGAACCGCCCTGAGTCCTTCGGGAGAATGGCGGTATACAAATATAATAAATAAATAAAAGAAAGAAAGAAAGAAAGAAAGAAAGAAAGAAAGAAAGAAAGAAAGAAAGAAAGAAAGAAAGAAAGAAAGAAAGAAAGAGGAGGGAGGGAGGGAGGGAGGGAGGGAGGGAGGGAGGAGGAAGAAAGAAAGAAAGAAAGAAAGAAAGAAAGAAAGGAGAAAGAATAGGTGTAAGAAAGAAAGGAGAGAAAGAGGAGGGAGGGAGGGAGGGAGGGAAGGAAGGAAGGAAGGAAGGAAGGAAGGAAAGAAAGAAAGAAAGAAAGAAGGAAGGAAGGTAGGTTGGAGGGAGGGAGAGAGGGAGGGAGGGAGGAGGAGGGAGGAGGAAGGAAGGAAAGAAAGAAAGAAAGAAAGAAGGAGGGAGGGAGGGAGGGAGGGAGGGAGGAAGGAAGGAAGGAAGGAAGGAAAGAAAGAAAGAAAGAAAGAGAAAGAAAGAAGGACAGACTCTTCTGTTCCATCGCGCTGGGCTAGCTTAAATGCAGTTTTTTAAACGGGGTTTTATTCTTATTTTAGTTTTTAGGACATAAATTGAATCAGTTTTTTATATTGTTCTTAACTTGTATTATATGTATTTTTTATTGGCTGTGAACCGCCCTGAGTCCTCGGGAGAAGGGTGGTATACAAATCAAATTGATAAATAAAAGAAAGAAAGAAAGAAAGAAAGAAAGAAAGAAAGAAAGAAAGAAAGAAAGAAAGAAAGAAAGAAAGAAAAAAGAGAGCGGCAACAAGACAGCCAAGCTTTTTCTCCAGCAATTTTGCACTTCTTCAAATCTTTATAGCCAGCCGGAAAGGAGAAAGGAGTCCTGGCCACTTGTGGCATCAGGAGCGACCCATCTTCCTCCACGCAGAGGATAATGTGCTTTGTAGTCTACCGGGAGCAAAGACGCGGGCTGCTTAAAGGCATTGTGCCTGACATCTGCTCTTGCTGTGGAGGGGCCTAGAGGTAGAGCTCTCGCCTCACAATCAGGAGGCTGTGAGTTCGATCCTAGGTAGAGGCAGATATTTCTCTCTCTGGGCACGAGGAGAATATATATCTGCCGAACAAAACTCCGCACTGGCGACAGGAAGGGCATCTGGCCAGTAAACACTCCGCTCCATTCACCTGCCCAGACTCCACCCGCAAGGGATTATGGGGGTCGTTAAAAGATGACTCGTGTTGTGGAGCAGTGGAGAACGTCCAGAAACGAGGCAGAGAAGGATGGGTCAGCCAACCGAGGCAGGACCCTCCGATTCTTATAAGCAGAATGGAAAAGCAACAATGACCTTGTTCCGGTGTTTGTCTCCGACTTACGACCGCAATGGGGACCAGAATTCCCATTGCTAAGCGAGGTTTCGCAATCCTTTTTTTGCCACGGTGGTTGAGCGAATTGTTTTTCAGCTGTTAAATGAATCACGGGGTCATTAATCTTTAACCTCTCCTGTCGGAAGCCATGTAGGGTCATGTGACACACACCCCAGGACGCTGTGACCGCTGTAAATGCGAGCCAGTTGCCAAGGTTCATGATCGCATAAGTCAGTGATGGCTAACCTTTTTGCCATCGCTTGCCAAAAGCGTGGGGAGCGTGGGGGGGGGGGTTTACGTGCGTGCGTTGCCACACCCATAATTCAATGTCCCCCCCCCGCACCCCGCCACACAGGCATGCACGACTCCCCCGCACTCCCCCCGCTTTTGGCATGCGACAGCAAAAACGGTGGGCCTGGACGGCCTGTTTTTCACCCTTCCCGGGCTCCAGAGACTTCCTTGGAGTCTGGGGAGGGCAAAAACGGGCCTGGAGGCCCTCAGGAGGCCAGAAATGGCCCATTTCCCAACTTCTGGTAGGCCCGGAAGGCCCGAAAATGAGCTGGCCGGCGTGCACATGTGCGCTGGAGCTGAGCTAGGGCAACACTCACGTGCCCACAGATATGGCTCCGCGTGCCACAGGTTTGCCATCATGGGCACAAGTCGTAAGTGCGAGGACTGGCTATAGATCCCTTTTTTCTCAGCACGGTTTCAACTTCAAACGTTCCCTCAACGAACGCTTGTCACTCCAGCCCTAGCTGTAAAACCAAATGTTCTCCGTCTCATCTAAAAACCGAAAGTTATTATTTTATTTTTTTTTTAAAAATGGATGTCATTTTTTTCCTGATGCTGGTCAAGAAATAACCCTCAACGCACCCGTCAGGAAAACCCAGACCGCCTGTGCTTTGTGGTGTCACAATCGGAGTGCGGCGTTTGGGTGCTGCTAAGTAAGCAAGCAAGCAAGTTAATAAGTAAGTTTATTACAGCCATAGGCCAGAACAAATTAAAAAAAAAACACTCAGTAAATATACAATTAAAAATTCAAGAATAAAATAATAGATATCAAATAAAATCTATGATAAAAACCAGTTATCTGTTATGTAACTTAAAATTAAAATACGACTGACGTCAATCGTGCCTCGTACCGTTCCTAAGATTAAAAAATACATGATCTCAACCAATAGGGTCCCTTCCTAATTTACATGCATGTAGAACCGTCAGGTCTGTGAGTATGTGAGAGGCCGTGGTAGCTCAGGCTGTTATTAGAACACAGCAGCCTGCAATTACTGCAGGTTCAAGCCCAGCCCGAGGTTGACTCAGCCTTCCATCCATTATAAGGTAGGTAAAATGAGGACCCAGATTGTTGGGGGGGCAATAAGTTGACTTTGTAAATATACAAATAGAATGAGATTATTGCCTTATACACTGTAAGCCGCCCTGAGTCTTCGGAGAAGGGCGGGATATAAATGTAAATTTTTTTAAAAATGTATTTTTCCCATAACTGTTATATATATCTCCAAAAAGTTGGTGTCAGTTGACATCTATAGTTCGGTAACCAATTTTTTAAATAATAATAATATAATAATAATAATATTTTCATTTTTATACCGCCCTTCTCCCGAAGGACTCAGGGCGGTTAACAGCCAGATAAAAATACAATTCAATATACAATAAAACCCATTTAAAAAACTTATTCAACCTTGGCCAAATTAAAACTATAAAAGACCTGATATAAAAACCCCATTTAAAATCCAATTTAAAACCCATATTTTCTTGTGGACATCGCAGCGACACAAAATTTTGCCACTGCGTGCTTACTAGGTCGGGCAGGGAAAATAAGTCAGATGGAGCTCCGTGGCCCAGTTCTCCAACGAAAAAAAAACAAAACCACTTTGCTTAGCAATAATAGACAGATGGAGCTGCCTTCTAAAAATAAACCAGCTTTCAAACGTTAACACACAAACCAAGTTGTCAAGAATGACACACACATACACACACCCCGGCAATCGCTGGGCCTGTGCTAAGGTGTCTGCCGGGTGAGCGGTCCAATCCTACTCTGTAGGGATAATTTCTTTCACCTGAGTGGAGAGGGCAGGTAGATTTCCCCTGCTTCCTACCTGCGGGAACTTGCGTTTGATGGAGATCAGCGCTCCTTCTGGAAGCTTGGCCAGCTCGGAATCCCGAACGGCGTGTACGGTGGTCGCCCTGGGTTGGTGAGTTAGTGCTTCAACCTGGCAGGAAGAGACCAAAAAGCGGTGGTTAAAATTGCGTCAGAAACCGTTGGCCCGTTGCCGAGAAGGCCCCGGTCATTATTCACTAACCAAGTTAGAATCTGGATATTCCGCTGCTTCTTCTTTCAAAATAGATCTTTATTGATTTAGCCCTTGGGTCAGGGATGAAATCCAGCAGGTTCTGGAGAACCGGTAGCAGAAATTTTGAGCAGTTCGGAGAACCAATCGCGGAAATTATGAGCAGTTCAGAGAACTGGAAAATACCACCTCTGGCTGGCCCCAGAGTGGGGAGGGAATGGAGATTTTGCAGTATTCTTCCCCTGGAGTGGGGTGGGAATGGGGATTTTGCAGTGTCCTTCCCCTGGAGTGGGGAGGGAATGGGGATTTTGCAGTGTCCTTCCCCTGGAGTGGGGTGGGAATGGGGATTTTGCAGTGTCCTTCCCCTGGAGTGGGGTGGGAATGGGGATTTTGCAGTATCCTTTCCCTGGAGTGGGGAGGGAATGGGGATTTTGCAGTGTCCTTCCCCTGGAGTGGGGTGGGAATGGGGATTTTGCAGTGTCCTTTCCCTGGAGTGGGGTGGGAATGGGGATTTTGCAGTCTCCTTCCCCTGCCACGCCCACCAAGCCACGCCACACCCACAGAACCGGTAGCAGAAATTTTGAGCAGTTCGGAGAACCAATCGCGGAAATTATGAGCAGTTCAGAGAACTGGAAAATACCACCTCTGGCTGGCCCCAGAGTGGGGAGGGAATGGAGATTTTGCAGTATTCTTCCCCCTGGAGTGGGGTGGGAATGGGGATTTTGCAGTCTCCTTCCCCTGGAGTGGGGAGGGAATGGGGATTTTGCAGTCTCCTTCCCCTGGAGTGGGGAGGAAATAGGGATTTTGCAGTGTCCTTCCCCTGGAGTGGGGTGGGAATGGAGATTTTGCAGTCTCCTTTCCCTGGAGTGGGGTGGGAATGGGGATTTTGCAGTATCCTTCCCCTGGAGTGGGAGGAATGGGGATTTTGCAGTGTCCTTTCCTGGAGTGGGAGGAATGGAGATTTTGCAGTGTCCTTCCCTGGACCCATATCAAAGTGCAGAGTTCCGGAAAGAAATCACTACTCAAATTTGATAAAAGCAGTTTAAAATGGAATTGGATTAAACCACGATTGAAAATGAAATTGGAATAAAATACGATTTAAAATGAAATCGGAACAAGATGCAGTCTGAAGTGAAACTGGAAGAAAATACAATAATATAAGAGACAGATGACATAGGATAAAAGTTCATATTCCGGTGTTCTTCGTATAAGCCTCCAGTCCCCTCAATCCTCTTTGTTGCTCTTCTTGGCACTCTTTCTAGAGCCTCCACATCATTTTTACAGCGTGGCGACCAAAACTGGACGCCGTATTCCAAGTGTGGCCCAGAATTTAGGTACCCACTCCAGAAGGGGGCAGTTCGATGTTTGCTTCTCCTTAGACACACCCAATTCCTGCAACTGTACTTTAGATATTTTAGCCTCCGGTGCCCTAACCGTCTTTGTTGCTCTTCTTTGCACGCTTTCTAGAGTTCGACAACTTTTTTTTAATATATATCGTGATGACCAAAACTGGATGTTATTTACTTATTTATTTATTTAGTTTAGCAAGTGACGTAAAAGGAGAAAGGCATCTGTTTTTTTAGCTGATTGCTTTTCACGTCGAGGGAACACACTGCAACAACGGTCGCCAAGCAGGTCTCTCTTCATCCAAAGTCTCTGGAAATGGGTCGGAGGAATGCTTCGGGATGGGATTGGAGAAAGGAGAAAGAAGAACAGCCAAGAAGGAGAACGCAAGACTAGAGGATTCTGCAAGAACAGAGTGTCTCTTTCGAAAACTCTCTTAGGGCCGCTCCTGCTTGCCAAGGATCTCACTCCTACTGAAAGAAAGCCAGCAATTGTGCTGCACCGTCGAGGCCGCCAAAAGGCACTTCGAGTTGAGCAAAGATCCGGAGGGCTCTCGCTCGCTCGATGAATAGACAGGTTTAGTCTGCCAGAAAGGAGGAGAGACATCTGGCATTGAAGCGTGTCTCCAAAAGAGCTCGTCTCCTCTGGGACATATCAAAGGAGGAGGAGAACCTCAACGTGCAGGTAGAAGGGGTGAACTTCTCCACGGGGCTAAAGGAATGGCGTTGCTTTCTTCTGTCCTTTTTTGGCCCCCATAAGGAATACTGGAGTGAGTCGTAAGGCAGCCGACGCTGGCTGGTTCAAAAGGTAAAAGCACTTACGTGCTAGTTGTTCCCGACTCTAGGGGGCGGTGTTCATCTCCGTTTCAAAGCTGAAGAGCCAGCGCTGTCCGAAGAGGTCACCGTGGTCATGTGGCTAGCATGACTCAATGCCAAAGGCGCACGGAACGTTGTTACCGGTGTTGTGGTCCGCCAGCAGCCTGCGGAGCTAACAACGGAGTCAGACGGCAATGAGGCTGAGGAAGAACATGGGCCAGTCCTGGAGGCTGGGGAAGGCCCGGATGAGGGCTCTCCTTCAGAGGCAGAGGTGGGGCCAGGGCCATCAGGGAGTGATATGCAGACTCCAGAGCCTCCAGAGGCTGACAGTAGTGAGGCAGAGGAACAGGAGGAGCCTGTTCCTAATGCACGCATGCGAAGAGTTGCCAGAAGGCAAGAGCAGCTAAAACAAAGAGGACAACTCGGGAGTAGGGCCAAGAGATGATTGGCCCCTCCCATAAGGCTTAAAAGACCAGCAACGGTGTTTGGGCTCTTTATCGGAAAACAACGTTGATAGCTTTGTCTTGTTGCATTTGTATCGGTGTATTCTGAACTTTTGCCAAGAAAGGCCTTTGGCAGTTTGCCTAATTGGACCAAGGTTGGTGATAGGACCGAGGAATTGTGTTGGGAGGAATTTGCTTTAATTTAATTGGACTACGCTGAGAATGATTTAATTCTCAGCTGTTCTAATAAAGTTTGTTCGTTTTTACACTGACTGAGTTTCCTACTACCTACTTGGGCCTGGGTCACAACAACCGGAACCCACCAAAGGTGGTCCCTTTTTTTTCTACTTGTCTTTTTTACATGCTTTCAAACTGCTAAGTTGGCAGAAGCTTGGACAAGTCACGGGAGCTCACCCCGTTACACGGCAGCACTAGGGATTCGAACCGCCGAACTGCTGACCTTTCGATCGACAAGCTCAGTTCTTTGTTGTTGTTAGTTGCGAAATCATGTCCGACCCATCGCGACCCCATGGACAACATTCCTCCAAGCCTTCTTGTCCTCTACCATCCTCTGGAGTCCATTTAAACTCACACCTTAGTCTTAGTTCTAGTTTCACGTAAAACCTCGGAGTACCAAATCTGACGAGTTTTGACAGCCGCCGAGTAGCAGGATACCCAGCGTAGACTGGGATGGTATATAAGGTCTACCGCCTTGAGCAGAGGTTGGATTAGAAGATCTCCAAGGTCCCATCTTTCCAGCCCTACGATTCTTCATCCTGTGAAATCTCCGAAGGCCCCTTTATTTTCGAAGGAATAGTTCGCGGGTTCAGAAGCCCAGTTGCCAAGCGCGTACTTTTGCGGAAAAACCTCCAAAAAAGATCCCAAACGAGGGACATTCCCAGAAGATTGATTGCATCAAAGCCACCTCCCTTTAAAATGTAAGTTAATCGCCTCTCTATCTGAGGTAGGGAATCTCCTTCGTATTTCAATCCAGCGTTTTAATCAAGCCCTCCATGGAAAATTGCCTCTTGCGTCCCCGGACAAAACTGAGGGATTAATCGCGTCATTAATTTTTTTTTTTTTTTCCTGGTCGAGATAAGAATCCTTGTTCGGTCTCAAGAGGCAAGGCACTTAAAACACTTACACACGCAGATGTGCGTTTGAGGGAAGGGCAAGTTGATTAAGCAAAGCAGGAGCACATTTTAATTAGCCGAGATCGATTGTTATTGACAGCTCTGGGTTTTTTTGTTTTTGTTTTTTTGGGTTACTGTTCAAAGCAAATGAAAAGAAAATCCTTTTAAGCGGAGATTATATTCCCCAGAGTCCTTCTGGTGCAACAGGCTGTTCGTGGACATCAATTACCATCAATCTTTCAATAAAATAAAATAAAATAAAATAAACCCTTTAGAATAGCTGAGGCGCTTTGCGTTTCAATAATAACAATAAAAATAAGCTTCCACAAATCTCCAAAACGGACTGTTGTAAGAGCGGTTGAGAGGCGATGGCTCAAAATCAACACCTACGGCTTAAGTTTAACCTTGATTATTTTTTATTTTTTTTAGCTGATGCTACCGGTATTTGAAACCCAGGGTTGTAAAGAGCCTCTATAGAGCCCAATGTGACTCACTGCTTCACAATGTCGGCTTACAGGGCTTTTAATAAACCATAATTTGCAACCATAAGAGAACCACTTTGGTCTAGTGGTTAAGCACCAAGCTAGAAAAGCAGGAGACTGTGAGTTCAAGTCCTGCCTTATCCAGGAAGGCCAGCTGGCAGACTTTGGGCCAATCACCAGGAGATGGTGAGTGCTAGTCTCACCTTAGGTGTGAAAGCTGGCTGGGTGACTTTCAGCCAATCCCTAGGTGATGGTGAATTCTAGTCCCACCTTAGGTATGAAAACCGGCTGGGTGACTTTCTGCCAATCCCTAGGTGATGGTGAATTCTAGTCCCACTTTAGGCATGAAGGCTGCCTGGGTGACTTTCTGCCAATCCCTAGGTGATGGTGAATTCTAGTTCCACCTTAGGCATGAAAGCTGCTTGGGTGACTTTCGGCCAATCCCTAGGTGATGGTGAATTCTAGTCCCACCTTAGGCATGAAAACCGGCTGGGTGACTTTCTGCCAATCCCTAGGTGATGGTGAATTCTAGTCCCACTTTAGGCATAAGAGCTGCCTGGGTGACCTTGGGCCAGTCTCTCTTTCTTTCAGCCCAACCTACCTCACAGAGCTGTTGTTTTGGGGGGAAAAAGGAAGAGGAAGGGGTGTTAGATAATGTCTGCCCGCCTGGAGTTTTTTTAGAGTTATTAATTAACAATTGAGCAAGAAGAGTCGCAAAAATTCACAAAAATTTCTCACTTGGCAACGGAAACTTTTGGGCTCAGCGGTGGATTGTCCATTAAGGGCTCCCCGTGTCGCATTTGCAAAGACCGCTTTAACCGTCGGCTTTGTGGCTGGAGCCCCGATCTTTCCTCTCTGCCGGAGGAAAGCCAGCGGCTCCGAGAGACAAGAAATCCTTTAAGTGCCCAGCCAAGAGAAACGCAAGCGGTTTGCTCCTTGCCCCCTTTCTCGCTAATATTTATGAGCCGAATTAACTAGAAAGTTTAGAACCGGCTTATTTTATCCCACTCTCCTGGAGCGTATAATGGAATTTGCTGCCTCACCAGCTGGCTTCGAGCAGCTCTTGCTAATTTAATTTCAGATGCGGGGTGATATATCACCAGCGCCGGGGCTGCCTGGCAATTACGGAAGTTCGCATCGTTTGGCTGCGGAGTTTGGCTTAAAGAGAAGCGGCCCGTGACTCACACATGTGACTCTGTATTTCGCAGACCATATAATTGGCCCTTGGAGTTAACAACAGTTTGTTTAGTGACTGTTGTGACCTAGGCCCAAGTAGTTATTGCCAGACACAATCAGTCCTAAACAAACATCGTTTATCAGAACAGCTGAGAATTACTTCATTCTCTGCTTAGTCCAAATTAAGTCCAAAACAAAGTCCTTCAGAAAAAGTCCTTCGGCCTTATCACAAACCTTTGTCTTCTTTGCCACCCTGCCAAAGGCTTTTCTTGGCAAGAATCCCACGAAGTTCAGAAGCAAGAGACCCCGACGAGAAACAATTGGAGCAACGTTGCTTTCCTACAAAGAGCCCAAGAGCCGTTGCTGCTCTTTTAAGCCTTATGGGAGGGACCAATCATCTCCTGGCCTTACTCCTGAGTTGTCCTTTTTGCTTTAGCTGCCTTCTAATAGCTCTTCGCATGCATGCATTAGGAACAGGCTCCTTCTGTTCCTCTGCCTCTCTGCTGTCTGCCTCTGGAGGCTCCAGAGTCCATGCATCGCTCCCAGATGGCCCTGGCCCCCTCTCTGCCTCCGATGCAGAGCCCTCATCCAGGCCTTCCCTAGACTCCAGGACTGACCCACTGTCCTCCCCAGCCTCCTCACTGTCTGACTCAGCTGCCAGCTCTGGAGGTTGCCAGCGGACCACAACAGTGACTGAAGTTACAGCGGTCCTGGAAAAAGCGACTTAGGAGCGTTTTTCACTCTTACGACTGTTGCAGAATTCCGTGTCCCCCGCTCCCGTGGTCATGTTATCCAAATCCAGAGGCTTGGTGTAAATACTGACCCGTATTTACGACGGTCGCGATGTCCAGGGGTGCCATGATCCCCTTTTGCCACCTCCTGACAAGCAAAGTCCGTGGCGAAACCAAGTTTGGTGAACAGCTGGCATACTAATTTGCCAACGGCAGTGAAAGTCGTAAAATGGGGCATAACCCATTTAACAGATGCCTCACTTAGCAACAGAAATTCGGGGCTCAGTGGTGGTCGTAACTTGACTGACGACCACCAATGAGCCCAAGCGAGTCCCATGAACTGGCGACCATCCGAGATAAGAGATATGGCTGATGTGGCTTCTGCTGTGCCACAGCGCCACCACGGCAGGTGGCAAAAAGCGGTACTGCAGCACTTCAAAAGAAGCAGCGCGGAGGGGAACCTCAAGAGAGACAGGTAATCCTCAACTTACGACCACCATTGAGCCCAGGGCTTATGTTGCTAAGTGAGGAACTCGCCAAGTTGAGTTTTGCCCCACTTTCCGACTCTCCTCGCCGCGTTTGTTAAGCGAATCACTGCGGCCGTTAAATTAGTCACCTGGCTGTTAAGTGAATTCCTAATCTTCGGACTTTTCGCCGTGAGCTGAAAACGCACCTATTTATTCAAGCGGGACTGGCTTAAAGGTTTTATTAAACTTTAATTGGGGTTATTATTTTAGGGTTTTAAATTTTTAAATTTCAGCCATTTTTGTAATACGCTCGGTTTTAAGTTTCTGTTTTAAACGTGAATATTGTGGGGTTTTTTTTAAATTTTTGGCTGTACACCGCCCTGAGTCCTTCGGGAGAAGGGCGGTATAAAAAATCTAATCAAATAAAATAAAATAAAATAAATAAAATAAATCTGACTTTGGCTTGTCAGTAGGTCACAAAAAGGGGGATCAGGTGACCCCGGGAGATGGCCATACCGTCATAAATGTGAGTCGCTTGCCAAGCATCCGAGTGTAAACGATACAAGACGGGGATGCTGCATTGGTCGTAAAGTGTGAAAAACGGTCTCTTTTTGGAATGCCGTTGTAACTTGGAACGGTCACTAAGCGAACTGTTGTAAGACCGTTGTAACTACCTGTGTACACATTAGTACCTCATTCTGCTGCCCCAAAAGGAGTTGGAAATCAATGGTTTTTTCGCTCTTAGCTTATCCCTCTCTTTTCCTCCCTTACTTTCATTTCTCTTTGTACCTCGGTGTTTTTATTATTATTTTTATTATTATTATTATTTATTAGATTTATAAACCGCCCTTCTCCCGAAGGACTCAGGGCGGTGTACAGCCAGAATAAAAAAAAAGCAATATACAGTTAAAATACAATTAAAAAACTTATTATACAATGTGGCCGAATTTAAAATAATTAAGAATCTAAAAAACCCCAATTAAAACCAAAGACATTTACATTTTGGTCAACTCAGGAACTATTGGAACCCCCAAAAGAGACACCCAGCCAATCCTTGACTGGCAACCGTTCCTTTAGGGATCGTTCGGGGTCGCAACGGAACTGGAGAAAAAGTCGCTTGCGACCGTTTTCCACACTTATGACCATTGTAGCATCCCCGTGGTCAAGTGGTCGGAATTCGGACGCTTGGCAACTGGCATGTACCTACGACGGTTGCAGTGTCCCGGGGTCACATGATCCACTTTTGAGACCTTCGGACAAGCAAAGTCCAAGGGGAAGCTTAACAACGGAGGCAATGACTTCACAAGTGCAGCGACTTCGCGGCGGCAAGCAAGGTTGTAAAACGGGGCGAAACTCAATTCAGAAATGTCTCGCTTAGCAACAGAAGCTTTGAGCTCCGCTGCGGTCATAAGCCAAGGGCAGCGTGTAAAAGACACACACACACACACATACACGAAACACCCTTCCGTTTAGTCCTAGAGATAACGCAAACAGCTCCTTGTATGCAGGCGATGGGCTGAACTGGTCCCAAGCTGGAGTTTTTTTGGTTTATCCGACATAACATAACATAACAACAGAGTTGGAAGGGACCTTGGAGGCCTTCTAGTCCAACCCCCTGCCCAGGCAGGAAACCCTACACCATCTCAGTCAGATGGTTATCCAACATTTTCTTAAAAATTTCCAGTGTTGGAGCATTCACAACTTCTGCAGGCAAGTCGTTCCACTTATTAATTGTTCTAACTGTCAGGAAATTTCTCCTTAGTTCTAAGTTGCTTCTTTCCTTGATCAGTTTCCACCCATTGCTTCTTGTTCTACCCTCAGGTGCTTTGGAGAACAGCCCGACTCCCTCTTCTTTGTGGCAACCCCTGAGATATTGGAAGACTGCTATCATGTCTCCCCTAGTCCTTCTTTTTATTACATGTTGGATGACATGCAACCATCCAACCATCCCTGGCCCGTGTCCCCTTCAACACGACTGGATGACCTTCGAGGTCCCTTCCAATTCTGAGATTCGGTGATTCTGTAAGGGTTATTCCTGCTTCAGCAGACCTCTGAGGTCCCTTTCAACTCTTTAAGGAATCAGCCGGTTCGGACCGATTCGGGCAAACCGGATGTTAATTTTAATCCAGTTCGCTGAACCAGTAGTTACAAGGACTGGCTGACCCCACCTACCCCACCCCATTCCACCCCTCCCAGGAGTCTCCATGTGGCCCATTTTGGATGTAAGGTAAGCGCAGAGGCTCTGGGAGGATGAAAAATGGACCTACCAGAAGTCGGGAAATGGGGAGGCTGTTTTCGCCCTCCTGGAGGCTCAAGGAAAACCTCAGATGGGCGCACCCGCCCCCCGGTGTGGTGCAGGTGGTCAAGTAGGCCACGCCCCCATGGCCAGCAACCGGGCAGCGAACCAGTTGTTAAATTTTTCAATCCCACCCCTGCATAAGGGTCTACGTGACCGCCTACTGCTACCGAATACCTCTCACCGACCCGTGCGCTCTCACAGAGAGGGACTCCTCAGGGTGCCGTCAGCTAAGCAATGCCGTCTGGCGACACCCAGGGGAAGGGCCTTCTCTGTGGGGGCTCCCACCCTCTGGAACGAACTCCCCCCAGGACTTCGTCAACTTCCGGACCTCCGAACCTTCCGTCGCGAGCTTAAAACACACTTATTCATCTGCGCAGGACTGGATTAGATTTTAAATTTATACTGGTTTTTAATGGGTTTTATTATTTATACTGCTTTTTAATAATTTGGCTATGTAGAATAAGTTTTTTAATTGTATTTTAGTTTGTATTTATATGTACTTTTTTACTTGCCTGTGAACCGCCCTGAGTCCCTAGGGAGATAGGGCGGTATATAAATGTGATAAAATAAATAAATAAATAAATAAATACTGCTCCAGCAGGGAGCTAGGCTAGACGACCTTCAAAGTCCCTTCCGATTCTTTTGACGGTCATGCGATTTCTGCTCAAAAGCCCAAGGCTGAGCTGTCAGCCCTCCCCCTCCTCTCCTTACCACGCCAATCAGATCGCCCCGGCCGTATTCTCCGGTCAAGTGTTTCTTCCCGTCGTCCAGCCTGATGACCGAGCGGAGACGTCCGTTCAGGACAATGTAGGTGCAGTCCGAATGATCGCCCTGCCTAGAAAGGAGAACGGGGTGAGAGAGCAGGACGTAATATTTGTTACTACCGGTTCTGTGGGCGTGGCTTGGTGGCGGTGACGGGTAATGTGACTGGGTGGGCGTGGCCAACTTTTTTTTTTTTTAACTTTTCAAAGAATTTTTTCTACAACCTCTTCAGCCAAAGAGGTTGTGAAAAAAACGCTTTTAAAAGGCTCCTCTGATGATCCCAGCTGAGCCGCACAATCATCAAAGGTTTTTTTATTTATTTTATTTTTAAAAGCATTTTTTCGGCCTAAGAAAAAATGCTTTTAAAAGTAAAAAAAAAACAAAAAAAACCCCCTCTGATGAGGTTTTTTTATACACCGCTTCACAGTGCTTTTACAGCCCTCTCTAAGCGGTTTGTAGAGTCAACAAATTGCCTCCAACAATCTGGGTCCTCATTTTAGCGACCTCAGAAAGGGCGGAAGGCCGGGTCGACCTTGAGCCTGGTGAGACGCGAACCGCCAATGTGACTTTCGGCCGGTCCTCGGGCTTACGACCGTTTCCGCATCCCCGCACGCACATGATTGCCATTTGGCAACCTTCCAACAAGCAAAGTTGACGGCAGGATAGAGGCCCTGCCGTGTCTCCCTTAAGGACCATAGCGCGTCGCTCAACGACTTCAGCAATCGGGTTCGGGAGCTGCCGAGCAGCGCTTCAAACCAACGTGTCGATTTGCCAGCCGCTATTGCGGTCGTTAAGTCGAGGACTATCCCTTCTTTTGTCCTTGGGTGATTCCTGAGCTCTTTACCTGTAAACGGCGCGCCCGGCTTCTACCTCCATCCAATCCAGGGCGAAGTCAATTTGCCTCACAAAGGACGACATGCGCTTCACAACCATGTGAGCTACACCCAGGACCACCGTGGGCTGCTCACGCATGATCCTGAAAGGAGAGACCCACAAGAAAGATTCACCAATGTGTATGTAGTGGGGGAGAGATGAACCCCAAAAGGGCTCATTCAAAGCATTTTGGGTGCTGATCGGTTAAGAATATGGTTCCTTGCAAGCCCCTCCCCGCACAATATAGGTAGTTATCGGCTTACAGCTATTCACGGATGGCGAACCTATGGCTTCTGGTCTCTGGAGGCTGGGGACAGCAAAAAAGGTCACTTCCTGTCCAACCGGAAGTTGGTAAACGGGCCATTTCTGGCCTCCGGAGGGCCTCGGGGTGTGTGTGTGTGAAAAAGGCAGTTTTTGCCCTCCCCAGACTCATAGTGAGGCTCTGGAGCCAGGTGAGAGAGAAAAATGGGCCTAATGGGCCATCACATGCCAGGAACCGGGGTGGTGGTGTCGTGCATACATGCGCGGGGGCAGGGTGCATAGAATTATGGGTATGGGCGCGCACACATGTCACACACACACACACACACACACACATACCCTTCATGGCGCACAATGGCAAAGCAATAGCGGTACTAAAAAAGACACAATCAGTCCTTCCACTTATGACCATCACAGCATCCCTGCAGATGTGATCAAAATTCAGGCACTTAGCAACCGGCATGTATACATGTATGTATAAATGAATCAATCTCTCAATCTCTCTCTCTCTCTCTCCCTATCCTACCTACCTATCGTATCTATCATCCATCTCTCTCTCTCTTCCTCTCTCTACCTATCCTACCTACCTATCTATTGTATCTATCTATCTATCTATCTATCTATCTATCTATCTATCTATCTATCTATCTATCTATCTATCTTTTTATCCCACCTGTATTATTTTATAAGAAACTCAAGGCGGCAAACATATCTAATACTCCTTCCTCTTCTCCCCACAAAAACATGCTGAGAGGAAGGGACTGGCCCAAAGTCACCCAGCTAGCTTTCCTGCCTAAGGCAGGACTAGAACTCACAATCTCTCCTGGTTTCTAGGCCAGGACTTTTACCACCAGACCAAATTGGCTCTCTTAAGCCTCTCTCCCTCCCTCTCTCTCTCTCTCTCTCTCTCTTCTGTTAAGCAAGGATCTACCAAAAACCTGATCTGAACCTCTCGAATTCTCTACACTGCCTTCCTTTCTCCTCGATGCATCCCGGTGATCAGTGATGGTTTAATTAAAGCTGGCTCCAAGAGCCCTCCTACCCTGCCCTTACTTAGAAGACAGGGACCCTGCATTTAGCACATCACAGCTGGGCGTCAAGTTTAAGTGTGCAATTATCAGGCAGCTGCTCCACACTTAATCCTGTGGCGGCAGAGCCATGCCACTGGCAAGAGCTGGGGCATCTCTGCTTAGCTGGTTCTGTCGACACTACTCTGGGCAGAAGACCATGATTGTCCTTGTTCAATTGTCTTCTTCTCTGCCCTTTTGTGAAACTTTGGGGGTTTCTTTCTTTGCAAAATCTTTGCAAAACAAGGGGAAAAAAATTAGGAAGATATAAATGCTTTAAGCTAAGCGAGAGGGAATTCTAATTTTTTTCTCTCTGGGAGGATACCCAATAAGAACAGCTCCGGTTTTAAGTCAATATGTTGTTGGGTCGTTTCTTCTAACCAACCCTTTATTTTATTCCAATAATTTTTAGCTTCTGGGCACGTCCACCACATATGATAATACGATCCTGGTAACTGGTGACATTTCCAATATTTAGCTGATTTATCTGTAAACATTTTTGCCAGTTTCTCAGGGGGCATATGCCACCTATAAAACATTTTGATATTGATTTTCTTCATATGCAGGGGACATTGTTGATTTGTAGTTCCTCTCGCATAACTGTTGCCATTTATCTAAATCTACTGAATATCCAAACATTTTTAGCCCGTGCTAACGTTGTTTCCTTTACTTGTTCCTCTTCTAACTCAATACCCAACAAAAAATTGTAATTTTTTCAAAATTAATTAATTTTGAAGATAAAATTAATTTATCTTCCGTTCCCGAGGATCCTATCCAACTCTGTCTTTTCTAAGTAAAAACCAGATAGCATCTTTTTCATACTTTGTTTGTATTTGCATATACATATACCAATCTAGTTCAATCCCGTCCTTTCAAGTTTTGTTTCCGCTTCAATTCCCCCCCCCATCTGTTAGTAATTCCTTACACCTAACAGCGAGAGGGAATTCTAGTACCAGTTCAGACTCCTACTAGATGCTAAGGAGTCAATCCTTCTATTCGAGTGGACAATAGAGGTAGTTCCTGACTTAGGACCCCAAATTGAGTGCAAACTTTCAGTGACTAAATGAGGCACTTTGTGAGGCGAGTTTTGTTCCCGTTTTGCGACCTTCCTCGCCACAAAGGTAAGGCGATTCACTGCAGTTGTTCGGTTGGTAACGTGGTGATGAAGTGAATCGACTTTTGCCGGTCAGAAGGTCGCAAAAGTGGGTAGTGTGACACACACACACACACCCCCAGGGCTCTGCGTCTCTGAATCGTCCGAATTTTGATCGCGTCTCCATGCTGCAACGGTCGCGTGTGTGAAAAATGGTCCCTTTTTTCCCCCCCTGCCCGTTGTAACTTCAAACAGTCACTAAATGAACTTTTGTCAAGTCGAGGACTGCCTGTCAAAGGGGAAGGAGGAGGGAAGGAGGGACTCACTCGTAAAAGTGGGACTTGGAGATAGCCAAGAAGGTGCAGTCGCGGTTGGCCTTGATGGTGAAGATCAGTGGTTCCCCCGTGAGGACCGCGAGTTGCCCCACCAGCTCTCCCGGGTGGGTCACGAACAGGCAGGTCTCTTCCTCCGAATCGATCTTCCGCTGATAGACGTGCAAAACGCCCGAGATCACAAACCGGATACTGACATCCTACGAGAGAGCAAGTCAAACGCACCTGTCAAGTTCGCGGGAAGGCTTAACCTTCCTGGTGTTAATTACCCCTTTAGGAGGCCTTGGGAGTACGGCATTCAGTTTTGGACGCCACGATGTTAAAAAAGAGGTGGAGACTCTGGCCTCTGTGGCTCAGACTGGTAAGACAGTCTGTTATTAACAGCAGCTGCTTGCAATTACTGCAGGTTCAAGTCCCACCAGGCCCAAGGTTGACTCAGCCTTCCATCCTTTATAAGGTAGGTAAAAGGAGGACCCAGATTGTTGGGGGGGCAATAAAAGTTGACTTTGTATATAAATATACAAATAGGATGAAGACTATTGCTAACATAGTGTAAGCCGCCCTGAGTCTTCGGAGAAGGGCGGGATATAAATGCAAATTTAAAAAAAAAGAGTGCAGAGAAGAGCAACGAAGAGGATTAGGGGCAGGGGTGAAATCCAGCAGGTTCTGACAGGTCCTGGAGAACCGGTAGCGGAAATTTTGAGGAATTCGGAGAGCTGGCAAATGCCACCTCTGACTGAACCCAGTGTGAACTGGGAATGGAGATTTTGCAATATTTTTCCCCTGAAGTGGGGAGGGAATGGGGATTTTGCAGTATCCTTCCCCTGGAGTGTGGAGGGAATGGGGATTTTGCAATATCCTTCCCCTGGAGTGGGGAGGGAATGAGGATTTTGCAATATCCTTCCCCTGGAGTGGGGAGGGAATGGAGATTTTGCAGTATCCTTCCCCTGGAGGGGGGAGAGAATGGGGATTTTGCAGTATCCTTCTCCTGGAGTGTGGAGGGAATGGGGATTTTGCAGTGTCCTTCCTCTGGAGTGGGGAAGGAATGGAGATTTTGCAGTATCCTTCCTCTGGAGTGGGGAAGGAATGGAGATTTTGCAGTATCCTTCCCCTGGAGTGTGGAGGGAATGGGGATTTTGCAGTATCCTTCCCCTGGAGTGGGGTGGGAATGGGGATTTTGCAGTATCCTTCCCCTGCCACGCCCACCAAGCCAAACCATGCCCACCCAGCCACGCCCACAGAACCGGTAGTAAAAAAAAAATTGGATTTCGACACTGGACCCAAGCCTTTGGAAACCAAAATAAACATTTGCCCCAAATTGCTCTGGGCTTCAGAAGACAGAGGGGACCTTTCCTGCCTTGATGCGAACTGACGGAACGCTTGAAGCTTCTGACGATCAACTCTGGAGGAGTTTGCAAGTTAGTTGGGTATACCGGACCAAACCTTCGGATGGATAAGCAAGCGAAGCCTCGGTGGGAAGAATTTTTAAAAAGGAGCCAATAAGGTTTAAAGAATGCTTGCTGGGGGGGGGGGGGAAAAGAGATCTGATTGACAGCTGTCTTCCAGAATCCCATCCAGGGTTAGGGGGACAAGCCTCGTTCGACGCGCGTTGGGCTTCAAGATCCCAAAACAGAGGAAGGAGCGGAACTGCTCTGTTAAATGTCCCTGCCGTTTCGGCCCGACCTTCTCTCTCACGCCCACTCGCACTTATCTGTGTCTTCCACACTCACCTGGTCGCCTTGCCGTGACACCATCGTCCCTGCAGTGACCTGATGGAGGGTCACTTTCCCATTCAAGAGAGAGAGATCCTAAACAAGCGTAAAAAGAAAAAAAGAACACCGCTCGTCTCTTTTGATAGCACTGCAAACTAAAATAGATTTCAGGACGTCAATGCAGAAAAGAAAGAGAAAGAAGGAAGGGGAGGGAAAGAAGGAAGGAAGGAAGGAAGGAAGGAAGGAAGGAAGGAAGGAAGGAAGGAAGGAAGGAAGGAAGGAAGGAAGGAGGGCCTTGACATATGACTGTGATGGATTTCTGGTTGTAAAAATCAGATTAGTCACGTGACTGATCTGATGTTACAAACTTTTCCTCCCCGCAATGGTTGTTAAATGAAAACCATTTTTTGAGTGACAGGGAGCCGCAGCAGAGGGGTGAAAGAGCCACATGCGGCTCCAGAGTCGCAGGTTGCTGACTCCTGAGCTAGAAAGTTGGCCATTTGAACTGCCAACAGTGCTCCGAATAGGGTTGACGCCCACCCAAATGACCCCTTCTGCTAAGATCACTCACATCCAGCTTCATCAAGGTCAGAAGGTCTTTCTTGGCTGCTTCTAAGATGGTGTTGACCTGCTTGGTGACACCGGATTCCTGGACGGGCGTGTCGCTCGGTGTGTAATGGAAGATGGCCGAAGGCATTTCAGTCACGGTCACGGTTTTCTTTGAGATGGGCTGGTGGGTGGAGGGGCAGAGGCGGGGGAATAGAAAAGACCAGGGATCACTTTTCACACTGCAGATTAAGAACATAACTACAAATAATCGACTTACATTGAGGCATCTTTATTCCCTTATTTATTTAAAGTAAAGGTAAAAGTTCCCCTCGCATAATGTGCTGGTCGTTCCCGACTCTAGGGGGCGGTGCTCATCTCCGTTTCAAAGCCGAAGAGCCAGCGCTGTCCGAAGACGTCTCCGTGGTCATGTGGCCGGCACGACTCGACGCCAAAGGCGCACGGAACGCTGTTCCCTTCCCACCAAAGACGGTCCCTATTTTTTTTCTACTTGCATTTTTTTAAGTGCTTTCGAACTGCTAGGTTGGCAAAAATTCTCTTCCAAAGATAGCTAAATGCCAAAGGAGGCTGAGAAAAGATACCTTATATGCAGCTGTGTCGGAGGAAGAAGTCTCGACTTCAATCCGGTGTCTGTGGCTGATGGCTTCCGCGTCTGGTTTAGCTCCACCTGAGTGGCGTAAAGATGAAAGACAGAGAAGGGCTTACTTTACACTCTACTCCTAGGCCTTTCCATCCACCCTCTTACAAAAAAAAATAAATTAGGAAGAGCATTGTAGTCCTTGATATATAGCCATTCGTTTAGCGACCAATCGAGAGGGACATTGAAACAAGCAACCGACGACCGTTTTCCGCAGCACTACTACTGCAACATCTCCGTGGCCAGGTGATCTAAATTCAGAGGCTTGGCAACTGGCATGTAACTTAGGAGCAGGGGTGAAATGTAAAATTTGTTACTACCGGTTCTGTGGGCGTGGCTTGGTGGGGGGAGGGGTAATGTGACTGGGTGGGCGTGGCCAACTTTTTTTTTTTTTAAACTTTTAAAAGCATTTTTTTCTACAACCTCTTCGGCTGAAGAGACTAAAAAAATGCTTTTAAAAGCCTCTGATGATTGCTCAATATTGGAAGAAAGAAGAATTACCTACAATTGAAGAATGGACACTCAAAGTATCAAATCCGGCAGAAATGGCAAAAATTTCTGCTTACTTGAAAGACTATACACAAGAAAAATATATTTTAGAATGGAAAATGTGGATTGATTATATTCAAAATAAGTATCAGATAAAAAAATATCGAATAGCATATGAGTAAATTTAGGAAATATTTTGTATTAGATATGTTTCTGAAGGAGAGGGGAATTGAGAGTGTGATTATGTGTGGAGTGTAGAGATTATAATTTAGGAATTATTTTGGATTATGATTGTTAGTTTTGATACCCTGCATTTTGTTCTGGGAAGTCGGGGTGGGGGGTGGGGGGTAAAGGGGAAGGGAATTGGGGGGTTGAGGTTAGTGATGGAGTGATGGTTAATGTACAGGGATTATTGAAGATGTATAAATATAATTAATGTAGGGTCGGGTCTGCCCAGTTACCATTTTAGAACGGTGGGGAGGGAGAAAAGAGGAGAGAGTAGGAGGTAGGAAAGAGGAGAAGAGGAAGGAAGAGGGGTAGAAGAGGGAGAAGGAAGGTGTAGGGTGGAGGGAGGAGAGGATGTAGATAAGAGAAGGAGAGGAAGGTCTGGAAAGCAGAAGAAGGTAGAAGAGGGAAGAGTGTGACTGGGCAAGCCCGACTAATTGTATATAACTGTACATTGGATGAATTATTTGATATGATTGTAAAAATAAAACTTTAAAAAAAAAAAAGCCTCTGATGATCAGGCAACTCAGCTGGGATCGCCAGAGGGAAAAAAAGCTTTTAAAAGTTAAAAAAAAAAAACAACCTCTGATGATCGCGCGGCTCAGTTGGGGCTGGGGTGGAGGGACAGGGATTTTTGCTACAGGTTCTCCGAACCACCCGCCGCCATTGCTACCGGATCGGGCAATCCGGTCCGAACTGGGAGAATTTCACCCCCGCTTGGGAGGATTACAGTGTCCCGGAGTCATGGGATCTCCTTTTGCGACCTTCTGACAAGCAACGTCAATGGGGAAGCCCGATTCACTCAACAACCGTGTTACGAAATGAACAACGGCAGGGGCTCACTTAACAACGGTGGCAAGAGAAGGTCGTAAAAGAGGGCGGAACTCACTTAACCGCCACCAAACTGGAAGCCGGGCTGCGGTCATAAGTCGAGAACTACCCGCCCAGCTCAAGATACGTTCCGGTTTTCTCTCTCGCTTACCTGCGGCATCCGTATACCCGAAGGGGATGTTTAAAGATACGCTCCTCCGAAGCGGAAGCTCTGAGCCGGGAAGTTTTCCAAAATCTACAATTGGAAACCATCTCAGGTGAGTTTCCCAGCAAAGGGATTTGCTGGCAGATGTCAATAATCCACCTTGAAAGAACATTGCTCAGAGGGCCAGGCCGTATTGCGGTGGGGTTGGTAAATCGGAGGTGAAGGCAACTCTTAACGCTTTCTAAACCAGGATTGAGGGATCACTAACTGGCCTGAACTCTGTGGTCCTCTTTCAAGCTAACCCAACCCACACAATGAGAGAGAGAGAGAGAGAGGGAGGGAGGGAGGGAGGGAGGGAGGGAGGAGGAGGGAAGGAAGGAAGGAAGGA
Source organism: Ahaetulla prasina (assembly GCF_028640845.1). Classification (NCBI taxonomy): domain Eukaryota; kingdom Metazoa; phylum Chordata; class Lepidosauria; order Squamata; family Colubridae; genus Ahaetulla; species Ahaetulla prasina. The sequence goes on from NC_080554.1 coordinate 3,959,281, forward strand.
AATAAGGGAGGGAGGGAGAGAAAGGAAGAAAAGAAAGAAAGAAAGAAAGAAAGAAAGAAAGAAAGAAAGAGGGAGGGAGGGAGGGAGGGAGGGAGAGAAAAAAAGAAAGAAAGAAAGAAAGAGGAAGGGAGGAAGCAAGGAAGGAAGGAGAGAAAGAAAGAAAGAAAGAAAGAAAGAAAGAAAGAAAGAAAGAAAGAAAGAAAGAGGGAGAGAGGAGGGAGGAGAGAGGGAGGAGAAAAAAAAGAAAGAAAGAAAGAAAGAAAGAAAGAAAGAAAGAAAAGAAAAGAAGAAAGAAAGAAAGAAAGAGGGAGAGAGGGAGGGAGGAGGAGGAGAGAAAAAAGAAAGAAAGAAAGAAAGAAAGAAAAGAAGAAAGAAAGAAAGAAAGAAAGAGGAAGGGAGGAAGCAAGGAAGGAAGGAGAGAAAGAAAAGAAGAAGAAAGAAGAAAGAAAGAAAGAAAGAAAAAAAAAAAGAAAAAAGAAAGAAAGAAAGAAAAGAAAAGAAAGAAAGAAAGAAAGAAGGGGGAGGGAGGGAGGGAGGAGAGAAAGAAAGAAAGAAAGAAAGAAAGAGGAAGGAAGGAAGAAAGGAAAGAAAAAGAAAGAAAGAAAGAAAGAAAGAAAGAAAGAGGAAGGAAGAAAGAAAGGAAAGAAAAAGAAAGAAAGAAAGAAAGAAAGAAAGAAAGAAAGAAAGAAAGAAAGAAAGAAAGAAAGAAAGAAAGAGGGAGGGAGGGAGGGAGGGAGGAAGAAAAAAGAAAGAAAGAAAGAAAGAAAGAAAGAAAGAAAGAAAGAAAGAAAGAAAGAAAGAGGAAGGGAGGAAGCAAGGGAGGAAGGGAGAGAAAGAAAGAAAGAAAGAAAGAAAGAAAGAAAGAAAGAAAGAAAGAAAGAAAGAAAGAGGGAGGGAGGGAGGAAGAAAAAAGAAAGAAAGAAAGAAAGAAAGAAAGAAAGAAAGAAAGAAAGAAAGAAAGAGGAGAGAGGGAGAGAGAGGAGGGAGGAGAGAAAAAAGAAAGAAAGAAAGAAAGAAAGAAAAGAAAGAAAAGAAAGAAAGAAAGAAAGAAAGAAAGAAAGAAAGAAAGAAAGAAAGAGGAAGGGAGAGAGAGAAAGAAAGAAAGAAAGAAAGAAAGAAAGAAAGAAAGAAAGAAAGAAAGAAAGAGGGAGGGAGGGAGGGAGGAAGCAAGGAAGGAAGAAAGGGAGAAAAAGCAAGAAAAGAAAGAAAGAAAACAAGAAAGAAAGAAAGAAAAGAAAAGAAAAGCAAGAGGGAGGGAGGAAACAAGGAAGGAAGTAAGGGAGAGAAAGCAAAAGAAGCAAGGAAGCAAGGAAGGAAGAAAGGAAGAAAGAAAGAAAGAAAGAAAGAAAGAAAGAAAGAAAGAAAGAAAGAAAGAAAAGAAGGAAATAAGGAGAGAAAGGAAGAGAAAGCAAAAGAAGCAAGGAAGCAAGGAAGAAAGAAAGAAAGAAAGAAAGAAAGAAAGAAAGAAAGAAAGAAAGAAAGAAAGAAAGAAAGAAAGAAAGATGGAAGAAGGGAGAGAAAGCAAGAGAAAGCAAGAAAAGCAAGAAAAGCCAGCAAAGAAGAAAGAAGGAACAAATCCGCATGGCACGTAGCCACGGATCAATTCCTCGCTGCTAAAACTCTCTCTCTCCTTAAGCCCTTAACCTTCACCCAGTCCGAAGTACCTCCCCAACTGCCCTGGCACCCTTCCTGACCCATGGGGGGTGCCCGTCTGAGCTAGGCAAAATCCTTCCGGACGTGACCCCCCCCCCCTCCAGATTGCCCCGTCCGAGGGCAAAGCGCCACCTGTGGTCTCCAGGGAGGCCTGCTTCTCCAGCTTCTCCGCCCGGTGATCCTCCTCCGACAGGTTGGACATCTGCCTTTTGACCACCCGGCTGGTGTTGCCCCCGGAGGTGACGCTGGCAACCGAGACCAGCGGGATGGCCTGGCTCTCCTGGGAAGGCGGAATTTATTTATTTTATTTATTTATTTGATCAAATTTTATTTTGATAAAGAGGCATGACCCGAAAAAAATAAAATAAATTGGGGTCAGGAAGCCCTGGGGCTGGATGGGCAGCCCCCCTGAGAGCCCAAAGCAGCACCCCACTTCTCCAATTCCCCACAACTAACACAACTAACCACACCAAGGTGTGTTCAGACATGACTCAGACAAGAGCAGGAAACTTTCTTTCCTTTCTTAATTTCTTTTTCTTTCCTTTCTTTTTCTTTCTAATTTCTTTCTTTCTTAATTTTTTTCTTAATTTCTTTCCTGTCTTTCCTTTCTTAATTTTTTCTTTCTTTTTTCTTTCTCTTTCTTTCTTTCTAATTTCTTTCTTCAATTTCTTTCTTTCCTTCCTTCCTTTCCTTCTTTCTAATTTTATTTTCTTTCTTTCTTTCTGTTTCCTTTCTTTCTTAATTTCTTTCTTTCTTAATTTCTTTCTTTCCTTTCTTTCCTTCCTTCCTTCCTTTCCTTTCCTTTCTCTTTCCATCTACCTATAACTAATATCCATCCATCTTATCTACTCATCCATTCAATGTATTCATTTATTTATCTATCGATGTATCTATTGCCATCCCCCTCTGTCCATCTAACCATTCCACCTAATAAATCTATCCACTCAATGGATATCCACTCAATCTATCCATTATCTATTCATTGTTCATCTCTCTCTCTCTCTCTCTCATTAAATTTATTGTCCAACAAAAACAGGGGTGAAATGCTCCCGGATCGTAGCGATCGTGGCCGGTAGTTTGGCGATTCGGTAGCGATGGCGGAGCAAAGTTCTGCCCAACAGCCCAGGTGTCATTACTTCCTGGTTTTAACCACGAAGTAATGTGTTTTTTACCTTCTGCGCATGCACAGAAGGTTTTGCACATGTCCAGAAGGTCTGCTTGCACATGTGACACGTGCATGGTGTGTGCACTTCCAAACCGGTAAGGAAGGTAAGTAGATTTCACACCTGAACGAGAACTACCTGTACGTGGGAGAGCTTTAGAGGCCATCAAACTCAGGCTATCTATTTCCACAGCCATTTGAGCCAACCATCCCCTTGGGCGGAGGGGAGGGTGGACTACAAGACCTCCAAGGTCCCTTTCCCACCCTACGATTCCACATTCCCCAAATTTATTTATTTATTTATTTAATCACATTTTTATACCGCCCTATCTCCCGAGGGACTCAGGGCGGTTTACAGCCTATTAAAAACACATAAACACAAATATAAATACAAGATAAAACACTAATTAAAAAACTTATTGAATAAGGCCGAATTTAAAATTATAATTAAAATACTAAAACCCCATTAAAAACTGAATTAAAATTAACATCCTAGCCCAGTCCTGCGCAAATAAATAGATGTGTCTTAAGCTCGCGGCGAAAGGTTCGAAGGTCGGGAAGTTGACGGAGTCCCGGGGGAAGTTCGTTCCAGAGGGTGGGAGTCCCACAGAGAAGGCCCTTCCCCTGGGTGTCACCAGTCGGCACTGCCTGGCGGACGGCACCCCAAGGAGTCTCTCTCTGTGAGAGCGCACGGGTCGGTGGGAGGCAGTCGGTGGCAGCAGACGGTCCCGTAAGTAACCCGGCCCTACCGGGTTAATTTACCACTGTCCCCCCACCAGCCTTCACTTACAGAACTGAAGAGTTCGGTGGTCAGTCCCAGGTAGTTGTGCAAAGCCAGAAAGGTGACCCTCTGTAGCCTCACCATGATGATCTGGAGAGAGAAAGCAGAACGCGGGGGGTGGGGGGGGCGGTTCGTACGCTTTGCCGTCAAGTTTTGTTGCTCTTCTCTCTTTCCGTGTGATTCTCCAGCCCAGCCTCACCTGCACGACTCTAACGAGAGTCTCCGGATATTTCTGGAAGACGTCTTGAAATGCGTTGGCTGGGAGACGCAGAATGGTTGACTGCGTCGCGGCTCGAGCAGAAACGGTTTTATACGGAGCAGGGTGACCCTAGGAGGGAGAAGAGACCCGACATGTTTCTGTCACACAGGTAAAGTCTTCGACTCGCAAACGTTCGCTTGGTGACCGAAGTTACGACGAAAAAACGGGACTTGCAACCGATTCTCACACTTATGGCTGTTGGAGCATCCCTGTGGTCAACTGGCTCGTGTTTATGACGGTTGCGGTGTCCCGGGGGGGTTAGGTGGATCCCGACCAACTGACAATCAAAGTCAAGGGGACGCCAGATTCGTTTAACCACCGCAGGGCAGTGATTCACTTAACAACTGTGGCCCTAAAATAAGGGTCATAGAATGGAGCGGTCGACATTCTGACTGACGAACCCAACCAAAGCAAGCATAGTTGAGATGTTCCAATCTCCGAATGCGTAACTTTATGGAGTTACATCATTTCAGCACCAATGAGGGCAAAACCAGATCTAGCTAATCCCCGCGCAAACCCACATAATTAAAATATAGGATTCTCCGTCCCCCTATTAGAGCAGGTCACGCTGTCCAATTGAGTCTCTTTGTATTGTTATGAGAAAAAGTCTTTGGCTCTAGCAACCACCTGCTGAAGTGTCCTTGGCTCTCTCGGCTCGTCTTCTTGATGCCTGGAGCACACACTCCATCTCACCCTTCCCTCCCTCCTGGTTCATCGACAAGCTGAGAAGCGACCGTAGTTCAAACGTGACAGGAGCATTAGGCATATGACAACGTGCTCGCTGAATCAACGGGGAAACCAGATTCACTTAGCAACTTAAAAGCTGCATTCATTCACTTAACAGCTGTGGCAAGAAAGGTCATAATAGGGCTTGTGACCGACTGAACAAACCGCCTCGCTCAGCACTGGAAATGTCGGCCTTAAGTGTTGGCCTTAAAATGTTGGGATGGCCATTTGTCTGAAATGGTGTAGGGTTTCCTGCCTGGGCAGGGGGTTGGACTAGAAGACCTCCAAGGTCCCTTCCAACTCTGATATTATTATTATTATTATAAGTTATGGTCGTAGGTCAAGGACTACCTTATAGGCACTGCTCAAGTTCCAGTCAGCTGGCTTTCCTGCAGGGGCCAAAAACACAGATTTATTTCTACAACAGGTTTTCTGCCTGGGTATTAATGGAATTAAGGAATTAATGGGTAAATCCTTCAATTCAGGCTGGTCATTCAGTAATTTTAGAAGCACGGATTGAAGCTTTGAGTCTCGGGGGGGGGGAAAGGGGAGGAAAACGTAAGGGGACAATTGTCATTGCTTGCTGAGAGGGTCTGCCTGCGTTATTTATGGCAGAGATTTTGCATAATTGAACGTGAAGGTGACCAAGAGGTGTTTTTAATCCTGCCGAAAAGAAGGTTATTGTTTCCATCCTTGAGCTGTCATCACTTCTGCCCAGGAGAAATAATTCCTTATTGTATCGTGGCTGGACTGATGTATTGGGCTAATCACGGCTTATGCGCGATCAAACCTATCCAATTTATTACAATTGGCTGGGTTTCCTAATTAGGCAAAGCCGTAAACATGATGGACAGACTACAATAGCTTGCATGGCGTGTCCCAAAATAGAACCAAACCATACAATGGCCTGGTTAAAGCACCAGGCTAGAAAGAGGGAGACGGTGAGTTCCAGTCCTGCCTAAGTCACTGAAACGGGTGACTTTGGGCCAACCACCAGGAGACTGGGAGTTCTAGTCCTGCCTTAGACATGAAAGCCAGCTGGGTGATTTTGAGCCAATCACCAGGAGGCTGGGAGTTCTAGTCCTGCCTTAGACATGAAAGCCAACTGGGTGATTTTCAGCCAATCACCAGGAAACTGGGAGTTCTAGTCCTGCCTTAGACATGAAAGCCAATTGGGTGATTTTGAGCCAATCACCAGGAGACTGGGAGTTCTAGTCCTGCCTTAGACATGAAAGCCACTTGGGTGATTTTGGGCCAATCACCAGAAGACTGGGAGTTCTAGTCCTGCCTTAGACATGGAAGCCTTGGGTGACTTTGGGCAAAGAAAAAGGGAAAATGATGTTTGCAGATCGCTCCGTGGATTGAAACATTTAAGGGCCTCTGTGGCTCAGACTGGTAAAACAGTCTATTATTAACAACAGCTGCTTGCAATTACTGCAAGTTCAAGTCCCACCAGGCCCAAGGTTGACTCAGCCTTCCATCCTTTATAAGGTAGGTAAAATGAGGACCCAGATTGTTGGGAGCAATAAAAGTTGACTTTGTATATAATATACAAATGGATGAAGACTATTGCTTGACACAGTGTAAGCCGCCCTGAGTCTTCGGAGAAGGGCGGGATATAAATGCAAATTAAAAAAACAAAAAACTCCACCACACCCGGATCTCGCACGGTTCAGTTGCGAATATTTTCTGTTCTTTCCTTTTGTCAGGACGCACGTACCTTCCATCCGAAACCCGCCCCCCGGCTCCGAACATCTTTCCAGTCCCAAAAAAAGTCACTCCCATTTGTTCTTCCCAGCCTGGGAAAAAAAAAACACAAATCGGCCACTGGTTTCTGGGCAGACTAATTGCTTTCTCCCCAACTAGGGGATCAATTCTTAATTACAGGAGATAAAAAAAGAAGAAGAAGAAGATAACTGAGTAAGCCTTGGCTGGACCTGAGCTGGCAAGTCTTGAATACGAGCTCTGGCAGCGGGGAAAGAAAAAAGGAAGCCGCAGGGGTTTTTGAAGATTCTGGAAGGCTTTCGAACTCAGACCTGCTGGGCTGCTGCAGTAATCAAGTTTTGGGAACATTCACCTACGGGGAGTGCTAAAAACGGCTGCATAGGAACAACAGCCACAAGAAACGCACAAGGAAGGATAAAGTTACGCTTAGGCAGTCCTCGACTTAACGACCTCAACTGAACCCCAAATTTCTGTGGCGGAGCGAGGCCGTTGTTCAGCGAGTGTCGCCCCGCTCTACGACCTTCCTTGCCACCATCGTTAAGTGAATCCCTGCAGTTTGGTTAGCAACGCGGTTGCTGGGTGAATCTGGCTCCCCACATTGGCTTTGCTTGTCAGGAGACCGTCATAAATACGAGTCGGACGCTTGGCGGGGACGCTGCAACAGTCATTAAGTACGAAAAATGGTCATAAATCCCTTTCCTCCCCCACCCCCCGATGTCGTTGTAACTTCGAATGTGGCTAAATGAACTGTTCTAAGTCGAGGACTAGCCGTAGGGTGTCAATAAATTTTGCTTCTTGTTTTTCGCCTCCAGAAACCGAAGCAAGGATCAATCTCAGGATTCCTAGCCCTCGAAGGAATAATAATATCAGAGTTGGAAGGGACCTTGGAGGCCTTCTAGTCCAACCCCCTGCCCAGGCAGGAAACCCTACACCACTTCAGAAAAATGACTATCCAACATTTTCTTAAAAACTTCCAGTGTTGGAGCATTCACAACTTCTGCAGGCAAGTCGTTCCACTTATTAATTGTTCTGACTGTCAGGAAATTTCTCCTTAGTTCTAAGTTGCTTCTCTCCTTGATTAGTTTCCACCCATTGCTTCTTGTTCTACCCTCAGGTGCTTTGGAGAACAGCCCGACTCCCTCTTCTTTGTGGCAACCCCTGAGATATTGGAAGACTGCTATTGTGTCTCCCCTAGTCCTTCTTTTCATTAAACTAGACATACCCAGTTCCTGCAACCGTTCTTCATATGTTTTCGCCTCCAGTCCCCTAATCATCTTTGTTGCTCTTCTCTGCACTCTTTCTAAGAGTCTCCGCATCTTTTGTTTTGAAGCTCTCAATTTGCCAAGGCAAAAAACGCGGGAAACGAATTCGCTGCCATCCCCATCAGGTTAAGCCAGATCTCTTGACGGGATGCACCTCCTCCCAGGAAGCCCTGCCCACTTCTTCAAACCAAAACCATTAAGTGTTGTACCTTGATGAAGATATCTTTTCTTTTATGTACACTGAGAGCATATGCACCAAGACAAATTCCTTGTGTGTCCAATCACACTTGGCCAATAATGCATTCTATTCTATTCTATTCTATTCTATTCTATTCTATTCTATTCTATTCTATTCTATTCTATTCTATTCTATTCTATTCTATTCTATTTTATTCTATTCTATGATTCTTAATGAAGGTATCTTTTTTTTTATTGAAAAAGTTTTAACAAACAAAAACATTTTTCCCCCTTTTTCCCCCCTCCCCCCCACAAAACCCCTTCCCCTCCTTCCCCGGCTTCCCGGGTCAATCACAAGGTATTGTTATACATAAACCAAACATAAAGTAAAATTTTCCCTTCTAATCCAATTAACCTCATCCAAATCTTTTCATTTCCCCACCCCCCCCCCCCTACATAAAATAATACTTCCTAATTATTCAAAGGCAATCTGATATTTCTTAATCTGATATCTGTTTTGTAAATAATCAATCCATTTTTTCCATTCAATTAATTGAATTAATGAAGGTATCTTGTCTTTTATGTACAGTGAGAGCATCTGTACCAGGACAAATTCCTTGTGTGTCCAATCACACTTGGCCAATAAAAATTCTATTCTATTCTATTCTATTCTAGTCTAGTCTAGTCTAGTCTAGTCTAGTCTAGTCTAGTCTAGTCTAGTCTAGTCTAGTCTAGTCTATTCTTCTACTCCATGTTCCGTTCTATTCTATTCTATTCTATTTATGATTCTTAATGAAGGTATCTTGTCTTTTATGTACACTGAGAGCATCTGCACCAAGACAAATTCCTTGTGTGTCCAATCACACTTGGCCAATAAAAGTTCTATTCTATTCTATTCTATTCTATTCTATTCTATTCTATTCTATTCTATTCTATTCTATTCAAAGGGACAGAGCACCACTTGGAAAGCCCAGAGGGAGCCTCACCGTGATGACGTCCAAGATGCTGAGGAGGCTGTGCACGCTGTCTCCAGGCAAGACTTCCTTCACCACCATCTCAGTGCCATCCTGGGGGAAAAGTTGAACAAAGACAAGACAACTCCGGTTCGCCGGCTTGAAGCCGTGGCGGAGACGAGCTCGGTTCCACAAACCGGGTTTATAACGAAGGACAACAGCTGGGTTTCTTTGCCATCGGCCCAGCCAAACCCAAACTAGGTTTACGGCTTGGTTTGGGGGCCGTGAATTCACACTCCTCCTTCTGATGGATGGGGCCAGAATGGAGAGAGCGAGAGAGCCTGCAAACAGACTGACAGATATACGGCAATGTCATAGTGAAATAAGCGAAGAAGAAGAAAGAGGAGAAAGAAGATAGATAAATGTATTAACAGAAAAGCAAGGACTGTGGAAGAAATGTTATAATGAATGAAATGATAATATTAAGATCTGATAAATAGTGGAGGAATAAGAAGAAGACACAAAAGATGGACTCAGATGATACACGGAGCGATTGATTATGTACTGTGTATTTGTTTGTCTATAAAATAAAATGAAAACTTTTATATATATATAAAAAACCACCAAGCTCAGAGAGCACTGGGGACCTTCTCGTTTCAACTCTAAGCTCCAGATCTTCCCTTCTAAACATCTCTCCTGCCTCTTTCCACACAGGGCGTTCCTTACGCTTTCCTGGATGCAGACTTCCAACTTCCCGTCCTGCACGACGTAGATGCTGTTGTCCAGCTGTCCCGGCCGGAAGATATATTCCCCTTCGTGCAGCTGCACGAAAACCATGTGCTTGCACAGCTCCAGGAAAAGGGGTTTTTCAAAGTGACCGAGGACCCTAGGGGAAAACAGATGAATGGGGAGAGGGAGAGAGAGAGAGAGAGAGAAAGAATTTTTTGCAAAAACCAAGCGGAGCCCGAGACAAGAAAGCCGAATCGCGACTTGGATTCCCACCGCGTCAGGCAAGCCGACGAACCTACCGGACGTTTTTAAGCATGTAAAGGACTTCGGAAGGCAGGTGGGAGCTCTTGACGTCAAATTCCGTTAAATCGGCTTCCAGCAAGGAGGGAGGTGGGTCCTTGGGCTGCAGGATGGGAGATTCCTTCTTGAAGCGCAGGATCCTGCAAGGGAGAGCATGTTCTGTCCCCCTCGCCTCAGTCCGAGCGATGACTTAATTAGCCGGCACTATCAGCTCTGGCAGCAAACTAGTGAGCGCCTGCCAAGTGTCTCTGTTATCTCTCTTGATGAGTCAGCCAGGAACAAACTGTACTTCAGCTCTAGTTAAGCAGTTGATTTGCTTGCCACGTAGAGGTATAGAAACCCTTGCTGCTTTTATATCCTGTGGGGTGTGACTCCATGACTCAGCACTTCCTAGGCCTGCCCCACCCCTGCTTCTGTTGTTCCCACCTCTCCTGCCTACGAAACCTAGGGTCCAGCCAGGCCTGATTGCCATCAGCCGGGTCTGGAGGCGTGGCCTGGGGGGGAAGAGTCAGGGGACGGAGGCCTCGTTATCTCTTCCACCTGACCTGTTTCTGGCTCCTGGAACTGAGCCAGGGAAGCCGGTGGTCCCAAGGTAAGTCCTGACGGCCCTTCCCCCTCACTTTCCGAGTCACTTTCTGGCAGGGGGCCCAGCTCGGGGGGTGCAGATACAATAGAGCAAAAGAACCATTCGCGGCTCCTTCCTTGGCTCTGGCAAGGATCCAGCTCCTTCTCTCCTTCTCTACTCTCTCTACCTCCTGCCTTTCTCCATCCCGGTTTTGGGAAACTTGGTTGAAACTTTGGTCCTCCGTGGACCACTGGCCTAGATCGCATCCACTCTAGGCCTCCTGTAGCCTGCCTCTCCGCTGCTCCTGTGGCAATTAGGGCCATGATTGCACCGTGAGCCACGGTTGGCGCCAGTGGTTAGAGCGCAGTACTGCAGGCTACTTCTGCTGGCTGCCGGCAGCCTGAAATTTGGCAGTTTGATTCTCCCCAGGCTCAAGGTTGACTCAGCCTTCCATCCTTGTTAGACAGGTCGAGGGCTAATCCTACCTTTGCTGGATCTTGGGTGAGGGCACTTGCTTATGAATAGAGCTAGCTATCTCTTTAACTCTTATGGGGAAATCTGCTGTGGGCTATTGAGGAGGGTGGAGGGGCTATTAAGAGTGAGTCTGCTTCCTGCCTAAAAAACATGTTTCTCCATTTCTCACCCAGGGAAATATAATATACTGTGGTGACCAAGGCCCAAGTAGTAATTACTAAACACAGTTCAGTCCTCAACAAACTTATTTTCTTAAAGCAGCTGAGAATTAATTCATTCTCAGCGTCGTCCAAAACAAAATTCTTAATAACCGGCCCCTTGGCCTTATCACCAACCTTTGATGTCTTTGGCAACCTGCCAAAGGCTTTTCTCTGGCAAAACCCCCACAAAGTTCAAGAGACGCTGACAAGAAGCACGGAAATCAACGTTGCTTTCCTACAAAGAACCCAACGGCTCGTTGCTGCTCTTTTAAGCCTTATAGGAGGGGCCAATCATCTTCTGGCCTTACTCCCGAGTTGTCCTTTTTGCTTCAGCTGCTCTTGTTTTCTGGCAGCTTTTTGCATGCGTGCACTAGGAACAGGCTCTGCCTGTTCCTCTGCCTCTCTGCTGTCCGCCTCTGGAGGCTCTGGAGTCCGTGCATCGCTCCCAGATGGCCCTGGCTCCATCTCTGCCTCCGATGCAGAGCCCTTGTCTGGGCCTTCCCCTGACTCCAGGACTGGCCCATTGTCCTCCCCAGCCCCCAGGTCTGCAGGCTGCTGGCGGACCACAACATATTCTGCCTTTTTAATACTTCCTAGAATATTTCATTTCCCTAGGGGAGGGTTGGGTGCTAACTTGCTACAGAGAAGGAAATGATCTAGAGTTTATCCAAAGTGCCACAGCTGCCCGGTGAACAGTACCTCTTTGCCAGGGACAACACCCTGGCCCTTTTCCGCATCCGCTGACGAGGCACCGCGTTGCCGACCAGCGAGTTTGGCAGAGTTACCACCTGCAAGGAAGAACGTTCGATCGTGAAGGAAACCATTCAGGGGGAAAAAAATGCACCAGGCCTTCGCTTTGCCGAGCGAGTGACGACCGTGCAACAGTTAATGCCACTGCCCCCGACTGCACTAACGAAGACGCTGCACACCGCTGCACGGAACAAAGGCTGCGTAGAAGCTGCAATTCTGAAGACCGATCATTTTCGAGAAGTGTGGAAATCACTTGCAAACGTCTTGCTGAGCTTTGAAATTTGTCTGCAAAGGCAGCAGACCCCGAACTATAATTCAAGTAATTCGCAACTTAAATTTTTTTTACTACCAGTTCTGTGGGTGTGGCTTGGTGGGCGCGGCTTGGTGGGCGTGGCAGGGGAAGGATACTGTAAAATCTCCATTCCCTCCTCACTCCAGGGGAAGGTTACTGCAAAATCCCCATTTCCTCCCGATCAGTTGGGACTCGGGAGGCAGAGAATAGGCCACTCAGAATTTTTATTACCGGTTCTCGGAACGACTCAAAATTTCCGCTACCGGTTCTCCAGAACTGGTCAGAACCTGCTTAAAACCCACCTCTGACTCTGACCTATAAATATTCTCTTTGAAGCCCAGGAGAGTGTAGAGCAATCGCGGATTCAACCGCTGATGGTCAACGCCTGAACTCCGCCCAACCTCAACGCTGAGCTTCGCTCGACTCAGGGACCCCCTTACCTTCCGCATGATCTTACGGCCATAAAACATCACTTTGTCCCTCTTGCGAAACCTGTACTGGGGCACATGTGCTTGAGATTGTTCTGAAAAACAAAGGAAGATTTATCACCTCGAGGTCCACTTTCCCGAAGTCTACAAACAGTCTAATTTGCAGGAAAAGCGTTGGTTAATTTACCTGACCTAGGCTTCTCATTTAGGTCAATTTTATTTGTTTGTTGGTATCCTGCCTTTATTATTTTTTACAAATTACTTAAGGCGGCGAGTGTGTACAAACACACCTTCCTCCTCCTATTTCCCTCACAACTACCCTGTGAGGGGGGACTGGCCTGTTTTCCTGCCTAAGGCAGGACTAGAACTCCCCATCTTCCGATGATTAGTCCAAAGTCACCCAGTTGGGTGTGATGCCTAAGGCGGAACTAGAACTCACCATCTCCTGGTGATTGGTGCAAAGTCACCGTGCCAGTTTCATGCCTAAGGCAGGACTAGAACTCACCGTCACCTGGTGATTGGTCCAAAGTCATCCAGCCAATTTTTATGCCTAAGGCAGGAGTAGAACTCACCGTCTCCTGGTGATTGGCCCAAAATCACCCAGCCAGCTTTCATGCCTAAGGCAGGACTAGAATTCACAGTTTCCCTGGTGATTGGCCCAAAATCACCCAGCTGGCTTTCATGCTTAAAACAGGACTAGAACTCACTGTCTCCTGGTGATTGGTGTAAAGTCACCCATCTGGCTTTCATGCCTACACAGCAGGACTAGAACTCACCGTCTCCTGGTGATTGGCCCAAAGTCACTCAGCTGGCTTTCATGCTTGACAGGACTAGAACTCACCGTCTCCTATTTTCTAGCCTGGTGTCCTAACCACTAGACTTAAACTGGCGTTATTATGACCCGTTTATTATTTCCAACAGGCTGAGAAATCTGGTCCTATTTAAACCCGCCCAGACGCTCCACCGTGCAGAAAGAAACACCTCCCGTCCACCTCCGTTCCCCAGGCACGACGGGTTCGTGCTAAGCGGTCAGACTTACTCGACTCTTTCACCTTCTTGTACACAAAATACACCACGATCCCGATCAGTGACAAGGCCACCGCTGCGCCAATGGCTATCCCGGTTAACTGCGGACAGAAACAAGACAGCAAAAATTCATCTTCAACCGTAGGTAAACATGGTGGTATTTGGGCTCTCTCCGAGCTTGGTTGTTTTCTCCCGGACGTTTCATGACCCAACGTGGTCACATCATCAGTGCTACAAAGGAAAGGGGTTTGATCTACTTATATAAAAAGGTGCAAGTTACCAGCTGTCTGCAAGGAGTATAAATCCTTCCATTCGCCACCATCCAGCCAGAGCTGAAGAAGCTTCTCGCATGAGAAGCAAAATGTCTTCAAAGAAAAAACTAAAAAGACCAGTTGTGTGGTGACTCCAGCCCCCGAACCTGGCCCCATGCCCGAAAATGACTCCGAGAGTGAAGGGGAAGGGCCGAGCCTTATTCTCTTTACAGATGGGGCCAAAACACTGGCGACTTGGTGACTACTTCGGGGCTAACCAGAATGGGCAGATTCCTGGGCCGCATTAATAAACTGCCATTTCCAGGTCTGATTAGGACATGACTAATTAGACATCCTCGTCGCTTTAACATTTATTACAAGCCACAATAATCCTCTAATTTTGGTGAGAAGGGAAGGAAACGCCAGTCAGGGGAAATTGGGTGTGATATAAAACAAAACAAAACGCAGGTGTTCCTGCTTGGAGCAGTCACGCAAACGAGAAGTCTTGTTTCAAACCTTCCCAAAAACGTTCCCAAAAGTTACCATAGTTGTCTGAATCCTGTCTTCTACAAATTGGAGAACGCGAGTTCGTAGATCGGAGCTTGTTAAGTAGCTGACCTAAAGGATAAAAAAAAAATACCAAAGGTATAAACCAAGGGTCGGCAATCTTAAACACCCAAAGAGCCATTTGGAACCTGTTTCCCACAGAAAAGAAAACACCGGGAGCCACAAAACCCTTCCCTTGCCTGACTATTTCCTGAGGAGCCACCAAACTAACATACGTAGCTGAATTAAATGTTCTGTTTTCTTCTGAAATTTTTCTTTTCTTGGATTTATCCACGGTTGGCCTACCGGGGTTGAAGGAGGGGGGCGCACATTGGCGGTTATGATGTATATTTTGACCGACAGGGAGACGCAGCAGAGGGGTAAAAGAGCCACATGCGGCTCCAGAGCCACAAGGTTGCTGACCCCTGGTATAAGCTATGTTGGAGGGGAACCAACATTTTCTCCCCAGAGACTTAGAGAAGGACTTCGCACTTTTGAAAACCGACTTAAGCTCAGAAATGAAAACAACTGAACGATTCTTCTAAAGAGTATGCCTGATTTTTCCAGCCGATGATTTTAATTGGTTTCATCTTCGCATCAAAATAAGAAAATCTCCTAAACTTTTCAAAAAGAGCTGTTTCTCTTTATAAATTACCAGGGTTTGGGTTTGGGGGTTTTTTCCCCTCCAGAGTGGAATTTGGACCGTTTCGAATAAATTATACCTGTGTTACGATGGATGTGTGCCAAGATTGCCCTACGGCGCAGAAGCAAGAGAGAAAATAACCAGCTTGGCATCCTGAAAAAATTCCTGCCTCCTTTGTTTGAAAGGTCCAAAAACAATTTCAGAACCAAACCCAAGGGTTTGGCAGCAGTTAGTAAGACAAATACACACCCTTAACTTTCAAGGGTTGCGTAGGACTAAGAGGTGACTGGACAAGCAATGCCATCTAATGGTGGAGAAAAAAAGAAAAATAACTATTTTTTAAATAAAAAATAATTAAGGTTCTGCTTTTAAGGTCCACGTAGTTACCTCATTTTTCAGAGTATAAGATGCACCTTAGTTTTTGGGGAGGAAAAAAAGAAAAAAGCTGATTGGCAGGTGGATGGGCTTCCCGGAATACCCCCAAATCAGCTGTTCCCAGAGGTGAATTTTAGCAACAGATTCCTTGGTTGTGAGCTCTGTGCCTTGCTTTTTTTTTTGTTTGCTTTTTTTTCTGTCTCTGAAACTTCTGAAACATCTTCAGAAAAAAAAAAGCCTCTGAAGCTCTGTTTGGGGGCTTTTTTTCTGAAGCTCTGTTTGGAGGCTTTTTTTCTGAAGCTTCGTTTCTGATGCTTTTTTCAGCCTCTGAAACCTTCGTTTGAGAAGCTGGGCAGGGTTACATTCGGAGTATAAGACGCACCCAGATTTTCACGCTCTTTTTTTGGGGGGGAAAGGTGTGTCTTATACTCAAATAAATATGGTAAACAATGGCAACATCAGCCAAGCAAAACTTCCTCTTTAGAAGCAAAACTTCCTCTTTATTTCTGTTCACAAACCGATACACAGGACAAGCGCATTATTCTCTCCAAAGAGAAAGTCAGAAGCACACAGACGCACACTTCAGGTTGGCCAATTTGTAGACACACAGGTCACGGTTCAGAAGCATGATTCAATTTTAAACTGTTATCCTTTCATGGCTGCTAACCAAGACTTTTACAATTCAAACAAGGGCGCTGGCCAGAGAGAGGCTCCACGCTAAATCAAACACCCAGAAGACAGCTGACAGAAGGAGAAAATAAAATACAGGTAATTAATTCTTAATGGGACACAGTGGCTCAGGGGCTAGGATGTTGAGCTTGTCGATCGGAAGGTCGGCAGCTCAGCGGTTCGAATCCATAGTGCTGCCGTGTAACGGGGTGAGCTCCCGTTACTTGTCCCAGCTTCTGCCAACCTAGCAGTTTCAAAAGCACGTAAAAATGCAAGTAGAAAAATAGGGACCACCTTTGGTGGGAAGGTAACAGTGTTCCATGCGCCTTTGGTGTTGAGTCATGCCAGCCACATGACCACGGAGACATCTTCGGACAGCGCTGGCTCTTCGGCTTTGAAACGGAGATGAGCACCGCCCCCTAGAGTCGGCAACGACTAGCACATATGTGCGAAGGGAACCTTTACCTTTACTTTTAATTAATTCTTCCTCTTGTGACCACAAGAGTTAAGTCAGGTTTGCCCCATTTTAGGGCCTTCCTCGCCACGGTTGTTAAGTGAATCACTGCCATCGTTAAGTTAATAACACTGTTCTTAAGTGAATCGGGCTTCTCTGTTGACTTTTGGCTTGCATCTTGTATCTTCTACTTGTTAAACATCACATGACCCCGGGACACCGCCACCGACATAACTATGAATCGGTTATCAAGAGTCTGAATTTTGACCACCTAACCATGCAGAATGCCACAATGGTGAAGGCCAAATATGGCTTTTTCAGCCACATGCCTCGGCGTGCATCTTTTCCAATGAGACAAACTGAGACAGGAAGATCCTTTTATTACAATTTTTATCAGAATATTCAGACAAAATCAATCAAAGAGGGAATCCCGATCTTTAGCTTACATCCCCTTTTATAGTTTAACGTAACGAAGAAATCTGAAAGAGGGAAGTTGATTGGACAGGATAATAGCATACATGTTTATTAAAATGAAGGGGCATAAATTGTAAGGAGAAAGGTTACTTAAGGTTCACAAAAGAGATAAGCCAGACGCCAATTTGTATGAACAAACTTTTCTCATCAGGAGCTAGTTTCCAGCTTGTTTATCAGTTTAGGAATGTTAAGTAAAGCTAAAGGTTCCCCTCGCACATGTGTGCTAGTCGTTCCTGACTCTAGGGGGCAGTGCTCATCTCCGTTACGAAAGCATGTAAAAATGCAAGTAGAAAAAATAGGGACCACCTTTGGTGGGAAGGTAACAGTGTTCCATGCGCCTTTGGTGTTGAGTCATGCCAGCCACATGACCACGGAGACGTCTTTGGACAGCGCTGGCTCTTTGGCTTTGAAATGGAGATGAGCACCGCCCTCTAGAGTCGGCAACAACTAGCACATATGTGCGAGGGGAACCTTTACCTTTACCTTTAATTAATTCTTCCTCTTGTGACCACAAGAGTTAAGTCAGGTTTGCCCCATTTTAGGGCCTTCCTCGCCACGGTTGTTAAGTGAATCACTGCCATCGTTAAGTTAATAACACTGTTCTTAAGTGAATCGGGCTTCTCTGTTGACTTTTGGCTTGCATCTTGTATCTTCTACTTGTTAAACATCACATGACCCCGGGACACCGCCACCGACATAACTATGAATCGGTTATCAAGAGTCTGAATTTTGACCACCTAACCATGCAGAATGCCACAATGGTGAAGGCCAAATATGGCTTTTTCAGCCACATGCCTCGGCGTGCATCTTTTCCAATGAGACAAACCGAGACAGGAAGATCCTTTTATTACAATTTTTATCAGAATATTCAGACAAAATCAATCAAAGAGGGAATCCCGATCTTTAGCTTACATCCCCTTTTATAGTTTAACGTAACAAAGAAATCTGAAAGAGGGAAGTTGATTGGACAGGATAATAGCATACATGTTTATTAAAATGAAGGGGCATAAATTGTAAGGAGAAAGGTTACTTAAGGTTCACAAAAGAGATAAGCCAGACGCCAATTTGTATGAACAAACTTTTCTCATCAGGAGTTAGTTTCCAGCTTGTTTATCAGTTTAGGAATGTTAAGTAAAGCTAAAGGTTCCCCTCGCACATGTGTGCTAGTCGTTCCTGACTCTAGGGGGCAGTGCTCATCTCCGTTTCAAAGCCGAAGAGCCAGCGCTGTCCGAAGATGTCTCCGTGGTCATGTGGCCGGCATGACTCAACACCAAAGGCACACGGAATGCTGTCACCTTCCCACCAAAGGTGGTCCCTATTTTTCTACTTGCATTTTTTTTAACGTGCTTTCGAACTGCTAGGTTGGCAGAAGCTGGGACAAGGAACGGGAGCTCACCCCATTACGCGGCGCTAGGGATTCGAACCGCCTAAATGCCAACCTTTCAATCGACAAGCTCAGCATCTTAGCCACTGAGCCATCCCTTAGGAATGTTAAAAGCTACTAAATCTGAACATCGCTTTAAAAGAGAGAAAACAAATCAAAACGCAAGGGAACTACGTTAGTTAACAAATTACAAATCCCGTGTCGTTTGCCCCTCGTGGTCTTAAAGCCACTTTTTTCAGTGCCGTCATTAACTTTGAACGGTCACTAAGTGACCTATCAAGCCAGGCTTGACTGAAGCAGGGTAAAACAGGCGAAAGGGATGCAAAAAAACCCCAGCAATTCGATATCCTATTTCGGCTGAAATGCGGAGCACGACAGAGGTTAGCAAGGCAGCGCTGAAGAATTCGCAGGAAAAGTGGGCTTCCAATTAATTAATGAATCAATCAATCAATCAATTAAAAAGGAGACAAATTACTCTGGAAGTTCAGCCAGGGATAAAGAACAGCAAGCAAGTATCCACCAAGGAATATTGTAACCAAAATGTTTGGTTTTTTATTCCTTTCCCCAGGATACAAGTTAGAATTTTGGCAAACCAGCAAGCAGGAATGCTTAGACACAACGTTTCTGTTTAAAATACAGTATATATATATATTCATTCCATGTGGAAACAAAGACATAGGCAACCCAAAAGGGGGAAAATTTCCTTGGGGTGGGGTGGGGGGGAAATGACCCACCAGTGGAAGAAACAGGAATGCTTTTCTTGCAAATAATGAAGGAGTTGTACAGCTAGACCTCGACTTAACAACAGGTTGTTTAGTGACCTTAGTTACAAAGGCATTGAAAAAAGTGACTTACGACGACCATTTTTCATGCCTAGGACCAGACTGTGGCATCCCCAATGGTCACGTGATCAAAATTCAGCCGCTTGGCAACTGGTTCATATTTATGACGGTCGCCGGTCCATAAGTTTGCGACCTTCGGACAGGCAAAGTCAGCGCTTCGCAACCGTATTACAACCTTAACAGCCGCGGCGGTTCGCTTCGCAAAGACGGCAGGAAAAGCCGTCGAACGGCGCAAAACAAATTTCCCACTTAGCCACATAATTTTTGGCCTCAGTCGTGCTCGTAAGTCAAGGACGACCAGTGTATATATATATTTTTCCCTCCATGACAAATAAATGCAATTCAAATCAAGCCAACCGATACACACAATCATTAACCACACATAGCTTTGAAGGAGGAGGGTGTGTTCCTCCATTTGTTTTTTTTTCCCACTTACAACCCTAAACCCATTGTTGTTAGTTGCGAAGTCGTGTCCGACCCATCCCGACCCCCATGGACAACGTTCCTCCAAGCCTTCCTATCTTCTACCATCCTCTGGAGTCCATTTAAGCTCCCGCCGACTGCTTCGGTGACTCCATCCACGTCGTCCCCTTCTTTTTTTGCCCTCAATCTTTCCCAGCATTTGCAACACCCACTTGCAACCCATTGCAACACTTCAAAACTTCAAACAACAACGACGAACCGCTAATAAAAGGCCGGCACAAATGTTAAAATACCACGCGGAAAGAAACCCCAAAATTGAAAACTGCTACGCAGAGGAAGTTAAAAAGAGGATGGGAATGCGTGAAGGGAGATTCTGACATTAAACCATGTTTGTTGGAACCAGGATGGAACGATTCAACAACCGCGTAACCGACAAGAACTGAAATTGACTGGCTGGGAATCTTAGGAGTTGTCGTTTCATCGTTTCCCCCATTTTATTTACAGTTTATTTACGCACAATTTCCGAACTTAAAAAGAACAAGTCACATTTTTAAAAGACCAATACGATCATGAAAATACAGAGGTGTGGGGGGGAAACACCCCCAAATCTGAAATTATTCATAATCAGAGGGAGATAACCGGGATAGAAACATATTAAGGGGGACCCTGGCATTAAACCATGTTCGCTGGAACCGGAATGGATTGATTTAACCCCAATTACTCACCATGCCCGGCATGTCCAACGAGACCGAAATTACAAAATATAGAAGAGAAAAGTTGGAAGGTTTCTAGGAGGACACCTCATCTACCCCATCCTGGGCAAAGTCCATCGTCCACTCCAACCCAGGGCTGGGAACGCTGGGAGTTGTAGTCCCAGCTCTTTGGGAGAACTCCCCCTCCCCAACCGAGCCTTCTCGGCTGGGGGGAATCCGCAGCCCCTAGTCTACACCCAGCTGGGGATGCTGGGCGTTGTAGTCCCATTGTTTCCCCCCCCCCACTTTATTGACTCTCCCAAACCATCGCCACACACAACTTCAAAAGAGCAAGCCACCATTAAACGACCAATCAAGGTGAAGGCGAAAGTTAATACAAGCGTTAAAGTATGGGGGGGGGGAGGTTTAAATTTGAAATAATTCATAATCGGAGGGAGATAAAAGAGGATAGAAATGTCTTAAACCACGTTTGCTGGAACCGGGGTTGATTTAACCCCAATTGCCCCCAGGTCTCCATTCCTCCTACCTGGCATGTCCCACAAGACTGAAGTGACAGAAGAACAGAGTTTAGAAAGGGACCCCGGAGGTCATCTAGTCCAACCCCCCATGCTCATGCTATATAAGACACTGAGCTTGTCGGTCAGGAAGGTTGGCGGTTCAAATCCCTAGTACAGGTTCTCCTGCGTGGGCAGGGGGTCGGACTAGAATTCAGGGGTCTCCAACCTTGGCCACTTTAAAGCCCGGTGGACTTCAAACTCCCAGAAGCAAAGCTGGCTGAGGAATTCTGGGAAACTGAAGTCCACCGGGCTTAAAGTGGCCAAGGTTGGAGACTCCTGGGACTAGATGACCTCAAAGGTCCCTTCAACTCTTGTTAATGGCTAACAAGGAGACCCCATCCTGGGCAAAGTCCCTCCACCTCAGGGTTGGGAACGCTGGGAGTTGTAGTCCCAGCCCTTTGGCAGAGGTCTCCCCCCTCCTCTCCTCCCCCCTCCCCAACCCAGCCTTCCTGGCGGAGGGGAACCCACAGGCAACCTCCCCCTCCCCAGCTGGGGATGCTAGGATTTGTAGTCCCAACCCTTTGGCAGAAGTTGCCCCCCCCTCCCCTCCCCAACCCAGCCTTCTTGGCGGAGGGGAACCCGCAGGCGACCTCCCCCCCCCACTCATTTTCCCGGCTGGGGATGCTGGGGGTTGTAGTCCCAGCCCTTTGGCAGAGGTTTCCCCCCCCTCCCCTCCCCAACCCAGCCTTCTTGGCGGAGGGGAACCCGCAGGCGACCTCCCCCTCCCCGGCTGGGGATACTGGGAGTTGTAGTCCCAGCCCTTTGGCAGAGGTTTTTTCCCCCCCTCCTCTCCTCTCCTCTCCCCACCCCAACCCAGTCTTCCTGGCGGAGGGGAGCCCACAGGTGACCTCCCCCTCCCAGGCTGGGGATACTGGGAGTTGTAGTCCCAGCCTTGGCAGAGGTTCCCCCCTCCTCCTCCCCAACCCAGTCTTCCTGGCGGAGGGGAACCCAGGCAACCTCCCCTCCCGGCTGGGGATGCTGGGAGTTGTAGTCCCAGCCCTTTGGCAGAGGTTCCCCTCCTCCCTCCCTCCCTCCCCAACCCAGTCTTCCTGGCAGAGGAGCCCACAGGTGACCTCCCCCTCCCAGGCTGGGGATACTGGGAGTTGTAGTCCCAGCCTTTTGGCTGAGGTTCCCCCCCTCCTCTCCTCTCCCCTCCCCAACCCAGTCTTCCTGGCGGAGGGGAACCCACAGGCAGTACCTCCCCCTCCCCGGCTGGGGATACTGGGAGTTGTAGTCCCAGCCCTTTGGCAGAGGTTCCCCCCCTCCTCTCCTCTCCCCTCCCCAACCCAGCCTTACTGGTGGAGGGGAACCCGCAGGCGGTACCTCCCCTCCCCACCCATCTTCCCGGCTGGGGATGCTGGGGGTTGTAGTCCCAGTCCTTTGGCAGAGGTTTCCCCCCCTCCTCTCCCCAACTCAGCCTTCCTGGCGGAGGGGAGCCCACAGGCGGTACCCCCCTCCCCGGCTGGGGATACTGGGAGTTGTAGTCCCAGCCCTTTGGCAGAAGTTTCCCCCCCCTCCTCTCCCCAACCCAGCCTTCCTGGTGGAGGGGAACCCGCAGGCGGTACCTCCCCCTCCCCAGCTGGGGATGCTGGGAGTTGTAGTCCCAGCCCTTTGGCAGAGGTTTCCCCCCCCTCCTCTCCTCTCCCCAACCCAGTCTTCTTGGCGGAGGGGAACCCGCAGGCGACTTCCCCCACCCCCACCCCCCATCTTCCCGGCTGGGGATGCTGGGGGTTGTAGTCCAGGCGTCCCAGGGCTTGAGGGGAGCCCCGGGCGAGGAAAGGAGACCCTACCTCGGGGTCGGAGGGCGAGGCGTCCGCGTCTTCCATGGCCGGGACGGAGGAAGGGAAGGTCGGGGCGGAGGCGCTGCTAACGGCTGCCCGGCGGAGGGGTCATTCTTGGGGTGGGGGGGGGGAGGCGGGCGGGGGCGGGGACTTCCCACCCTCCGCCCACTCGCGTCACTTCCGCCCGTCAGGGATGTCCCCCCCCTCCCCAACCCAGCCTTCTTGGCGGAGGGGAACCGCAGGCGACCTCCCCCATCTTCCCGGCTGGGGATGCTGGGGTTGTAGTCCCAGCCCTTGGCAGAGGTCCCCCTCCTCCCTCCCAGGCTGGCTGAAGACGCAGCTGCTGATTCAAGGTCAGGGCAGAGGGAGGAGAAGGGAGCCCCGGAGGAGGCCAAAATCCTCCACCCACCCTCCCGAAATCTGGAAGAACGGAGGGGAACACAAGACAGTACAGTAGAATAATGAAGAATGGGATGGAACGGAACACAGTAGAACACAACGCAATACAATAACACAATACAACACAACACACTTCATAAGAGAATACAGTACGATACATAAGAGAGAAGAGAATAGAACAGAACAGAACAGAGAATGGAATGGAATGGAATGGAATAGAATAGAATACATAAGAAAATAGAATACAATAGAATACATAGATAATAGAATACAATAGAATACATAAGAGAATAGAATAGAATAGAATACATAAGAGAATAGAATAGAATACATAAGAGAATAGAATAGAATACATAAGAGAATAGAATAGAATAGAATACATAAGAGAATAGAATAGAATACATAAGAGAATAGAATAGAATAGAATACATAAGAGAATAGAATAGAATAGAATAGAATAGAATAGAATAGAATAGAATAGAATAGAATAGAATAGAATAGAATACAGAGAATAGAGAATAGAGAATACATAAGAATAGAATACATAGAGAATAGAATGAATAGAATAGATACATAAGAGATAGAATACAATACATAAGAGAATAGAATAGAATAGAATACAATACAATAGAATAGAATAGAATACAATAGAATAGAATAGAATACATAAGAGAATAGAATAGAATACATAAGAAAATAGAATACATAGAGAATAGAATAGAATAGAATACATAAGAGAATAGAATAGAATACATAAGAGAATAGAATAGAATACATGAGAGAATAGAATAGAATACATAAGAGAATAGAATAGAATAGAATACATAGAGAATAGAATAGAATATATAAGAGAATAGAATACAATACATAAGAGAATAGAATACAATACAATAGAATAGAATAGAATAGAATAGAATAGAATAGAATAGAATACAATACATAAGAGAATAGAATAGAATACATAAGAGAATAGAATACAATAGAATACATAAGAGAATAGAATAGAATACAATAGAATACATAAGAGAATAGAATACAATAGAATACATAAGAGAATAGAATAGAATACAATAGAATACATAAGAGAATAGAATAGAATACATAAGAGAATAGAATAGAATAGAATACATAGAGAATAGAATAAAATACATAAGAGAATAGAATACAATACATAAGAGAATAGAATAGAATAGAATACAATACAATACAATACAATAGAATACAATAGAATACATAAGAGAATAGAATAGAATACATAAGAAAATAGAATACAATAGAATACATAGAGAATAGAATAGAATAGAATACATAAGAGAATAGAATAGAATACATAAGAGAATAGAATACAATAGAA
Source organism: Ahaetulla prasina (assembly GCF_028640845.1). Lineage (NCBI taxonomy): Eukaryota > Metazoa > Chordata > Lepidosauria > Squamata > Colubridae > Ahaetulla > Ahaetulla prasina. The sequence goes on from NC_080554.1 coordinate 3,983,608, forward strand.
TACAATAGAATACATAAGAGAATAGAATAGAATACATAAGAAAATAGAATACAATAGAATACATAAGAGAAGAGAAGAGAATAGAATACATAGAGAATAGAATAGAATACATAAGAGAATAGAATACAATACATAAGAGAATAGAATAGAATAGAATAGAATAGAATAGAATAGAATACATAATACAATATAAGCAGTGGTGGGATTCAAGTAATTTAACAACCGGTCCTCTGCCCTAATGATTTCTGCCAACAACCAGTTTGCCAACCTGCTCAGAAAGTTAACAACCAGTTCTCCCGAAGTGGTGCGAACTGGCTGAATCTCACCACTCAATATAAGAGAATACATAACAGAATAGAATACAATACAATACATAATACAATACATAATACAACATAGACTACATAAGAGAACAGAATAGAATACATAATAGAATAGAATACAATACATAAGGTAATAGAATAGAATACAATACATAATACAATACATAATACAATAGAATACAACACAATACAACACAACACACTTCATAAGAGAATACAGTATGATACATAAGAGAATAGAATAGAATACAAGAGAATACAATACATAAGAGAATACAATACAATACATAAGAGAAGAGAATAGAACTGAATTCAATTGAATTTAGAAATGGAAATAATAGAAATAGAAATAATAATAGAAATAGAATAACAGAGTTGGAAGGGACCTTGGAGGTCTTCTAGTCCAATCCCCTACTCAGGCAGGAAACCTATACCACTGCAGACAAATGGCTGTGCAAACTCTTCTTGAAAACTTCCAGTGTTGAAACTTTCAGTTTCCAAAGCTGGTCGACCTCGCAGGATTGTCGTGCTGTTCCTCCCAATGTGGGCTATTTTAAGTACGATTAGGATTGCCCATCATCCCCCCCACCCAGTAGAATCCCGGTTGTTGAAGTCCCTCTGGAGGGGCACCGTATGAGGGTGGCTGCGGAATATAAATATAATTGATGATAAAAGGCGGGTTATAAATTAATAATAAATTTTTTTAAAAAATATCTCCATTCGCAGCAGCTGCATCTCTCTTCACTTTTTCGTAGCTCTATGCTCACGGGCTTCCCCCGCCGAGCAGGAGGAATCCCGAACCAAACACCAATCAGGAGACATTCCCCGCGGTGGGCGTGACCACCGGCCTCTTGGACCCGATTGGTTAAAGCCCCCGACCTATCCGAAACAGGACTCGAGTACGGGGGAAGCGGATTGGTGGGAGCCTCCGGACGACCCAATCGCAAGCGGCGATGTTGCGGAGGTGAGGGCCTGAGCGTCCTCAAGCCGCCGCAGTAGTAGTAGTAGTTCGCCATGGGTCTCCTGGGCGAGGTGACGCGAGGCCTAGTCCGGGGCGCCGACCGCATGTCGGCCTGGACGAGCAAGCGGGGCCCGCGGACCTTCTTCAAGAGCCGCGGCTGCAAAGTCTTCGGCTCCATCACGTCGAGCCGCAAGTTCGTCCTGGTGAAGGACCAAGTGCCGGTGCTGATGGTGCCGGATCTGACGGGCTTCAAGCTGAAGGCCTACGTCTCCTACCGGGCGCCCGCGGGCAGCGAGCCCCCCCTGACCGCCCGCTCCCTCTTCCAGCAGACCGCCGCGCCTCTGATCGAGAAGGACGTCAAGGAAGGCACCTTCGACCCCGACGCCCTGCAGAAGTACGGCTTCGAGAGCAGCCAGGAGGGGAAGCTTTTCAGGCTCTTCCCCAAGAACTTTGTGCGCTAGCGGGTGGAAGGAAGGAAAGGAAAGGAAAAAAGGAGAAAAAAAAGGAAGGAATGAAAGAGAAGAAAGAAAAAGGAAAGAAAAGAAAGAAAAAGGAAGGAAGGAAAAGAAAAGAGACACACACACACCCAGTGGAGACAAATTTGCCCCCCCCTTCCCAGGACTGCAGCTTTATTGAAGCCTTTCAAATACAGGATCGAAAGCAGAGACAAAAAGACAATTTATTGAAAGCAGAGGAAAAAGACACAATTTCCTGGAAGAAGAGGGAGGAAAAAAGGACAATTTATTGAAAGAAGAGGAAAAAGACACAATTTCCTGGAAGAAGAGGGAGGAAAAAAGGACAATTTCCTGGAAGAAGAGGAAAAAGACACAATTTCCTGGAAGAAGAGGGAGGAAAAAAGGACAATTTCCTGGAAGAAGAGGGAGGAAAAAAGGACAATTTATTGAAAGAAGAGGAAAAAGACACAATTTCCTGGAAGAAGAGGGAGGAAAAAAAGGACAAGTTCCTGGAGGAAGAGGGAGGAAAAAAGGACAAGTTCCTGGAAGAGGAGGAGAAAACACAATTTCCTGGAAGAAGAGTGGAGGGGAGAGACAATTTCCTGAAAGAGGAGAGAGGAAAAAAGACCATTTCCTGGAAGAAGACGGGAAAAGACACAATATCCTGAAAGAAGAGAAGATAAAAGTTTCTCGGAAAGGGACTTATGGAACAGATTTGTGGGGGGGGGGGGTTTAAGAATGAAGAGAATGCAGATATTATACCTCCTTGCCTGGGAAGTGTTGATGTTTCTGCTTTGAAACGTGTGTCTGAAAAAAGCCTTCAATATATTTTGTTTCTCTATGGAGTTGGTGGTGGTCTCTGTTCAAAGAAAAACAGCCTGGAGAGAGAGGTCTTGGAAGGATGAGGTAAAGATAGGGATTCTGGCTATGGAATTCGGTGCCCAAATTCGGGAATTTTCAGTGAGATTAACTGAAATTTCGGGAATTCGGGCATTGAATTTGGTGGGGAGGAAAGGCTGTTTTCTGTGCAGCTGAGATTTACATAAAAAAACCGAAATGATCCTTTTCACAAAAAGGAAAAAAAAATTAGCATACGTTTATTAGAGCTCTCATATGTTCAGGGAATGAACTACAATTCTTAAACCTGACTTGATTCTTAGCTATGATTTCCTCAGTTGGTTTTGTTGTTTGAACTAGCAAACCTTTGCACAGACATTCCCTAACAGTTTCAATTCTAGAAGTACTTATTGGAAAGTACTATTCTTACCAGTACCTGCTTCTAGTTTTGTAATACTTAGTCCACCTGTAAGATACTCTTAGCTGTTGACTGTATGGCTACCGTATTACTTCCTTCTTTGAGCAAAATACATCCTGCTTTCAAAGCAGACTTAAGCTTGGCTGGATATAACATTCCTTATTATGTAAAACAGCCATTTCCCTCTACGCAGGCAAATTTGGCCCAATCCAAAGTAGTTTTTGACGGAAGCTTTGATACTTGTGACTCTTTAAAAAAGGACAGTGGATCTTACAAGACAACATTTTATTGTAAAAAAGGTCAAAAATATATTTTGGTTGAAAGGTGCTCTTTACAATCCAGTGAGCATGTTTGTATGAAAATGTCATAATTTGTAAATACATCATAAATATGCCCTTCGATATCAGAGGCTGTTCACCACAAAAGAACTTGTGCTTGGATTTCAAGAAAACATCTTTGTGATTATCACTGGTTGTCGTTTTTAATTTCAGTCTCTTTCCCAAGCTTGAATAGAACTTCAGGATTCCCTATTTATCTGGGGGGGGGGGAAGGAGAGCCAAATGGCAATCCCATGTTAAAGCTGGTGTTTGAGAACGTCGCAAGAGTCAAATCTTAGGGGAGAAGTGGAATTAACAGGAAATTAGGGAACCTGAACGATCTTATTTCTGCAGTACAAAAAAAGCTGTTGAAAAGAACCAAGTGAGCCTTCAAAAATCATGGCTGCTGGAAGCTCCCAGCGGTAATATAAAAACATATTGACCGAAGAGAATATTGGTAGCTCGGAATTGAACTCTGGGGTCCTTGTTGCTTTCTGAGCTTCATGGTTTTCTTACAGATGTTTCATTACCAGACTAGGTACCGAAGTACCAAGTGAGCTACCTGTTTATATTCAGCAGCTTACCTTGCAACTAGCATCCGGCATCCAATATCCAAATAAGCAGGAATTAACACCAAAAAAGAGGGATGCGGTGACTCAGGGGCTAGGATGTTGAGCTTGTCGATTGAAAGGTCGGCGGTTCGAATCCCTAGTGCTGCCGTGTAATGGGGTGAGCACCCATTAGTTGTCCCAGCTTCTGCCAACCTAGCAGTTCGAAAGCACGTAAAAAAATGCAAGTAGAAAAAATAGGGACCACCTTTGGTGGGAAGGTCACAGCGTTCCATGCGCCTTTGGTGTCGAGTCATGCCGGCCACATGACCACGGAGACGTCTTCGGACAGCGCTGGCTCTTCGGCTTTGAAACGGAGATGAGCACCGCCCCCTAGAGTCAGGAACGACTAGCGCGTATGTGCGAGGGGAACCTTTACCTTTAACACCAAAAAGAGAAGGAGAAAACCACACCTCCCCTGAGACTGAAAGGAGAAGCTACTGTATATAAACAGGGAGCAACCACCACACTCATTAGCACTGATGATGCTACCTAGTCGGGTCATGAAACGTCGGCAGGAAAGCAACCCGGCTCATAAAAGAGTCCCAAAAACCCTACAGTCCTCCTCTTCCACACAGCAGACTGCGCTCCCTTCTAGCTCTAATAATGTTACCTAGTTTGGTAATGAAACGCCTGCCAGTAAAACGACGAAAGTTCAGTTTCAACACTGAGCTACAAATATTCCCTTCGGTCCGAAGTCAGTCCGTCCGTCCAACATGTTCCTCTCTCTGCGGATAGAAAATAAAAAAAAGGCAGAATATACGGCGGAATTCCCATCCACACCCAACGGTGGGGTTTAAGCCAGAGAGGAACTCTGGCTAACCTCCCACTTCCAAACATGTAGGACGTTGTCGTAAAAGGAGCACGTTGCTAAGAGGCTGGTCTCCGTTCGGACTTTGGCTGCTCGGGCGTCCCCGTTGGCTTTGGTATCCGGAACTCTTCCGTCCCCAGGCGGCCGTTGCGGGGCCAAGGTACCTTCCGCTCGGGGTGGAGACGCAGAAGGTCGATTCTCTTCCTCCTCAAGAAGCACGTCGAAGGTGGCCGTGGGGGATTCGTAAACGATCTTGAGGCTCTGCCCTTTCAGGTCCTCCCGGCTCGCACTTCGGTCCTCCTGGATTGTCAGCATAGCCGTAGACGTCTCCAAAGAGTCACTCAGGGGAAGCTTAGACCAATCGGCTCCGTAAGCCAAAGAATTGTGCAAGGCATAGGACGAAAGAATGGTGCATTTCTCTGGGTTCTCGTCTAATAGGGGGAGGAAAGAGTAGGGAGGTTGCACCTGGACGTAATGATATTCCTTATTCGGGTAAATGAGGGGAGGGAAATTTTATGTTTCGATTCTATTTTTATGTTTTATTTTTGGGTATGCCCCCCCCCCGTCTTTATTAATATTTTGCAAACAACTCAAGGCGGCAAACATACCCAACACATTTTCTTCCTTTTTCCCCAACAACAACCCTGTGAGGTGGGTTGAGTCGGCTGAGAGAGGGACTGGCCCAAAGTCACCCAGCCAGCTTTCATGCCTAAGACAGGACTAGAACTCACTGTCTCCTGGTGATTGGCCCAAAGTCACCAGCTGGATTACATGCCTAAAGTGGGACTAGAACTCCCAGTCTCCTGGTGATTGGCCTAAAGTCACCAGCTGGATTACATGCCTAAAGTGGGACTAGAACTCATAATCTCTTGGTGATTGGCCTAAAGTCACCAGCTGGATTACATGCCTAAAGTGGGACTAGAACTCCCAGTCTCCTGGTGATTGGCCTAAAGTCACCAGCTGGATTACATGCCTAAAGTGGAACTAGAACTCCCAGTCTCCTGGTGATTGGCCTAAAGTCACCAGCTGGATTTCACACCTAAGGCAGGACTAGAACTCATGGTCATCTTAACCACTACTGGACCAAAATGGCATTACCCAGATTTTAATAGATTGACAAGAGTCGGAAGGGAGCTTGCAGGTCATCTAGTCCAACCCCCCTGTCCAAGCAGGAGCCCCTACATCTGCCTCTACCCAGGATCGAACTCACAACCTCCTGATTTTGAGGCGAGAGTCAGTCGTGATGGGGGTGGGGATGGGGTGGCTCCCTCCAATCGAAACACTCACCGGAACCATTTTGACAATTGAGGATGACAAAGCCGTTGTGCATACAGGCAGCCAGCAGCAGCTGCTCCCGGGACGGGTGCCATTTTAAGCGCCAGACGCCACCTTGCACATGGGTGTCCACCAGCGGCTGTTTCATCTTCCTGGTGTCCCACAGAAGGACGTGTTCGTCGTAACTGCAGAAACAACAATCGAGAAATCTTTCTCCTCCTCCCGTATGTCCACAGCTGCTTCTCATCCCCCCCCCCCCGCATCCGTATAGATAGTCCTCAATCATTTGACCATTCGAAGCTTCAACGGCAACTGAATCTAGTGACTTACAACTGTCCTTGCACTTCAGGTGTTGCAGCTACCCATAACATGATCCAAATTCAGCAGCTGACTCGGATTTATGACCGTTGCAGTATCCCAAGTGTCATGTAATTCCCCTTTTGTGACCTTTGGTCGTAAGGGTCACTTTGAACGGCCACTGAACGGACCGTTGCAAGTCAAGGACTTCCTGCACAGCAGGGGTGAAATCCAATTTTTTTTTTAACTACCGGTTCTGTGGGCGTGGCTTGGTGGGTGTGGTGTGGCTTGGTAGGCGTGGCAGGGGAAGGGTACGGCAAAATCTCCATTCCCTCCCCTACCCTGGGGCCAGCCAGAGGTGGTATTTGCCAGTTCTCCGAACTGCTCAAAATTTCCGCTGCTGGTTCGTCAGAACCTGCTCAAAATTCCTGCTACCGGTTCGTCAGAACCTGCTCAAAATTCCTGCTACCGGTTCGTCAGAACCTGCTCAAAATTTCCGCTACCGGTTCATCAGAACCTGCTGTACAGCCATGTGACATTCAAAAGATACTCCTAAAAAATGACTTAATATATGTCCAGAGACTCACCTTCCTGTAGCTAGCAGATTTTCCCGCAGCGGGTGGCTCTGAATGCTGCAGACCCCCATAGAATGCCTGAAATGAAACCCACATCAAAAGAAGGCTGTTCCACCCACCTCCTGGTTTCCTGGCACAAGACAGGAGCAACCGGTGGTAGGAATAGATGAAACCCACCACTGGACGGGAGCCATGGATTCTTTCCGGAGATTCTACTACTTACTGCTTACTGGTGAAGAGAGGAACTCTTGAGCTGCTACGAGTATCCCAGCCCTGTAGTTTGCAATCATCACCACCTAGATCCAGGACGAGAAGACCAAGAAAAATGAGCTGCTAACATGATTCTGTTGTCTTTTAGGAAGACGAAAGAAGATTATTATTATTTTCTGAAAAGCAGAACATAATTAGCTTCGCTGCTAGTGAATAGAATAGAATAGGATAGGATAGGATAGGATAGGATAGGATAGGATAGGATAGGATAGGATAGGATAGGATAGGAAACGATAGGGAATAGAATAGAATAAGGTAAAGGTAAAGGTTCCCCTTGCACATATGTGCTAGTCGTTCCCGACTCTAGAGGACGGTGCTCATCTCCGTTTCAAAGCCGAAGAGCCAGCGCTGTCCGAAGACGTCTCCGTGGTCATGTGGCCGGCATGACTCCACGCCAAAGACGCACGGAACGCTGTGACCTTCCCCCCTATTTTTATACTTGCATTTTTTATGTGCTTTCGAATTGCTAGGTTGGCAGAAGCTGGGACAAGTAACGGGAGCTCACCCCGTTACACGGCAGCACCAGGGATTCGAACCTCTGAACTGCCGACCGTTCGATCGACAAGCTCAACGTCCTAGCCTCTGAGCCACCAAGTCCCTTATAGAATAGAATAGAATATGAATTAAGGATAGAATTGAACAGAATATAATAGGAATTAAGAGTAGAGTGGAGTGGAATGGAATAGAATTCAGAAAGAATAGAATAGAATAGAATAGAATAGAATAGAATAGAATAGAATAGAATAGAATAGAATAGAATAGAATAGAATATGAGGTGGGTAAAATGAGGACCCAGATTGTTGGGGGCCAGAGGCTGACTCTGTAAACCGCTTAGAGAGGGCTGGAAAGCACTGTGAAGCGGTATATAAGTGCTGTTGCTCTTCCTTCCTTCCTCCCTCCCTCCCTCCATTCCTTCTTTCTTTCCTCCCTCCCTCCCTCCCTTCTTTCCTCCTTCCCTCCCTCAGCCTTCCATCCTTCCGAGGTGGGAAAAACGAAGACCCAGACTGTTGGGGGCAAGAGACTGACTCTGTAAACCGCTTAGAGAAGGCTGTAAAAGCACCGTGAAGCGGTATATAAATCTAAGCGCTATTGCTATTACTCTGCTCAAGAGACTCTTAAAACACTCTTGGCAAATGGCTGTCCAATCTCTTCTTAAAAAACTCCCGAGATGGGAGGACCCACAACGTCTGGCGACAAGCCATCCCCTTGATTAATCATTCTCACGGTCAGGAAATTATCCTTAGTTCTAGGTGGAACGTCTCTTCCATCCACTTCTTGTCCCGCTCTCAGGAGAATAGGTCGACCCCCCCTCTTCTTGGTGGCAGCCCCTCAAATATTGGAAGAGTGCTGCTATCATGTCCCCCCCACCTCGTCTTTCTCTGTGTTAAGAACAGAAATACACAAAAACAGGACACGCGCAAAGCTTCACAGTCAATCGTGATTCAACGCATCATCGCAACAGCTGGTAAACTTAGTGGTTCACATTCAACCTATTCCTGGCTTCCCGAAAACTCTTGCAACAACAACAATCGGAGGAAAAGCACACCTGAGTACACAACGTGCGTGTTCCAGTAGTCGAAGGCAGCGACCCAGGCTTCAAAGTCATGTCCCTTCCATTGGTCCAAGACGTCCACCGAGGAACCGGATTCATCCACCGACAGCAAGCTGACTCTCCCTTTGGAATCGCTGCTGACCAGTCGCAAGGGTTGGCCGCTGCAGAGATAGGGGTGGAATAGTTGTTGTTGTTGTTGTTTTTATTTATTTTTATTTATTTATTAATTTAATCACATTTATATACCGCCCTATCTCCCAGGGGACTCAGGGCAGTTTACAGCCAAATAAAAACATGCATATAAATACAGAATAAAACACCAATTTAAAAAACTTATTAATTAAGGCCGAATGTTAAAAATTGCAATAAAATAATAAAACCCCATTAAAACCAAATTAAAATTTAAAATTCTAGTCCAGTCCTGCGCAAATAAATAGATGTGTCTTAAGCTCGCGGAGAAAGGTTCGAAGGTCGGAAAGTTGACGAAGACCTGGGGGAAGTTCGTTCCAGAGGGTGGGAGCCCCCACAGAGAAGGCTCTCCCTCTGGGCGTCGCCAGTCGGCACTGCCTGGCTGACGGCACCCTAAGGAGTCCCTCCCTGTGAGAGCGCACAGGTCGGTGGGAGGCAATCGGTGGCAGCAGACGGTCCCGTAGATAGCAATTTGTTTGATGAAGAAGCAGGAATGAACGGTAAACACCCTGCCAGCTCTCCCGCTATCCAGCCATCGATCAGAAGCCGGGAGGCAAAGTTTAAAACTCAGCGTAAGGGTTGTGCTGTGACGCACGTGAGGGACAAGGGAGCTTCGGAAGGTCCATGTTGGACAGGAATTGCAGATTAACAAGAGTTGGAAGGGACCCTGTAGGTCATCTAGTCCAACCCCCCTCCGCCCAAGCAGGAGACCATACACCTGTGATGGCTAACCTTTTTGCCATCGTGTGTCAAAAGTGGGGGGAGCATGGGGGGTGGTGTCGTGAGCACATGTGCCCACACCCATAATTCAATATGCCCCGCACCCCCATGCATGCGACCACCACCACCACCAACCCGCGCTTGGCACAGTCTCCCCAGGCTCTAGAGCCTTTCTAGGAGCCTGGGGAGGACGAAAACTGCCTTCCCCATTCCCCCGGAGGCCCTCTGGAGGCTGGAAATAGCCTGTTTCCTGACTTCCTGTAGGCCCAGAAGGCCCAAAAATCAGCTGGCCGGTGCGTGCATAGGCTCTGGATCTGAGATAGGGCAACACTCACATGCCCACCGATATGGCTCCGCCATAGGTTCGCCATGACGGTCTTAGAAGCATAGGGCTGGAAGAGACATTGGAGGTCTTCGACTCCAACCCCCCCTGCCTAAAACAAGGGTCCTTATTCTGTTCTGTCCCCCTCGCCTCCATCCGAGCGATGACTTAATTAGCCGGCACTATCAGCTCTGGCAGCAAAATAGCGAGCGCCTGCCAAGTGTCTCTGTTATCTCCCTTGATGCCGATGAGTCAACAAACAGTACTTCAGCTCTAGTCAAGCAGTTGATTTGCCTGCTACGAAGAGGCACAGCAGCCCTTGCTGCTTTTATATCCTGTGGGGTGTGGCTCTATGATTCAGCACTTCCTAGGCCTGCCCCACCCCTGCTTCTGTTGTTCCCGCCTCTCCTGCCTACGAAACCTAGGGTCCAGCCAGGCCTGATTGCCATCAGCTGAGTCTGGAGGCGTGGCCTGGGGGAGGAAAGAGTCAGGGGAGGCCTCGTTATCTCCTCCACCTGGCCTGCCTCTGGCTCCTGGAGCTGAGCCATGGAAGCCGGTGCTCCTAAGGTAAGTCCTGATGGCCCTTCCCCCTCACTTTCCAAGTCACTTTCTGACAGGGGGCCTGGCTCGGGGGGCACAGACACAACACAATCCATCCTGGGCCGTCCAATCTCTTTCTTGAAAGCCTCCAGTGATGGGAGCGCCCACAACTTCGGGAGACAAAGCCGTTCCATGAATTGTTCTGAACCTGTTAAGTCGTGTTAAATCTGTCAAGGTTGAGAAACGCCGTGCTACGCCCTCGAACCACTCACCACGGCTCTCGTCCCGTGGACCAGTCCAATGACAAAGCAAGGCAGTCATCTCCCAGGTCAACACTGCCCAGAGGCTGTAGTTTGCAACTCTTCTACTAGAAAGAAAAGGAGATTGATCAGAACCAGTTATGAAACCTGGCATGAGGCAGACGCTAAGTTTCTTTGGTCAAGAAAACATGGGTGCCCAGTTTCAGTAACCATGGCCAAAAGAGGGAGTATTGTCCCAAGACGACAAGTCTAGACAAACTTATTAAAAAACCAGCTCCATCAAATACACACACGTCGTATGTGAGAAGACTCACGCAATTAATCCAACTCCTCAAAAATTTCCGCTTCTGGTTCTCCAGAACTGGTCAGAACCTGCTGAAACCCACCTCTGCTGGTTATGGATCTCTAGACACCTACCTCGCTTCCTATCAAGTGGGCCAGCTTCACCACTCCCTGGGCATTTGCGATGCCTAAGACAGGACGCCCTGCGATGGGAACATGGCACCTTGAAGTGGAAGAGACAGCAAAGACATCAGCAGAGGTGCAAGGGAACAGGACTGAAAAAGCATGCAACCCATTTTACAGAAGAAAGGGCAAGGCAGAATAACCTATTTATTTATCTATCTCCCACCTTGCTTATTTTTATACATTACTCAAGGGGGTGAACATACCCAACGCAACTTCCTCCTCCTATTTTCCTCCCCAACAAGAACTTGGTGAAGTTGGCTGGGCCGGCTTTCATGCCTACAGCAGGACTAGAACTCACAATCTCCTGGTGATTGGCTCCAAGTCACCCATCTGGCTTTCATGCCTTCAGCAGACCTAGAACTCACAATCTCCTGGTGATTGGGTCAAAGTCACCCATCTGGCTTTCATGCCTACAGCAGAACTAGAACTCACAATCTCCTGGTGATTGGGTCAAAGTCACCCATCTGGCTTTCATGCCTTCAGCAGGACTAGAACTCACAATCTCCTGGTGATAGGGTCAAAGTCACCCATCTGGCTTTCATGCCTAAAGCAGGACTAGAACTCACAATCTCCTGGTGATTGGGTCAAAGTCACCCATCTGGCTTTCATGCCTAAAGCAGGACTAGAACTCACAATCTCCTGGTGATTGGGTCAAAGTCACCCATCTGGCTTTCATGCCTACAGCAGAACTTGAACTCACAATCTCCTGGTGATTGGGTCAGTGTCACCCATCTGGCTTTCATGCCTACAGCAGAACTAGAACTCACAATCTCCTGGTGATTGGGTCAAAGTCACCCATCTGCCTAAAGCAGGACTAGAACTCATAATCTCCTGGTAATTGGTTCAAAGTCACCCATCTGGCTTTCGAGCCTAAGATGGGTCTAAGAACTCACTGTCCCCTGGTGATTGATCCAATGACACCCAGTTGGCTTTCCTATTTTAAGCAGGACTAGAATTTCCACTCTCCTGCTTTCTAGCCTGGTGCCTGTCAGGAACAAACGCTGAATTTATCTGGTATTTCTTTGAATCCTGGCATCCTCCCAACTGGCTTTCCTTTTAAACTCCAGCAGCAGCTGTGCCTTGTAAAAAGGATCGGGTCCCTTTCCTCCCTCGTAAGCCACCCAACCCACTTTGCTCTCTTCTCCGTTCCTCCCTGCGCTGCTTAGGATGAGGAGGGGGTGGGCCTTGGTCTTCATTTGAACCCCCTCTCCCTTGTCCTACCTCTCCCCTGCTCTGCCAGCCTGACTTTGCTCTTCCCCAGTTTCTTCCACAGCCAACGGATCCATTCTCTGTCAGCCGTCCCTCTTCCCCTTCGGATTCAGACTCCGACAGGGGCATGACAGTGCCTTAACCACTTGGCTCTCATGCTCAAGTCACACAATTCCCTCCCAATCAAGGCTGATCAAAGATGTGGACCATGATGGCTGCCCCCTGAAGTCCAGCGTGGAGGTCGTCAACTCAGGTCTGACACCTCCTCCATCTGAAAGCCCCAACTTTCTCCACTACGGGCAGATCTTTCCTGCACAGGGAATAACCCTCCCCCAGCAAATCTTAACATCTCAAAAGAAGTAAAAACTTGCAAACGAAAACGGAGAAGCATCCATCCAACCATTTAATGTCCAATATAGCCACCGTTTCCAGCCTCTGGATCTCCGTCAGCGGTGTGAAAATTTGATCTTCAAAGGAGTAGAGGTAGAGACGTCCTAGATGCACAGGGGGTTCACTGTCCCCGCTACGGCTCTGAGCAGAAAGAAAGAAAAAAAAACACCCAAAACTCAACCAACCCATTGTATACAATCAAGTAGCTTTCTTGCAGACACTTCATTGCCTAGCTAGGTAACAACATCAGTGAGGGAGTGTGGGGTTTGCTCCCTGTTTATAGTCAGTAGGTTGCCCTGCAACTAGCACCCATTGTTCAGATAAGCGGGGATTAACACCGGACAAACAATCAAGAGAAAACAATATCCTAACCCAGCCTCTACCAAGGAGAAAACCACACCGCCTCCACGACTGAAAAAAAGCTACTGTCGGCCTCCACTCCAATCCTTACATATTTTTGTACAATTTATAATCAGTAGTTAGAATGTAATTGGGTTCTTTCTGTAATTGTTGAACCCAATTACATTCTAACTACTGATTATAAATTGTACAAAAATATGTAAGGATTGGAGTGGAGGCTGACAGTAGCTTTTTTTCAGTGTCTTGCCCGCTCTCACAGCAGCCGGGGCCTTCTTATCTGCTCCCGAACACGGAGGAATGTATGCCTCCCGGCCCCAGTCCTGGCTCCATGCCCAAGCAGGCTGCAGAGGAGGGAGCATCCCCCCGCCCCAGCCCTGGCTCCATGCCCAGGCAAACGGAGCAGCTAGACCCCTCCCCCTCCTCCACAGCATGTGAGCCTGAGGAAAGTTTATTTCCAACAGCTGCTGATTGGAGTGACCCTCGCATCAGAAGACTGGATAGGCGGAGGCAACAGAAGGAAGGGATGGGCAGGCCTTAATGAGTGCTGAGTCATGGAGCCACACCCCATGGCCTATATAAAGGATCTGCTTTCTGGCATTCTCTGAGTCAGGCAAAGTCTAAACATATCTTGCTGAAGTCACTTTTTGGTCTCCTGCCTGCCCTGAGGACTTTGCTAGGACTTTGGGCAGAGCTGCAGAGGCACGCCTGATTCGGATTTCCCTGACCCAGCCGTCAGCGGAGGAGTGGGACACGACATCAGTGTAAAATAGTTTAAGGATGTAAGATGTATCACTGCCCTATACAGGGTAAGGGAAGAGGGCTGTTCTGACGTAACAGAAGGGGAAGGGTGATTAACGGTTGAATGTTAGAGGGGGGCTTTTTCAACAGAGACTGCATTCCTGAGATGTTTAACAGCTAGAGACCGGTGGAAGAAGATTACCACGGGGGCCGAGAAGGAGCTGGCATTGGACCAGACCAGCCTGACCTCCTGAGGAGAGGAGGGACTAATGGGGGGATATGGAATGTTAGCCATATTTTGTCTCAGATCCAACTTTATACTGCTGCAGTCCAGATGTATCTAGTAAAAGTACTTTTCTTTATTTGCAAATGAAGTCAAGGTGTATTCTTTCCTAGATATAATCAGAGGCAGCCTGACAGCTACTGTATATAAACAGGGAGCAAACACCACACACCCCCAAGCACTGATGAGGTTACCTAATTAGGTCATGAAATGTCTGCAAGACAACAGCAAAGCCCAGAGAGCACCAAAGATGCCCTGCCCCACTTCATTTCAACCCTGAGACACCAATATCCTCCTTTATTAAGACTGTAACTGCAAAATAATTTCATAAGTTTTCTCAAAAAAAGGTCTATAGCTCACCTCACTCTCCGGTTTCTTCAACTGGTAGGTGCCACAGGCCAGGATGTTGTGCCAGCCTTCCACCGGGCACCATTCTACCGCGTCTGCGTTGTATTCGGTATCAACCACCTGCAAAGTTTTTGTCTTGCATCTGAAAGCCATATCAACGTGCATTCATTCTGCGCTGGAGAAGAAATAAGAGAAAACGAGGGTTTATTATGGATTCCGATTCCCGCTGGCCTATGGAATTTATCCAGCGATCAAAATAATTTGGACAGATTGTAATGTTATATAAAAAAAAATAATCCTAAAGCAAATCATCACAGTTATAATAATGATGTCCTTGATCTAATATTAGCAAATGCACATCAAAGGTTGTCCTGCACTCCGTTTTTAAGGAAGGAAATATGAATAACAGTAATAATTATAGTAGTAATGCTATCCTTGATCCGAGTGTAATCTCTCGCATAGTTCCCACATTCCCTTATTTTTTCTCAAAGGAAACAATAGCAATAATATCTGATTGGCAAAGCTCATAATACCCTGTTTCCCCCAAAATAAGACATCCCCTGATTCCCCCCCACCCACACCCCAAGGCTCCCTCTCCAAAGCGCGCCTCCTGGTGCGCCCCTCCCCAAAGGGACCCTCTCCAAATCCTTTCCAAAACTCCCCTCCCAAGACCTCCCCAAAGGACCCCACTCCAAGCGACCTTTCCCAAACAGGACCCTCCACACACACACAACGGCCCTCCCAAAGGACCCCACTCCAAGCGATCCTCCCAAGGGTCCCTTTCCAAAGCGCGCCTCCTGGTGCGCCGCTCCCCAAAGGGACCCTCTCCAAATCCTTTCCAAAACTCCCCACCCCAAAGACCCCCCTCAAAGGACCCCACTCCAAGCGACTTTTCCCAAACAGGACCCCCCACACACACACAACGCCCCTGCCCAAAGGACCCCCACTCCAAGCGATCCCCCACCACCACCCAAGGGTCCCTTTCCAAAGCGCGCCTCCTGGTGCGCCGCTCCCCAAAGGGACCCTCTCCAAATCCTTTCCAAAACTCCCCTCCCCAAAGACCCCACTCCCCAAAGGACCCCACTCCAAGCGACTTTTCCCAAACGGGACCCCTCCACACACACAACGCCCCTCCCCAAAGGACCCCCCACTCCAAGCGATCCCCCACCACCCAAGGGTCCCTTTCCAAAGCGCGCCTCCTCGCGCGTCCCTCTCCAAAGGAACCCTCTGCAAAGGCGGCAGAGGCGGCCCGCGCAGCGCCTACCGGAGCGGGGCCGCCCTTCCTGTCCTCCGCGCGGCCTGGGGGGAAAAGGGGAAGCACCGGCGGAGAGGCGAGGCGAGGCTAGGCGCGCCTCTTCCTCTCCCCGCCTTCCTCGCCCGGCAGCCCCGCTTGCGCCGCGTTGCGCTGCGCTGCGCTCCCCGGGCCGCTGCAGGTGCCTCGCCAGGTGTGTGCGGCTTGGCCACGCCCTCCCCTCCTGGCCGTAGCCACGCCTCCCCAGGTGGAACCGGCTTCTTCAACCTTGCGCCCACCAGCTGTTGGATTTTTTTCTTCTTATTATTTTGGAGAGGACTACAAGTCCCAGCCGCCGCCCCCCCTCGCTTCCCAGAGCCTGCCGGGAGTTGTAGTTCTTCCTCACCTCGCCCCTTTATTTATTTATTTATTTATTTATTTATTTATTTATTTATTTATTTTTCAAATTTCCGCCCTATCTCCCGAAGGACTCAGGGCGGTTTACAGCCTTATAAAACATAAAATAAAAAATAAATACATGTTAAAACAACATTTAAGAAACTTATTCCATTAGGCCAAATTTAAAACTATAGTTAAAAGTACAAAAACCCCGTTTAAAATTAATTTTAAATTTTTAAAATTAAACCCTAGGCCAGCTACACTTTAGCTACGCTAGAGTTTATTTTATTTTATTGTATTTATGTATTTTGTCACAACAGTATATATAAGCATATGCATGAAATAACTATACGATATACAAGCATATATATATAACCAAAGACCTACATATATATATATAAGCATATATATCCTTTTATTTTATTTATCCTTCCTTCCTTCCTTTCTCTTTCTTTCTTTCTTTCTTTCTTTCTTTCTTTCTTTCTTTCTTTCTTTCTTTCTTTCTTTCTTTCCTTCCTTCCTTCCTTCCTTCCTTCCTTCCTTCCTTCCTTCCTTCCTTCCTTCCTTCCTTCCTTTCTTTCTTTCTTTTATTTATCCTTTTAGGAAAAAATGCACCATAAATAAATGCGGCCGGGGCTCTAGGGCAGGGGTCTCCAACCTTGGCCACTTTAAGCCTGGAGGACTTCAAACTCCCAGAATTCCCCAGCCGGCAAAGGCCAAAGCAAAGCAAAGCTGGCTGGGGAATTCTGGGAGTTGAAGTCCACCAGGCTTAAAGTGGTCAAGGTTGGAGACCCCTGCTCTAGGGTGTGTGTGTGTGGGTGTGGGCAGATGGCACCCTCCAGCTGTTACCCGCAGAATTTGGGGGGGGGGGGCTGGGAAATATTGAACCTCCACCCTGCACATTTGGAGGAAGTTGCATTTTCTTGCAGGGCGGGCAGAGGTTACGATAGGATGGGGGGGAGTAAGTGGGGGGAGAGGGGCTTCCCCCCCCCCCACCAAGCAGGAAAAAAATGCCACTTTAATTGCGGAATAAATAGCCCAGAATTAAGGAATTTTTTGGACTCGTTCCCACGTTACACAAATGCCCCTTTAAAAAGGGCGGTTTTGAGGTGCTCAAAACAAGAGGTGCAAAATGCTGCATTTATTAGGGAAGTTGAATGAAACTTAATTTCTCTTTTTAAGGTTAATTTGAAGATAATCGAGCAGTTGGTTCTAGCAGCAAAGGGAGGAGGGGCACATAAAAATAGCGGCATTTCCCACTCCCACCCACCCCCCAGGAATTCCTGGCACAGTCCTATCCTAATGGTCATTACATAATCAGTGGGAATACCACTATCCGGGTGGGAGACCACTACGGGGTGGGTGGTGTTTTTCTTTCGAAGACGTTTCGCTCCTCATCCAAGAAGCTTCTCCAGCTCTGACTTCCATTCCCCACCATCCAGTCAAAGAGCTGAAGAAGCTTCTCGGATGGGGAGCAAAACCTCTTCAAAAGAAAAAGAAAGGGAAGTCCAGTTGGCTCTTGGAGAGAGAGAGAGAGAGAAAAAAGCACCTTTCGGGCAACTGTGACCTGGAAGGCTTTGAGAACCTCCCATCGACGTCCGTCCGTAGGATGTTGCGCAAATCTCACCAGGAATCAAGATTAGAAACTTCCCTGCGCTGAACTTCTATCATTCAAAACGACCTTGATCATCTATCCGCTTGGTCTAAAAATTGGCAGCTCCAAATTTCAACCAGCAAATGCTCAGTCTTACATATAGGAAAAAAGAACCCAAAAACTAAATACATACTAGATGGACATTACCTTACAGACGACCCCCATCCCGTTAAAGACCTTGGAGTTTTCATGTCAAATGATCTAAGTGCCAAAGCCCACTGCAACTACATAGCAAAAAAAGCTCTAAGAGTTGTAAACCTAATTTTGCGTAGCTTCTTTTCCAAAAACACCACACTACTAACCAGAGCATATAAAACATTTGCTAGACCAATTCGAGAATACAGCTCGCCTGTTTGGAACCCTCACCACATCTCCGACATCAATACAATTGAACATGTCCAGAAATATTTTACAAGAAGAGTTCTCCATTCCTCTGAAAACAATAAAATACCCTATCCCACCAGACTTGAAATCCTAGGCTTAGAAAACTTGGAACTCCGTCGCCTTCGACAAGACCTAAGTTTAACTCACAGAATCATCTACTGTAATGTCCTTCCTGTCAAAGACTACTTCAGCTTTAATTGCAATAATACAAGAGCAACCAATAGATTTAAACTTAATGTCAACCGCTTTAATCTAGATTGCAGAAAATATGACTTCTGTAACAGAATCATCAGTGCTTGGAATACTTTACCTGACTCTGTGATCTCTTCCCATAATCCTAAAAGTTTTATCCAAAAACTTTCTACCATTGACCTCACCCCATTCCTAAGAGGACCATAAGGGGCGTGCATAAGCGCACAAACGTGCCTACTGTTCCTGTCCTATTGTTTTTCTTTTCTTCTTCCTATATATATGCTTATACCTCCTTATATTTACCCATATATGTGTTTATTTACTGTATAATCTTTTTGTATGATACCTACATATATTGTTGTGACAAAATAAATAAATAAATAAATAAATGAATTGCAGTGGGCGCAGCTCATGGCTCGTGTTCTGGGTGCGCGTGACACGCAAAATCCCAGACGGACGATGACCCATAGGCCAAGTTTCCACACTGTGCTAAGCTGGGGAGGTGGGGGGGGCTGGGTTTTTTTTATTATTATTATTTGCATTTATATTCCGCCCTTCTCTGAAGACTCAGGGCGACTTATACTGTGTCAAGCAATAGTCTTCATCCATTTGTATATTATATACAAAGTCAAACTTTTTATTGCGCCCAACAATCTGGGTCCTCATTTTACCTACCTTGTAAAGGATGGAAGGCTGAGTCAACCTTGGGCCTGGTGGGGCTTGAACCTGCAGTAACTGCAAGCAGCTGTTGTTAAGAACAGACTGTCTTACCAGTCTGAGCCACTCAAGGACCTTGAGGTTCAACATATGATGGCGGGAGAGTTTTAGGGGTCCCTCCCTGTAGCCCAGCTGCTTAAATGTATTCAAAACATCGCCATTTCCTGGAACATCAACTCTCAATCCACAAGACAAGCGGGGAGGGTGGGGGGAACCCTGCTCCCAGTTCGGTCCGGTTCTTGTGGTAGTAAAAGCGGTGGGAGGCTCCGGCCACCCGCCCGGACATCATCATGGATGATCTGTGTGAGCGCACATGCGTGCTCCCGTTGCCAACCGGTACTTAAACGTTAAGTAGAATCCACTCACTGCATGACGCATCTATTCCAATCTCTTTCAAACCCTCAAAATGGGAATATTTGAGAGCTGCTTCATCTAAGGAAGGGTTATCCTGTGCTCTCTTGTGGCTGGAGAAGCACAGGTAGCCCTCGACTGGCAACAGTTCGTTTAGTGACCGCCCAAAGTCGTAACGGGACTGGGGAAAAAAACAGCGACGTTGCGAACGTTTTTCACCCTGGCAACCGCTGCCGCATCCCCAAGCAGAATTCAGACGCTTGGCAACTCATGTTTACGACGGCCAGTGCCCCTCTGGCGACCTTCTGACAAGCAAAGTCAATGGGGAAGCCAGATTCACTTAAGGACGGTGGCGAGAAAGGTCGTAAAATGGGGCAAAATTCCCTTAACAATTGTCTTGCTTAGCAATGGAATGACAAAGAGTTGGAAGGGACCTCGGAGGTCTTCTAGTCCAACCCCCTGCTCAGGCAGGAAAGTCTACACCACTTCAGACAAATGGTCATCCAATCTCTTCTTAAAAACCTCCAGGGTTGGGAGCATTTACAACATCTGGAAGCAAATTATTCCATGGATTAATTGTTCTCACTGTCAGGGAAGTTCTCCTTAGTTCTAGGTTGCTTCTCTCCTTAAATTAAGTTTCCATCCGTTGCTTCTTGTCCTGCCTTCAGGGGCTTTGGAGAATTCCTATATTTACTCATATACCCAAGGAGCTGCTGATTCAGTTCTACAGAGGAATTACTGAGTCTGTCATTTGCACCTCTATAACTGTCTGGTTCGGTTCTGCAACCCAACAAGAAAAACACAGACTTCAGAGGATCATTAGAACTGCAGAAAAAATAATTGCTACCAACCTGCCTTCCATTGAGGACCTGTATACTGCACGAATCAAGAAGAGGGCCGTGAAAATATTTACAGATCCCTCGCATCCTGGACATAAACTGTTTCAACTCCTACCCTCAAAACGACGCTATAGAGCACTGCACACCAGAACAACTAGACACAAGAACAGTTTTTTCCCGAAGGCCATCACTCTGCTAAATAAATAATTCCATCAACACTGTCAAACTATTTACTGAATCTGCACTACTATTAATCTTCTCATAGTTCCCATCACCAATCTCTTTCCACTTATGACTGTATGACTATAACTTGTTGCTGGCAATCCTTATGATTTATATTGATATATTGACCATCAATTGTGTTGTAAATGTTGTACCTTGATGAACGTATCTTTTCTTTTATGTACACTGAGAGCATCTGCACCAAGACAAATTCCTTGTGTGTCCAATCACACTTGGCCAATAAAAATTCTATTCTATTCTATTCTATTCTATTCTATATGTGTTTATATACTATATAATCTTTTTGTATGATACCTACATATATTGTTGTGACAAAATAAATAAATAAATAAATAAATAGCTCGACTCCCCCTTCTTTGTGATTACCTTGCGGTTCAATTGTGGTCATTAATCAAGGACTACCTGCACAATTATTAGCAGAAGCTGATCAAGTCTCAAATCAGTTTCAATTTCATATTGTGGGGAAATTAGGTGCTTTGTTTTTTTTTGTTTTACAGCCAAGAAACAGACCACATAAGGAGAAAAGCAAGTCCTTAAAAAGTATTTAAAAAAAAAAAAAAGTCAGCGATCCATTCCAATCCTTTTTACTTGAAAACACAACTTCCATGCAGAGTTGTTCAGATTATAACTGCTGATGTCTGTGCTAGATCCCCGGGGGTCTTTTTTTTTTTTTTTTTAAATGTCCCAGGGAGCAAAAAAAAGCTTTCGCTACAAGACAGTTATTTTGTTCAACCAACGATGTGTTCTCACCCGAAACATTACAGTAAATGAGTCCTAGATAAAGAACACTGCTAACCCTCTCCTCCCACAGGGGAAAAAAATAACAAAAAATAACAAACAAAAACCAAAAAAAAACCCCAACCCCTCCCTCCCTCCCTCCCCACCCCCCACGGAAACGAAACAGGAACCTGTACACAACTTTACAAACATATTAACATATAAATAACAAGAAGCTTTCTAACTAGGAGAGCTTCTACAGTAGTCTCTCTCTCTCTCTCTCTCTCTCTCTTTCTCTCTCTCTGTTTTTTCCTGCTTGAGGTTTCTTTTAACACTAAGAGGGAAAAAAGGCCAGTTCCCTTTCACTCAAGCATCGCAGCAGATTGGCAGATGGGTCTTTTGTGTGTGTGTGTGTCTCGTCTTTTCTGTCTTTTTCTTTCTTTCTTTCTTTTTTTTCTCCTTGTTGTCAGTGCCTCTGGCTTCAAGTGAGCAGTCTGTGCAAAGCGGGCGCCTTCCCGCCCTTTGCCCTCCGGGAGGGAAGGGGCCCTTTTACGGCGAAGGTTTTCGGCCAGCCGGTCATCGCTCTGGTCCCAGTTCTTGCTGGACGGGTCGCTTCTTCTCCCGACAGTGTTTCTTGTGAGCGGGCCAGTCTTTCTGCTGGCACTGCGAACCACAGTACCGCGCAACCTGGCATCGGCCACAGATGTTAAACTCACGTAACTGGGAGGGAGGAGCAAGAAGAAGAAGAAGAAAAAAGAAATCAGTCAACGCTTCCGGGACTCTTAAGAGAAAGAAACCCAAACCTCAATGCAACCGAGCCCAAGAAGCTGGAGCATGAACTGGAAACGCAGGTGAAGCCATGGGGTGGGTTAGCTTCCGGATATGAGTTTTGCTTGGCAATTTGATACGGTCCACTTTGGTTTCTACCAAAATTTGCCAGACAGTCCCACTGTCAGTGTCCCAAAGAACACTCCCAACGAAAGAAGACTCCGAGGCTCGAAGTTCCATTTTATTATTGGCACATCTGGGAAAACCCCAATCTGAAAGCTTCCAGGTTTTCCCCACCCAAAGGAAAGTCCAAGTCCCTTCCCCCTGCATCCGCATGTCCATCACATCTCCCAATCAATGCACCATCCCAACTGGAGAGGCCTCCCAGTCACACCTCTCCAGGTCCAGGGCAGGATGTCCTTGACTCTCTGAGAAAGGAATGTTATTATGACTACATATCTCCCCAGCTCCATACAATCCCCCCGCTTAGTTTCCCACAAGTAGTAAACGTGGCAGGTCTGAAGGCCCAATGCAAAAGATGGCTTCCAGGCCAGGCACCCACAACTTAGGTTGGCTTATAAGAGGCAACAGGTTTGGCCTAGTGTCGACCCTGAAGCCGTTTTGGAGCGAGGCCGGTTGGAGCTGTGGGAATAGGATGGGGGGGAATGGAGATAGCTGGGGACTTGTAGCCAAAATAAAATTCTTTCTTCTGGCAACCAAGGACGTTCCCACTAGGTGCTGGGGGACTGGGCGT
This sequence comes from Ahaetulla prasina, assembly GCF_028640845.1. Classification (NCBI taxonomy): domain Eukaryota; kingdom Metazoa; phylum Chordata; class Lepidosauria; order Squamata; family Colubridae; genus Ahaetulla; species Ahaetulla prasina. Next base: position 4,006,383 of record NC_080554.1, read on the forward strand.
GGACTGAAGCCTGTGACCTGGTTGGGCCATGCGATGGACCAAAAGGGGGGGAGAAGAATTTTAATTTTTAATTTGGGTGGGGAAAATCTCAGGACTTCAGAATCGGGTCATTATCACCAGATGTGCCAATATGATATGCTACATAAAGTTGGACTTGGAGGAGCACCTTGGCCTCGGAGTTTTGACTGCATTGGGTCCATTACTTGGAACCCTGAACACCTAGTTCATTTACTTGAGTGTGGTCTACGGTTGAAGGCACCAGGCTAGAAAGCTGGAGACCGTGAGTTCAAGTCCTGCCTTAGGTATGAAAGCCGGCTGGGTGACTCTGGATCGATCACCGGGAGATCGGGAGTTCTAGCTCCATTTCAGACACGAATAACAGAGTTGGAAGGGACCTTGGAGGTCTTCTAGTCTAACCTTCTGCTCAGGCAGGAAACCCTGCACCATTTCAGACAAGTGGTTGTCCAATCACTTCTTAAAAGTGTTGGGAGCACCCACGACTTCTAGAGGCAAGTTGTTCCACTGGTTTATTGCTCTATCAGGAAATTTCTTATTACTTCTAGGTGCGTCTTGTCCAGTGGTGGGATTCAGCCGGTTCGCACCACTTCGGGAGAACCGGTGGTTAACTTTCTGAGCAATTTGGTAAAACTGGTTATTGGAAGAAATCATTAGGGCAGAGAACCCGGTTGTTAAATTATTTGAATCCCACCACTGGTCTTGTCCTGCCTTCAGTGGTTTGGAGAACAGCTTGACTCCCTCTTCTTTGTGACAGCCCCTCAAATATTGGAAGACTGCTATCATGTCTCCTCTAGTCCTTCTTTTCATTATACTAGACAGACCCAATTCCTGCAGCTGTTCTTCGTATGTTTTAGCCTCCAGTCCCCTCATCAACTTTGTTGCTCTTCTCTGCACTCTTTCCAGAGTCTCAACATCTACATGAAAGCTGCCTGAATTCACCAGGTGATGGTGAATTCTAGTCCCAGCTCAGGCATTAAAAACGCCTGGGTGATTTCGGGCCAATCACTAGGAGATCACCCTGTATCTGGCTTGGCAAGTTACCTGTTTCTCAATCATTGTGCAGGGAGGGTAGTGACATTCATAGTACGTGCACGAACTCTCCTCTTCTTCCACCACGTCTCCGTTAGCGTTGTAGTAGCGTGTGACATTCAACACCGGGAACTGCTCCTCGATGGGATCAGTGGGAAGCTGTTGTATCGCCAGCCAGTATAAGCTTTGTTCCCTTCAAGAACAACAACAACAACAAAATTAGATAGGTATTTCTTCTGCAGGATGAGATAACAAAACTCATCCTTTCACACAGTCCCAAAGTGCTGAGGATTTAGATAAAGGGGCAACCAACTCTTTTAAGAGATTCATCCAGCAATTCTATTTCACTGTCCCAAATGGCATTCTATTAATCTTTATTTCTATGATAATAATAATAATAACAACAGAGTTGGAAGGGACCTTGGAGGTCCTTCTAATCCAACCCCCTGCCCAGGCAGGAAAACCTACACCACTTCAGACAAATGGTTATCCAACATTTTCTTAAAAAACTTCCAGTGTTGGAGCATTCACAACTTCTACAGGCAAGTCGTTCCACTTATTAATTGTTCTAACTGCCAGGAAATTTCTCCTTAGTTCTAAATTGCTTCTTTCCTTGATCAGTTTCCACCCATTGCTTCTTGTCCTGCCCTCAGGTGCTTTGGAGAATAGCTTGACCCCCTCTTCTTTGTGGCAACCTCTAAGATATTGGAAGACTGCTATCATGTCTCCCCTAGTCCTTCTTTTCATTAAACTAGACATACCGAGTTCCTGCAGCCATTCTTCATATGTTTTAGCCTCCAGTCCCCTAATCATCTTTGTTGCTCTTCTCTGCACTCTTTCTAGAGTCTCAACAGCCTTGTACCCTTTCCCCCACTCATTTATATCCACGCAACCAGGAAAATTTGTTCTTTTCTTTTTTTAAAAAGGACTCAGACTGAAAAGCAACGGACGAAATAATCAGGTTTTCTGATAGTTATATTTGTAATGATCACGTTTATCTTTCTGTCAGGGTTTTGCTTTTAAATAAGGAGCAAAATGTAGGGTCCCAGCCAAGCTCAGAGAACACCAAGAGCCCCCCGTTTCAACCCCGAGTTACAAATATTCTAAGGAGCAAAATATTTGATTCAAAACCGCAAGACAACTTAAAGCCCATCTCTGCGAGCGTGCACTTCTCTCATTATTTTGAACTATTATTGAAGAACACGTCTCTATGATTCTAAAAACTTCCACACAATTCCAAAAATTTATTCCAGCCATTGAAAATGCTTCCGATTTAATTCCCATCCCTTTGCCACTCCGTCCACAGAGTTTACTGCAACCGATACCAGCTTTTTTAATAAAAAAAAAACCCATAAAATATGCAAAAGAATCAACAATTAAAAAATAGGATTGAATTCCCGAAGATGATTTTATCTCGTGGCCCTCTTGATTAAGCTCACTGCGCTGAAGAAAGACAAAAAAAGACTTTGATTGCACGTTGTGCCTGGGCAAAAAACACAGAAAACTGATGCTCTCTACTTCTGTAATGTGGGAATAACCTTGATGAAGGATTGAAAGAGCCACCAATGGAAGAGAAGCTGCTTAGTACAGCAATGCACAGGAAGGTTTGAGTCTCTTGAGTCAGTTTGGTATATGGCAAGCCAGAGAGACACTGTGGCAGGCTTTTCAAAGTTCTGTTATTATATCCTACCACAATAAACCAGCCTGAGTCCTCATTGTATCCATTTCCTGACCTGGCTCACTTCAAAAGACTCCTTTTGAAATGCCATTGTCTCTTTAATTGCACTTTTCCCCCCTGCACTTTTAAAACACCATTTATAGGAGTTACTGATAGAGAAGGGAATTTTTTTATTTTTTTTTAATTTGCATTTATATCCCGCCCTTCTCTGAAGACTCAGGGCGGCTTACACTATGTTAGCAATAGTCTTCATTCTATTTGTATATTTATATACAAAGTCAACTTATTGCCCCCAACAATCTGGGTCCTCATTTTACCTACCTTATAAAGGATGGAAGGCTGAGTCAACCTTGGGCCTGGTGGGACTAGAACCTGCAGTAATTGCAGGCAGCTGCTGTTAATAACAGACTGCATTAGCAGCCTGAGCCACAGAGGCCCCTCTTCCTACTGAAAGCTGAGATCCTCAGGACAGGTTTACTTTTCTCCAGATATAAGTGACTTAAGACAGCAAAGAGGGAAGGGACAGGAAGAGAACGAAAACTAGGGAAGGGAGAATGGAATGAAAGAGGGAAGGGACAGGAAGCTAGGGAAGGGAAGGAAAACTAGGGAAGGGAGAAGGGAAGAAAAGAGGGAAGGGAAGGAAAAGAATGGTAGGGAAAGGATAAAGGAAGGGAAGGGAAATGAAATGAAATACTTGGCACTCTTAAACTTCACACTCTGTTTCCTCCTCTTCTCTCTGCATTTCTTTAGAGAGAATTTTACCTTTGCTTGCTAGAGATTTCTTCAGCTTTGGGTCTCCAGCCCCACGGCACCAATCGTAGGTTGTCCAAACGGTTATCCACGGTCACCGCATTCAAATGCACCACCTGGAATCCTGGGGCAATGCCTCCCCGATGTCTCTCCCTGCAAAGGAAGAACAGAGCCTACAGTTTGGGGTGGGTGGGTAGGTTGAGCCTCAACAAGGGTCTCTACAGAGCAGGCATTAATACTTTGCATGATCTCGATTCTATCCCTCCGAACGTATAACCCGCACGAGCTTCATTAAGCAGCCCCCTCTCTTGGGCACACTTCCCTTTGGAAGCCTGTCGCCGGGTTTCCTTCGCACGATGACACTCACCACAGCAACTCATGCAGCAGACGCCCGAATCCCCTCCCTCGATTCTTGTCAAACGCAAAAGCAAAGATTCTAGCACCGTTTCCATCAGCGTCGACTTCCATCCGAGCCTGGAGAGAAAAGAAGTACCCATTCTCCGGTTAATTGTTGTGGGGGTTTTTTCCGCCCGAAGCCTCTGAACGGCCATCGACTTTCCAAGATCGCCAATAATACAGATCTCCCCGGATAATAAGCCCTTCCTCGAAAATAAACCCTCCCACAAAAATAAGCCCTCTCCGAAAATATTTAAAAGCGTGCGCAGCTGGTCCCCGCCGTTTCTTCCGGTTAGGGTTAGGGAAACAGAGCTGGCAATCAGGTAAGAGGGTAAGAGGAGCCCCGTCTTGCTCCATGTGCCCCAAAATAATAAAACCGCCCTAAAAATAAGGCCAAGCACTTATTTCGAGGTTCAAAAAAATATAAAACAGGGTCTTGTTTTCCGGGAAACACGGTATTAACATTGTAAAACTCTGCTGCACCGTCAGTGAATACAATTTTTAATTGAAATTAAAAGTTAAGAGTTAACGAAAGCCTTTAAAAAATAATAATAATAATAAAGAGCCTATGGAGACCAATCGGTGTGGATTGTCTTTGAAAGCACCATGGAAGGCAGGTGGCCGCAACTCAAGGCCACATCACAAATGTAATCAACATTTTCTTTAAAAACACAGGTGGCACAGAAACCCTCCGGTTCTCATCGTAGTGTCAAAACCACTAAACATCAACAACGGCCCGAGCACAAAAGCTTAGAATATTGGAACTGAAATCAGAGATCTCAAAGTGCTTCAGATATGAGGCTGAGGAAGAGGGAAGGTCATCCAACTGGTCAGATTGACTAAGAAAAAAAAAGGGGGGGGGAATTAACACACTGTATTCTTACCTCGAAAGAGTAGCTCTCTACGAGAGGAATGTCTTGCTCATCTATCAGGGTGTATTTTGTCTGCAATTTAAAAAACAACAACAAATCAAAATGAAATATTCTGCAAGAAGATGTTGCGGTAAATTAACAGGGACTTAAAACAATTCAAAACAATTGTGGTAGACAAAGGAAAACAATAACGCACACAAATCTAATAAACTTCTTCTAACGTTTCAGTGAGCAAACCACCAGAAATGTGTTTCAAAAAAGAAACTTTGGGGGGGGGGGAGTCTCTATACCCAATTAGATCCTCCACAAATTGAAATCTGCTAGATGCAGCAAGATCTATTTCTTGAAGCAGCATTTCCAGCCATACATTCTGAGGATATGGAGATCTCCTCTCGGTCTTCGAGAAGCAAGTGCAGGGAACAAAACCTATCAAGTGTGTTCTTTCTTTTTTAGCCAGAAGCTACAGGCTGTCATGAAAAAAATCTCTTCAAAGACTGCTCTTTTCTGAGATAAGATTACCCACACAGTTTCTTGGCTATATGAAAAAATATATTAGTTAATCCCTCCTTCTCTACGCAATTTTTCCCTATGCTTAATGCAAAGCATGGCATCAAATATACCGGAGCATATCTTTGCGGCCATCCTGGCTGCTGCTATTATTATTATTATTTACTTTATTCATTAAACATGAAACTCAGTCAACTGAACATCCAAAAATGGATCACTGGTGCTAATGGTTGATACGGGTTGCTGCCAGCGTCCTAGGTATTAACCAAGTATAATATATTATTATTATTATTAACTTTATTCATTAAACATGAAACTCAGTCAACTGAACATTCAAAACTACATCACAAATACCACTGACTGGTGCTAATGGTTGATACGGGTTGCTGCCAGCGTCCTAGGTATCAACCAAGTACTACATCATCATCATTATTATTAAATATTTAATATTCAATTCGATTCACTGTCTGGGACTGGTAAAAACGTAACAGTTATTATCGTTGTTGCGGTGGTTCGGGGCACAATCAGCCAGATGTTCAGACTGAATCTGGCACTTTTTTTTGGTCTACCTATCGAGTCCTTTCTAAGGACCCGAGATAGGCAGATATGATGATTACATTTGCCGCCTATCTCGCTACGGGGCTACTCTAGGATGTTCCCAACCACACACATACAACAAAACAAAACAAAAAAGGAAGAAAAGAAAAGGAAATTTCAACAAAGCAAAATAGGAGAACAAAATAAACAAAAACAGTGCTTGCGTGGGAACTAGATCAACAGTTCGTAGAGAGACGATCCCGGACACACAACACATTTGAAACACACGATGACCCTCGGTGCTCATCCAACTGCAGCACCAGAAAGGTCTTCTCCCAATTGGAGATGCCTATCGCAACCCCGTCTGGGGGACCCTAAAGAGCAGGCAACCCCCCCACACATACACACACTCCCCAGCATCAAAAGCTCTAACCGCGCCTCCTCCCAGCCGCCCCCCCCTCCAGCAAACATCCCAATTAAACCCTAGAACAGGGGTCTTCAACCTTGGCAACTTTTAAGCCTGGCGGACTTCAACTCCCAGAATTCCCCAGCCAGCTTTGCTTTGCTGGCTGGGGGATTCTGGGAGTTGAAGTCCTCCAGGCTTAAAGTTGCCAAGGTTGGAGACCTCTGGTCTAGAAGACCCTCCCCATGCAATCCTTCCCAAGAGACCCCACAACCCTTTGGTAGACGTTGGCCCCAGGATGTCACCCTTTCTCCCAAGGAGCCCAAAGGCACCCCATCTTTTTTTTTTTTGGAGGGGGGGGCATATAAAACCCCTCTTTAATGAGGAAACCACGAAGAGGAACGGAGGAAGAAAGCTCCTTTCGGGGGGCAGCGTCTCCAGGCCAGGCATAGGATGCTGTCCCACCCTGCTTCCCATGATCCCCAACCCTCCCATATCCTGACTCCCCAGGAGGGAGGGAGGGAGTGATGGGAGTTGGAGTCTCACTTACAAGGCGCCTGGCTATATAGGGAGACCCCCCCCCATTCTTCTTCTCCCTCTATAGAGGGAGCAGATCGCCCCCACCCAAGAAAGAAGGGGAGGGTGCGAGGAACTCCCTCCCTCCCCACGAGGTGGGCGGTGACGTCACAGAGGGGGCCCGGTGTGACGTCAGGGACGCGCGCCACGCGCGCAGGGGGGCCCCCTCAGGCCCGTAAAGGACTGGGGGGGGGAGGGATGAAGGGGGGGATGGAGGGAGGGGTCGGCCCGCACCTTGCCCGCCACACGGCCGAGCCTCACGATGCCCAGCTTGAAGTCGGTCATGGCCCCGGCCTGGGCGAGGAGAGGAGGAAAGAGGGGGGGAGGGGGGGGGAAAAGAGGGGAGAAGAAAGGAGGAGGAAAGGAGGAGGAGGGGAGGCCGCGCTGGACGGAGACGCCGACGAGGCCACGCGCCGCCGCCGCCGCCGCCGCCTCGCGCACACCCGGAGCGAGAGAAGGAGGAGGAGGAGGAGGAGGGGCGGGCGAGGGGGCGGGGCCGCACGCCCCGCCGCGCCCGCCGTCCCCCTTCGGCCCGGCCGCCGGCCAATCAGCTCGCGAGCCGCGCCACATGCGTCATCGGCCCCGCGACCCGCCCGGAGGGGAGGGGCCCGCCCGGCCTCCCGCGCGACGGCGCGACACGTGACCCGTGCGGCCGCGGCTGATGACCTCACCGCCTGTCTCTCCTCCCCGCCCCACCCAGGCGGCTTCTTCTCCCTCCTTCGCCGGGTTATTAGACTTCCCGCGGAGGCCCGGCCGACGCATGCGCGCGGCGGTGGGTCCCCGCCTTTTAAAGGGGACGTCCCCTCTCTTGGGATATATATGTGTGTGTGTGGTCCAATTTAATATTCGCACACGTGTGTGAGTGTGTGAGAGCCAAGGTGTGTGCGGGCATGCACAGATACGATATTATAAAAATTTATAATAAAAAAATAATATTAAATATGTCTGTCACATATTCTATATACATCCATGCAAATGTGTCATAAACCCAATTTTGAATTTTATTCCTGGCCGTCCACATATTCGCGCTTCCAAATGGGTGACCTTTCCCGTGGCAAAGCAAAAAAGGAGGTTGTTCAAGGAGTGGCGGCGGCAGCGAGCAACTTTTTTTTGACCTGGTTGTTCAACGAATCGCTGCGGTCGTAAAGCAAATCGCTGCGGTCGTTAAGCGAATCCAGATTGACTTTGCTTGTTGAACCCAGCTGAGACAGGTCACAAAAGGGGGATTACGAAAGGATCCGTCCTTAAACGTGTCCTGGTTTTTGCCAGACGGCCGGATTTCGATCCACGGGATGATGCGATGGTCGTAAGAGTGAGGAGCAGTCTGAAGTCCCTTTTTCCCCCCACAGCCGTTGTAACTTCGAACCGTCGCTAAATGAATGCTGGTCAGTCGAGGACCAGCAGTACCCATGCTCAGCTTTGGAAGGTGGTTCGTGCATCCTATACAATCTTCCTTCGATTTTTCCCGTGGAAATCAAACTGGTCGGGAATTTACTCGACAGATGAAGTCCTACAACGTGGAAATGCAATCTCATTTTAGCCTGCCTTGCTTTCCCACATTTCACAGAGCCCCTTTATATAAAATAGAGGCACTAACATCTATATTCTAATGTAATTTATCTATTTTTTTTCCTTCCATTCAGTTGCAGCAGATTCCCTGGGAGGCTTTCTGAACCAATCCCTTGGTAATTAATTTTCTTGGCGTGGGTTTTCCAGAAGTGGCCTCCTTCCTAAGGGATTGTGACTTAACCCAAGGTGTAAATTTAACAGAGACGCGATATAGACCGCAGCTTGTATAGGAATGAATGTGGGAGAACCATGATGACTTCCCCAAAACTATCCTTCAAGATCACGTGAAGTGTTAATACCACTTTATAATGCTTTGGTAAGGCCACTCTTGGAATATTGCATTCAATTTTGGTCGCCACGATGTCAAAAAGATGCTGAGACTCTAGAAAGAGGGCAGATAAGAGCAACAAAGATGATTAGGGGACTGGAGGCTAAAACATATGAAGAACGGTTGCAGGAACTGGGTATGTCTTGTTTAATGAAAAGAAGGACTAGGGGAGACATGATAGCAGTGTTCCAATATCTCAGGGGTTGCCACAAAGAAGAGGGAAGCCAAACTATTCTCCAAAGCCTCTGAGGGTAGAACAAGAAGCAAGGGTGGAAATTAATCAAGGAGAGAAGCAACTTAAAACTAAGGAGAAATGTCCTGACAGTGAGAACAATTAACCAGTGGAACAACTTGCCTGCAGAAGTTGTGAACGCTCCAACACTGGAAATTTTTAAGAAAATGTTGGATAGCCATTTGTCTGAAATGGTGTAGGGTTTCCTGCCTGGGCCAGGGGTTGGACTAACCTCCAAGGTCCCTTCCAACTCTGTTGTTGTTATGTTATGTTATGTTATGTTATGTTATGTTATGTTATGTTATGTTATGTTATGTTATGTTATGTTATGTTATGTTATGTTATGTTATGTTATGTTGTTATGTTATGTTATGTTATGTTATGTTATGTTATGTTATGTTATGTTATGTTATGTTATGTTATGTTATGTTATGTTATGTTATGTTATGTTATGTTACGTTACGTTACGTTACGTTACGTTACGTTACGTTACGTTACGTTACGTTATGTTATCCTCCATGATCCAGTCTCCCCTGCAGCATTCCTGAAAGATACCACCTCGCCACGGCCAACTGACAGCTGACCAATGGCCACTCTCCAGCCAAACGGAACCTCGGGACGCGAGAACCCACTGATGTCACATATCTGCAATTCCAGGTGACCGAGTATGGTCGACATCCCTGAGCCTTAGAAATGGAATCTCGGCAGAAACATATCAAGTTTATGGCTCAGAAATACTTGGACAGCAGCCAGAGAAAGACACCTCAAATACCACCCATTTATAAAAGGCAGGTACATTCTTTTTCACCAAACAGGAAGATCTATCTATATATCCCTACGTCTTTTGCCTGAGGTTAAAATAATCTAGCAAAGTAAGAAGGAAAGATAAATCTTAGGGATTGGTTGGTTCCCCCCAAACTGTTGCTAAGCCAACTTTGATCCATTATAGTCGGCGTTGCAAACGTGCCAACCAACCATTTTATAGTTTAGCATACATGTGGAGAGTCCAATATGTTCCCCTGATGCTGGGATTTTGAACTGGGGTTTTAATTGGCAACCACAACAGCCTCTTGGCTCCTGTTGGTCTTCTTTGGAATTATAAAGGTTTTTAATCTTACAGAACTTCAAGACCCACCTCTGTTATTTTGGGTTCCTTCCAACGTCTTAGCCGACAGCGCTCAAAATTGAAGAGTCTACTCAAGGCAGAAGGACCCTTAAAAGTTTATTTCTTGAAAGGATTTATTTTTAGCATTTATTTGCTGTCCATCTCATATATCCAACAACTGCTGGGCAGCTTACAGCATGAATTAATCAGCGTACATTAATGATTCGAGGGATGGTAATAAGTCTTCACACTGGGAAGTCCTTGGAAGGAACTCACAGCGTACAAACTGAATAAATAAATCGTGGATAGACTTCCTTTACAATTTTCTAGAAAGGAATATCTAAACTGGTAGACTTGGTCAGTTCTACTTTAGACCCTGGCTGGTTTAGGACTGTTGATCAGTCCTAAATCAAATCAACCACTTGATTTGTAATAGAGGGGTAGATAGCGTAAGTGCCCATCATACTTTTAAATTTTTATTTATGCTTTCAAGCCACTCTTGACAAATCTATATAGCCTGGGAACAAACGAGGGAGGGAAAGAAGGAGAGGGAGGGAGAGAGAGGGAGGGAGGGGGGAGGGAGGGGGAGAGAATGTGTGCTTCAGCAAAGTATGATAAAATAGTAGAGCATTTTATGTCTAAATGCTGTACAAGATAGCTTAGTTTTTTTTAATGCAATAAAGCCAAAGAATATATATACTGACCATCAATTGTGTTGTAAATGTTGTACCTTGATGAAGGTATCTTTTCTTTTATGTACACTGAGAGCATATGCACCAAGACAAATTCCTTGTGTGTCCAATCACACTAGGTCAATAAAATAAAATTCTATTCCATTCTAAGACGAAGGAAGAACCTCAGTAGGTCTACTTCTTGATTCAGGTTTTTGTTAGTAGATGGGTGAGCTCCATTTTTATGGGGAAGATTTTAGCTGTGTTCAACACTAGCTGAACCATTGCTCATTCTTGCTTTGCGGGGATGTCCTTCTCAGGGCCACATTAATACATCTAAAATAAATAAGTATAAAGAAATGGAAGAAATAAAACAAGTGCAGAGTTTTTGTGGTTGACACATTAATTTTTCACACCCCCGATGTTTGTAATTATTATTTTTTGATTGAAGAAGACTAGCACCCAACCAGCCAATTGCAGGAGAATGCATGGGGTGAATTTTGGCGTTTTGTTTCCAGGGTTGAGCAAGGCACAGAAGCGAGGAGGACCCCCTTATTCCCAGACATTTATGGCGGAAAGAAAAACAGTAAGTGCAATCCTTCCCGGACAACGCTCCAAGTTCCATTTTTTTATAATCCTTGTGACTTCCTTAGTGAAGAAGCTGCACATCAGTGTGGTGACCTTAGGCACGTAGAAGTAATGGGAGCCGTTTTCTAATTCAAGATGATTTAAATTTATTTATTTATTTATTTAGATTTTTATACCACCCTTCTCCCGAAGGACTCACGGCGGTGAACAGCCAAAAAACAACAACTAGTACATAAATAAGCTTAAAAACATATTAAAAACTAATTATAAACTGGCCCAATTTAAAATTAACACTAAAATAAACAGTCCTAAAAACCCTCTTAAAATTCCCTCAAGCTAGCCCTGCACGGTGGAATAGAAAAGTCTTGAGCTCGCGTTTAAAAGACCGGAGGTCAGGGAGTTGACGCAGCCCCAGAGGCAGCTCGTTCCATGGGGCTGGAGCCCCCACAGAAAAGGCCCTCCCCCTGGGGACTGCCAGTCGACATTGTTTGACTGACGGCACCCTGAGGAGGCCCGCACAGCTATAGGCGGCAGTAGGCGGTCCCGAAGGTAACCCGGTCCTGTGCCATGAAGCGCTTTAAAGGTGATGACCAGTACCTTGAATTGCACCCGGAAGACCACCGGCAACCAGTGCAGGCTGCGCAGGAGCAGTGTTATATGGGAGCATCGCGGTGCCCCTTCTATTACCCGCGCAGCCACATTCTGGACCAGTTGGACTACAGACAAAACCTCAGAGTGAGATTTTTTCTCTCTCCATGTTTTGCTAGTGTTCAGTGCTGTCCTTTGCCAGCCCAGATCGATACACCTGCAAACTTGGCTCTGCAAACTTGGCTCTTTAACTCTTTTAACTTTTTTAACTCTTTTAACTTTCAACTCTGGGAGTTGAAGTCCACAAGTCTTAAAAGAGCCAAGTTTGCAGACCCCGGACCTACTTTAAGCAAGTTTTTAAAACAGAATATCTGGGATATTCTTAAAACAGCCTCCGAGGTAAGGAATCATGACACGATAGATCTTGATGGATCTCGGGGGTCAAATTCATACATATCTAGTCCAGTTCCATCAAAGGAGTTTGATCAGGTGGTTAAAGCACCGCACCAGAATCTGGCTGTTCTGATCTAGGCTTCCTGATAAAAGCACACAGTGAGTCCCCAAAACCTTCTTTATTTTCAACGGCTGTGAACTCTGCTCATTCAGAGCCCTTTTCATTTTCAATCTGTTCATTCATAGACGAGTCACAAATAGTTTGTAAAGAGTCCGACAGAAGTCGCCACAGTTCATCGGGATAAGGCTGACACGCTGCCAAAGATCTAATTGGCCGTTAACTTTGCAAGGCCACTCGTGTTGTGACCCAGGCCCCAAGTAGGTAGTAGGAAACTCAGTCTGTGAAAAAAAAAAAAACTTTATTCAAACAGCTGAGAATGACTTCATTCTCGGCGCAGTTCAAGTAAATTAAAGCGAATTCCTCCCAAAACAAATTCCTCAGTCCTATCGCCAACCTTGGTCCAATTAGGCAAACTGCCAAAGGCCTTTCTTGGCAAACGTTCAGAAGACAACAATACAAAAATAAATAGGGTTTATTCCTCTTTATTTATAAAGAGGAAGCTACCAACATTGTTTTCCGGCAAAGCCCAAACACCGTTGCTGGTCTGTTTTAAGCCTTATGGGAGGGGCCAATTTGCTCCTCCTTTATGTCTTATGGGAGGGGCCAATCATCTCCAAGCCCTACTTCCGAGTTGTCCTTTTTGTCTTCACTGTTCTTGCCTTTTTTTTTATTTACATTTATATCCCGCCCTTCTCCGAAGACTCAGGGCGGCTTACAGTGTGTAAGGCAATAGTCTCATTCTATTTGTATATTTACAAAGTCAACTTATTGCCCCCCCCCAAACAATCTGGGTCCTCATTTTACCTACCTTATAAAGGATGGAAGGCTGAGTCAACCTTGGGCCTGGTGGGGCTTGAACCTGCAGTAATTGCAGGCTGCTGTGTTTTAATAACAGTCAGATTCTGGCAGATCTGCGCATGTGCGTACTGGGAACAGGCTCCCTCTGTTCCTCTGCCTCGCTGATGTCTGACTCTGGAGACTCCGGAGGCAGCACATAACTCCCAGATGGCCCTGGCCCCCTCTCTGCCTCCGATGCAGAGCCCTCATCCGAGCCTTCCCCTGACTCCAGGACTGGCCCATGTTCCTCCCCAGCCTCCTCACTGTCCGACTCTGCTGCCAGCTCCGCAGGCCGCCGGCGGACCACAACACTGGCAAACTCTGAGTTTTAGTCCCGCATTAAGTATGAAAGCTGACTGGGTGACTTTGGGCCAATCACCAGGCGAGAGTGAGTTCTAGTTCTGCCATAGGCATGAAAGCTGGCTGGGTGAGTTAAGGCCAGCTCCTCTCTCTCTCTCATCCCAACCCATCTTGCAGGATCATTGTTGGCAGGAAAACAGGAAATAGCATTAGATATGTTCGCTGCCTTAAATTATTTATAAAAATCATAAAGGCGGGATAAAAAATGAATGGCGTTTCTCGCCCCAACAGTCTTGTGAGACGGAGGGTAAGCCAAGAGATAAAGAGGAGGCTGCAAAGGATTGCAAAACTGGCTTCCTTAGCCCCATTCTTAACTCTTCTAAAACTCTTCTTTTTGAAAATCCCCCGCCTTAATTAAGACTGCTTGCTAACTTCTTGTTCCTTTGTTTAGAAGAAAAGGCTGGAGGTCGGTTGCAACTGCAGTTGAATATGGACAGTCCAGGCCCAGCAGCTTACTCCCCTCCAACCATGGCCTGCCGAGAAACCATCGCCCCGTCCTACACTTTTGGGTGCAAGACCCCTCCTCGAGGTATTGGGGAAGGGGTGCAGGGGCCACGAACCAAGTCCATCTGGCAGGTAAACCACCACCTGCCTTAAGATGAAGGTCCTTGTATATAATTATATACAAGATACTAGAACCACAGGTGGCACGCGGAGCCATATCGGTAGGCCCGCGAGCTCACCTCCGGCACGGATGTGTGTGCCAGCCAGTTGATTTTTCAGGCCTTCTGGGCCCACTGGAAGTCGGGAAACAGGCCATTTCCAGCCTCCGGGAGGTGGGAAGGCCCGTTTTTTGCTCTCCCCAGGCCCCAGAGCCTTTCTAGGAGTCTGGGGAGGATGAAAACGCCCTTCACCCCCTCTCCGGAGTCTCTCCGGAGGCCAGATATGACACGTTTTGGAAGTCATGGGTCGAACACTATTTCAGGAGAAAACACAGGTGGTCCTCGACTTATAACCATTCGTTTAGTGACCGATGTCATAACAGCGGTGGAGAAAAAAGTGACTTATGACAAGCTTTTCACCCTTTAGAAGTGTTGGCGGCAATCCCCAAAGCCACCTAATCCAAATTCAGACGCTTAGGAAGTGACTCACATTTAAGTATCCTGGGGTCACGTTTTTGCGCAAAGGGGAAGCCCAGTTCACGACCCCTAATTACTAATTTAATAACTGCAGGTTTACTGAACAGCTGTGGCAAGAAACGTAAAACCGAGCAACGCTCTCTTAACTGTCTCGCTTAGCGACGGAAATTTTAAGCTCAGTTATGGCCGTCAGTCGAGGAAAGCTTTAAATTGGCTCCCAATGTTTAAAAAACAACAACACTTCACCCTTAATAATAATAAAAAAGAGAGGACCTAGATTGAATTCTTTGCTGAAAATTGGCCAAGGTTTCTTACCCGGATGCATCAGATGTAAAACTGTCGTGTCCCACTCCTCCGCTGACGACCGGGTCAGGGAAATCCGAATCAGGCTTGCCTCTGCAGCTCTGCCAAAGTCCTAGCAAAGTCCTCAGGGCAGGCAGGAGATCAGAAAGTGACTTCAGCAAGATATGTTTAGACTTTGCCTGACTCAGAGAATGCCAGAAAGCAGATCCTTTATATAGGCCATGGGGTGTGGCTCCATGACTCAGCACTTATCCAGGCCTGCCCCTCCCTTCCTTCTGTTGCCTCCGCCTATCAAGTCTTCTGACGCGTGGGTCACTCCAGTCTGCAGCTGTTGGCAATTGACCTTCCTCAGGCTCACATGCTGTGGGGGAGGGGGAGGGATCTAGTTGCTCCGTTTGCCTGGGCATGGAGCCAGGGCTGGGGCCGGGAGGTGCTTCCTCCTCCTCAGCCTGTCTGGGCATGGAGCCAGGGCTGGGGCCGGGAGGCATACTAGGACATTCCTCAATGTTCGGAAGCAGATAAGAAGGCCCCGGCTGCGGTGAAAGCGGGCGAGACACAACAAAAACCATTCGAACAGCAGGGCCCAAAGTGTCCCATGGTTGGTCTCTTCCTATCGATCGAGTGCGAGATTGAATGATGAGAAATCCCAAGGTGTCTTTTTTTTTTTTAAGCGTTCTCTCCTTTGCGCCGCGACTTTTGTGTCATTTTTTACTAGAAGGCGGAGGGCGTCGTGCGTGGCAAAAGTCTTGGTTCATGAGCAAGAACCCTTTCTGGAGGAAAGTGGACTTCGGCACCGAAACCAACGTACGTGTGGCTTACAAGGCAGGGTCTCCTGGAAGCTCCTTCAGATGTGATGGCTAGAAGTCCACCACGAGCGGACGTCAATAAACTTAAGGCAGTTCAGTCTAGTCTAGTCTAGTCTGGTCTGGTCTAGTTCCCCTCTCTTTTTTTTTTCCTCCCCACCCCCTCCTCCAGTGGCCTTCTCCATCACAATACGGTCAACTCTTAGGAACCAAACTTGGCAACCGGTCAAACACCCCGAACTTCACTTTCGGCCAGAGGGGCGAGTACTGTTTGATTAACAAAGGTGAGATGATCCCAAGAAACCTTCTCCGGGGACAGGGAATCCAGGAGGTTGAGGAACATCTGGACAACCATGAGCAAGCAGCTCAACAGCTCTTGGGCTGACCTTGGAGCTTAAGCAAGGGCAAGCTTGTTTCGGATTTGGGAGATAAGTCACAGAGTCCCAGCCTGTAGAACATCCCAAACGAAACATCTGCAACTTCGGAGAACACCAAAAGACCCCAGGGGTCTGCAATGGGTGAAATGCTCCCAGTTCGGACAGGATCGATTGATCCGGTAGCGATGGCGGTGGGTGGTTCGGAGAACCGGTAGCAAAAATCCCACCAGGAACCACAAAATCCTTTTTTTTAAAATTTCCATTTATATCCCGCCTTTCTCCGAAGACTCAGGGCGGCTTACACTATGTCAAGCAATAGTCTTCATCCATTTGTATATTATATACAAAGTCAACTTATTGCACCCCAACAATCTGAGTCCTCATTTTACCTACCTTATAAAGGATGGAAGGCTGAGTCAACCTTGGGCCTGGTGGGACTTGAACTTGCAGTAATTGCAAGCAGCTGTGTTAATAACAGACTGTCTTAGCAGTCTGAGCCACCAGAGGCCCTTTTGGCTTATCTCGCTCTCCCCTCTCTCTGTTTCTCTCTGTCTCTGCCTTGGCCATTTCTCCATCCGTCGCCTTTACCTTCTCAGGCCAGGCGAGGAATGACTGCGAGGAGGGGGCAAGGGGCAGGGCCAGCCAGTGGTGGGATCACCTGACAGGGAGCCACAGCAGAGGGCCCAAAGAGCCGCATGCGGCTCTGGAGCCGCAGGTTGCTGATCCCTGCCATAGTTCAACCCTGAGCTACAAATATTCTTTTCTAAGGTTACATCCATTTTTCTCCTGCAGGCGCCATAGACGAACCGGGACCCAGTCAATATAACATCGACCGTGCCTATACGCTTGTGCTTCACCGTTCACCGTCCATCATCATCAACCCTGCCCCACTCACTCTGTACAAATGGATCGAAAAAGGTGAGGAAGGACGGACGTATATCAGAATTGGGGAAGGTTCTCAGTCATCCATGTCATAGCTGTATCGAAAATGGTTTGTTTTTACTCAAAAGGCAACTGGACCGATTTTTGGAGGATTACTTCATTCTCAGCTTAGTCCAAATTAATTCCTAAACAAAGTCCCTTCAGAAAAAGTCCTTTGGCTTTATCACAAACCTTTCTTGGCAAAGCCCCACGATTTTCTTGGCAAAGCCCCACGAAGTTCAGAAACGAGATGGCAGCTAGAAACCAACGTACGTGTGGCTTACAAGGCAGGGTCTCCTGGAAGCTCCTTCAGATGTGATGGCTAGAAGTCCACCACGAGCGGACGTCAATAAACTTAAGGCAGTTCAGTCTAGTCTAGTCTAGTCTGGTCTGGTCTAGTTCCCCTCTCTTTTTTTTTTCCTCCCCACCCCCTCCTCCAGTGGCCTTCTCCATCACAATACGGTCAACTCTTAGGAACCAAACTTGGCAACCGGTCAAACACCCCGAACTTCACTTTCGGCCAGAGGGGCGAGTACTGTTTGATTAACAAAGGTGAGATGATCCCAAGAAACCTTCTCCGGGGACAGGGAATCCAGGAGGTTGAGGAACATCTGGACAACCATGAGCAAGCAGCTCAACAGCTCTTGGGCTGACCTTGGAGCTTAAGCAAGGGCAAGCTTGTTTCGGATTTGGGAGATAAGTCACAGAGTCCCAGCCTGTAGAACATCCCAACGAACCACCTGCACCTTCGGAGAACACCAAAAGACCCCAGGGGTCTGCAATGGGTGAAATGCTCCCAGTTCGGACAGGATCGATTGATCCGGTAGCGATGGCGGTGGGTGGTTCGGAGAACCGGTAGCAAAAATCCCACCAGGAACCACAAAATCCTTTTTTTTAAAATTTCCATTTATATCCCGCCTTTCTCCGAAGACTCAGGGCGGCTTACACTATGTCAAGCAATAGTCTTCATCCATTTGTATATTATATACAAAGTCAACTTATTGCACCCCAACAATCTGAGTCCTCATTTTACCTACCTTATAAAGGATGGAAGGCTGAGTCAACCTTGGGCCTGGTGGGACTTGAACTTGCAGTAATTGCAAGCAGCTGTGTTAATAACAGACTGTCTTAGCAGTCTGAGCCACCAGAGGCCCTTTTGGCTTATCTCGCTCTCCCCTCTCTCTGTTTCTCTCTGTCTCTGCCTTGGCCATTTCTCCATCCGTCGCCTTTACCTTCTCAGGCCAGGCGAGGAATGACTGCGAGGAGGGGGCAAGGGGCAGGGCCAGCCAGTGGTGGGATCACCTGACAGGGAGCCACAGCAGAGGGCCCAAAGAGCCGCATGCGGCTCTGGAGCCGCAGGTTGCTGATCCCTGCCATAGTTCAACCCTGAGCTACAAATATTCTTTTCTAAGGTTACATCCATTTTTCTCCTGCAGGCGCCATAGACGAACCGGGACCCAGTCAATATAACATCGACCGTGCCTATACGTTTGTGCTTCACCGTTCACCGTCCATCATCATCAACCCTGCCCCACTCACTCTGTACAAATGGATCGAAAAAGGTGAGGAAGGACGGACGTATATCAGAATTGGGGAAGGTTCTCAGTCATCCATGTCATAGCTGTATCGAAAATGGTTTGTTTTTTACTTCGAAAAGGCAACTGGACCGATTTTTGGAGGGGATTACTTCATTCTCAGCTTAGTCCAAATTAATTCCTAAACAAAGTCCCTTCAGAAAAAGTCCTTTGGCTTTATCACAAACCTTTCTTGGCAAAGCCCCACGATTTTCTTGGCAAAGCCCCACGAAGTTCAGAAACGAGATGGCAGCTAGAAACCAACGTAGCAATGTTGCTTTCCTACAAAGAGCCCAAGAGCCGTTGCTGCTCTTTTAAGCCTTATGGAAGGGGCCAATCATCTCCTGGCCTTACTCCTGAGTTGTTCTCTTTGCTTTAGCTGCTCTTGCTCTTGCCTCCTGTTCCTCTGCTTCTCTGCTGTCCGCCTCTGGAGGCTCCAGAGTCCGTGCATCACTCCCAGATGGGCCTGGCTCCATCTCTGCCTCCGACACAGAGCCCTCATCTGGGCCTTCCCCTGACTCCAAGACTAACCCATTGTCCTCCCCAGCCTCCTCACTATCCGACTCCGCTGCCAGCTCCACGGGCTACTGGCGGACCACAACAGAGGAAGACACCACCTATCCCATTTACAATGTAGGGGCCGTTCAGCATCCACCTGTGCTTTGGTTCCCGAGTCCTCCGTTTTTCACCTAACAGCTCTGCACATATGTGCATCTGGAACAGGCCCCAGCTGTTCTTCTTCCTCCTCACTCATCTCTGCCTCCAAAGGCAGCTGCCTCTCCGGTGGCTGGGAAATATCCGACGGCCCTCGCTCTTATCTCTGCGTCGGACACAGAGCATCCACCAGAGCCTTCTCCAGACTCCAGAAGCGGCCCAAGTTCCTCCCCAACTTCATTATCCGAGTCTGCCACCAGGCCGAAACATCAAGCTTTACATAAACTACGATCTTCACAGCTCCAGAACCTTTGTCCCTTCTAACCTGGGGTACAATTTTGATAGAATTCTTAGCTTCAGAGCAAAATCCAGATACGCAAGGGACATCAAATGACCTCCAGCCTCTTATCTTTTTTTTCTTTTACAGAGGAGACTCCTGGCCCGGGGGCTTACAACGTAGACAAAGGCTACAACGCTCGTCTGCCCAGGTGCCCAAGCTTCTACATCCAAGGCGTGAGACGACCCAAGAAGCACGAAACCGGGCCGTTTTCGACACTGTGAAGCTATAGTGACAAAAGAAACCAGTCTGGGCTCCTTCCCGCTCCATTTCTGCTGCTTTTAACATCTGTAGGCTGCTTGCGGTTTTAATACATGGTTGCAAAAAAAAAAATGAACGAACATAAAAAAAGGCACTCTCCCCTGTTTATAAGCCTTCTGGGCATCAGGCCGAGTTATATTAGCGAGGGAGAAGAGAAATAAAGAAAATCAGTCTATGAAAAGTGTGAGGATTAAAGCCCAGTAGCCCATTGAAAATATTTGTGGAATAGAAAAGTCATTTAAAAAAAAAAAAGTATAAAAGGTAAAGGGTCCCCTTGCACATATGTGCTTGTCGTTCCTGACTCTAGGGGGCGGTGCGCATCTGGTTCAAAGCCGAAGAGCCAGCGCTGTCCAAAGATGTCTCCGTGGTCATGTGATCGGCATGACTCAACGCCAAAGGCGCACGGAACGCTGTTACCTTCCCACCAAAGGTGGTCCCTATTTTTATACTTGCATTTTTTAGGTGCTTTCGAACTGCTAGGTTGGCAGAAGCTGGGACAAGGAACGGGAGGGAGCTCACCCTGTTAACACGGCGCTAGGGATTCAAACCACTGAACTGCCAACCTTTTGATAGACAAGCTCAGGATCTTAGCCACTGAACCACCGCATCCCTTAAAAAAGCACTTTAATAAGTAAGAGTGTTTGCCAATTTTACACTTACAAAGTTTCACCAAAAAAAAATTGCCGAATTGCATTTCTTGACCTTACCTTCATTTAAAAAAAAACAACAACAGGTCAACGGAGAAGCAAAATCTTTCCATGTTTGTACACAAAGCGTTTTAATACAATTAGATTTGTGCAGTGTAGGCAATGCTGCTAAAATATTTGCTATTTTTTTTATAGTTATGTACTGAAAAATAAAATCTTTGGCTGTAAAACTCAGCCAAACGGATTTTGAGAAGAGTTTAAAAAAAATTAAATCCCTAACAATATTTCTGCGTTCATAATAGTCCTCAACTTACGACCACAGTTGAACCCAAAATTTCTGTTTGTGAGACATGTTAAGTGAATTTTGCCCCATTTAATGACCTTTTTTGCCAGAGCTGTGAAGTGAAATCACTAGTTAAGTTAGTAACCCAGTTGTTAACATGAATTTGGCTCCCCCCCACTGAATTTTCTTGTCAAAAGGTCACAAGGGGATCAAGGTGCTAAGCATCCAAATTTCAATCATCTGACCATGAGGATGTTGCAATGGTTGTTAAGTGAAACACGGTCGTAAGTCCCTTTTTTCAGCCCCACTGTAACTTTGAATGGTCACTAAATGAACTGTTGTAAGTGGAGGACGATCTCTAGAGAATTTACCCACAAGGCAAATCTGGTGTAATGGGTTTTAAAAGAAGAATTGAGAAAGAGCTGGAGTTAACCTGGTACAATTTTTATTATTTGGAATGCGTACACAACCTTTTCAACATTTTTAAGGGGTCGTGATGGCATCACGCCCTAATAAGTGGAGAGGTGATGAAGATAAAGACTCCCATCTTTCATGGCAGCAGCCAAACTAAAACTATATTTGTTACAGAAGGACAGAAGTACAGTTGCATGCAGTCCGTTCAGGTGGCAGACTTAGCTCTGTTGGAAAAGGAAAAAAAAAATAAAAGGCAGATTCAGTTTTATTATTCGTGGATTGCCTTTCTCTCTTGCAACAACCCTGGACCAGGGAAGGAATCGCCCTGAGAGTTTTACTGGCAGGTGTAAGACATTTTTTTTTTATTTATTAGATTTCCTTTTATCCCACCTTTATTTTTTCATAAGCAGCTCAAGGTAGCAAAAAGTACGTAATATTCTTCCCTCCTCCAATTTCTCCCACGACGACGATCCTGTTGAGGTGGATTGGGCCGAGAAAGAGCGACTGGCTCAAAGTCACCCAGTCGGCTTTCGTGCCTAAGGCAGGACTAGAACTCACTCCTCTGGTGATTGGACTCAAAATTCACCCAGCCAGCTTTCACAGCTAAGGTGAGACTAGAACTCAGTCTCCTGGTTTCTGTCGTGTCCCACTCCTCCTCTGATGGCCGGGTCGGGGAAGTCCGTATCAAGCGTGGCTGCAAAGCCTCTGCAGCTTTGCCAAAGTTCTGTCAGAGTTCTCAGGGCAGGCAGGAGACCAGGATGTGACTTCAGCAATCCAAGTTAGACTTTGCCTGACTCAAAGAATGCCAGAAAGCAGATCCTTTATATAGGCCATGGGCTGTGGCTCCATGACTCAGCACTTATCCAGGCCTGCCCCTCCCTTCCTTTTGCTGATGTCGCCTCTCCACACTCCGGAAGCGTGGGTCCCTCCAGCCTCCAGCAATTCCAGCTTGTGACTGGCTTCACACTCCCCAGGCTCACATGCTGTGGGGGAGGGGCCCAACTGCTCCGTTTGTCCGGGCATGGTGCCAGGACTAGGGGCTGGAGGCATGTCAGGCCATTCGTCTTGCTCGGTCTGTCCGGGCATTGTGCCAGGACTGGGGCCTGGAGGCATGCCAGGACATTCTTCTGCACTATCAGCATCCGGCAGGAAACGAGAGGGGCCTGGCTGCGGAGAGGGGGGCGAGCGAGGCACAACAGTTTCTAGGTCAACACCTTAATCACAACGCCAAAAGGCTGCAGCTGATCGATTTTTAAGAATGCAAACTACTCACCGCTGGGCATTCAATCGCCCCACTATTGATGTCATCAATAATATCGTGTGGGTGCCTCCCATCAACACTGCAGCCAACCGACTGAGCAGTCCCCAGGATCTCCTTAATAGTTCCTGCAAAAAAGCCAAGAACATCTGAATTCACATTGGTGTCCATCTGCTGGGTATGCCGCGGCACACAAGCTTGCTTCCCTACCCCAAAAGGTAGATGTGCAAAAGTCACTGTAGGTCAAAGATATGCAAAAGCCACAAAAGAATCCCCTTAAATTCACAATTCCTTGTGCATCCTAACCCACAAGGGGCTCTTCCCAATCTCTCATCATTAAATACGGGGAGGTTTATTACATCTTGTTTGAGAAATCAACTACTTCTCCGTTAGGAAAGAGCTTTCTGCTTTTTTCAAGGCACCCCGGTAAAAAAATTGAGTTTGAACACAAGACGCAGACTTCAAAAGGAAAGGCCAAACCTAGCTCACAATCTGTTAAAATTTCAATTTAAAAGCGTACTGCCGGTTAATTTTACTGGATATTTCTCTTTTATCCTTCTCTCTTTTGAGCTACAATCCTGGCCTTTCAACACACATTCATTTTAGGATCATGGATTCTTCAACGTAGTAAAGGCAAAGGTTCCCCTCGCACATACGTGCTAGTCGTTGCCGACTCTAGGGGGTGGTGCTCATCTCTGTTTGAAAGCCGAAGAGCCAGCGCTGTCCGAAGACGTCTCTGTGGTCAAGTGGCCGGCATGACTCAACGCCAAAGGCGCACGGAACGCTGTTCCCTTCCCACCAAAGGTGGTCCCTATTTTTTCTACTTGCATTTTTATGTGCTTTCGAAACTGCTAGGTTGGCAGAAGCTGGGACAAGGGAGCTCACCCTGTTACATGGGGATTCAAACCGCTGAGCTGCCGACCTTTCAATTGACAAGCTCAACGTCCTAGCCCCTGAGCCACCGCGTCCCTCTTCATCTTCAACATAAGATGAATGTAAAAGAGTGGTTTCTGCCACTCGTCAAGATCAAAAGACTAAGGCAGAGAACTGTCTTTAACTCTCAGTAAGGTCACTGCAGGTTAGGGAGGACAAAGGCTCCAGAAGCTATGGGGGCTTCATCACTGGAGGATTTTAAGAAGAGACTGGACAGCCATTTGTCTGGTGTAAGGTCTCCTTCTTGAGCAGGGGGCTGGACTGGAAGACCCCCAAGTTCCTAATTGTCAGCTGCTGAGAACAAGACTCTTCATTGAACAAGTGGTCCCAACATACCTGAGAGTTCCCGGGCCAAAGATCGATGTCTCATCTGCCGGGCAATGTTGACGATGTCATCAAAGCTGACACTGCCATTGTGTTTAACTGTTAAGGAGGGGGGGAAAAAACACAACAGGAGCCCAGTTGGGTTTTGCAAGGAGAGCAAGTCGCTCGCATCTTTCAGAAAACTTGGCGTGCTTGCCATTCTGCTTCTGTTCCCAGTCTTCGGCACAGAGTTACCCACGGAGAGAATAGCTCTGTTTCCTTGAAAGGGCGTTTTGCTCTCAGCTCACCACTGGAATGCACAAGCCACGGCTGAAAATCGGCAAGCGCAGTGGCGGGTGGCTGGGGCGAAGAACATCTGAATTCACATTGGTGTCCATCTGCTGGGTATGCCGCGGCACACAAGCTTGCTTCCCTACCCCAAAAGGTAGATGTGCAAAAGTCACTGTAGGTCAAAGATATGCAAAAGCCACAAAAGAATCCCCTTAAATTCACAATTCCTTGTGCATCCTAACCCACAAGGGGCTCTTCCCAATCTCTCATCATTAAATACGGGGAGGTTTATTACATCTTGTTTGAGAAATCAACTACTTCTCCGTTAGGAAAGAGCTTTCTGCTTTTTTCAAGGCACCCCGGTAAAAAAATTGAGTTTGAACACAAGACGCAGACTTCAAAAGGAAAGGCCAAACCTAGCTCACAATCTGTTAAAATTTCAATTTAAAAGCGTACTGCCGGTTAATTTTACTGGATATTTCTCTTTTATCCTTCTCTCTTTTGAGCTACAATCCTGGCCTTTCAACACACATTCATTTTAGGATCATGGATTCTTCAACGGAGTAAAGGCAAGGTTCCTCAAGACATACGTGCTAGTCGTTGCCGACTCTAGGGGGTGGTGCTCATCTCTGTTTGAAAGCCGAAGAGCCAGCGCTGTCCGAAGACGTCTCTGTGGTCAAGTGGCCGGCATGACTCAACGCCAAAGGCGCACGGAACGCTGTTCCCTTCCCACCAAAGGTGGTCCCTATTTTTTCTACTTGCATTTTTATGTGCTTTCGAAACTGCTAGGTTGGCAGAAGCTGGGACAAGGGAGCTCACCCTGTTACATGGGGATTCAAACCGCTGAGCTGCCGACCTTTCAATTGACAAGCTCAACGTCCTAGCCCCTGAGCCACCGCGTCCCTCTTCATCTTCAACATAAGATGAATGTAA
This sequence comes from Ahaetulla prasina, assembly GCF_028640845.1. Taxonomy (NCBI): domain Eukaryota; kingdom Metazoa; phylum Chordata; class Lepidosauria; order Squamata; family Colubridae; genus Ahaetulla; species Ahaetulla prasina. Next base: position 4,031,312 of record NC_080554.1, read on the forward strand.
AAGAGTGGTTTCTGCCACTCGTCAAGATCAAAAGACTAAGGCAGAGAACTGTCTTTAACTCTCAGTAAGGTCACTGCAGGTTAGGAGGACAAAGGCTCCAGAAGCTATGGGGGCTTCATCACTGGAGGATTTTAAGAAGAGACTGGACAGCCATTTGTCTGGTGTAAGGTCTCCTTCTTGAGCAGGGGGCTGGACTGGAAGACCCCCAAGTTCCTAATTGTCAGCTGCTGAGAACAAGACTCTTCATTGAACAAGTGGTCCCAACATACCTGAGAGTTCCCGGGCCAAAGATCGATGTCTCATCTGCCGGGCAATGTTGACGATGTCATCAAAGCTGACACTGCCATTGTGTTTAACTGTTAAGGAGGGGGGGGGGGGGAGAAAAAAACACAACAGGAGCCCAGTTGGGTTTTGCAAGGAGAGCAAGTCGCTCGCATCTTTCAGAAAACTTGGCGTGCTTGCCATTCTGCTTCTGTTCCCAGTCTTCGGCACAGAGTTACCCACGGAGAGAATAGCTCTGTTTCCTTGAAAGGGCGTTTTGCTCTCAGCTCACCACTGGAATGCACAAGCCACGGCTGAAAATCGGCAAGCGCAGTGGCGGGTGGCTGGGGCGAAGAACATCACTGCTGTGTCCTCACCCCGAAAACCTGGGCACGCATCGAGGATGTCTGTGTGTGTGTGTCCTTTTCCAACCCCAATTAACAAGCTCTTCGACTTACGACTTGAGCAATTGTAGCCCAACATTTCCATTGCTAAAGCGAGACGGTCGAGTGCTGCCCCGTTTTACGACCTTTCTGGCCACAATTGTTAAAAGTGAAATCTCTGCCGTTGTTAAATTGGTTAACACGAAGGTCACAAAAAAGGGATGACCTGGCCCCAGGACACTGCAACCGTCATAACTACGAGTCAGTTGCCAAGCGCCTGAATTTTGATCACACGATCATGGGTATGGTGCAATGGCGGTGTGAAAAACTGTTGTTAAGTCACTTTTCTCAGTGTCGTGACTTCTGGACAGTCACTAAAGGAACTGTTTTAAGTCAGGGATTATTTGTATTAGTGGAGGTGACAGCTATGAAAGTTTTAAACATCGGCTTTGTAAGCTAGCTTGCATCACAACCCGACCACCTTCTATACGTATTTGGCTGACTTCATACCCAATCTTTCCAAACCAACATTTGTCTTTCCCCTCCCCCGCCCGAGCTGGGCTGAGTCTGCAGCTGAGCGGTCGATGGAAATCGGGAAGTGTACATTATCTTATATAAAAATAAGGAGACACTCACTGTTCTTCTGCTTCTTGCGATCGCGAGGCGGCTCCTTCAGAGCCTTGATAATCAGGGCAGAGGCTGACGGGACCACCTCAATCTACAGGAGGGCAAAAGAGCCGAATTGTGAGATCGGAAGGAGATGGGGCTTTCTGCCCCAAACAATCCAAGCCACTTCGTTAAGCCCACAAACGACTTAAAATCTCTGTCCCTTTAACTGAGCCGCAAGGTAATCTGAAGTCGGCTTCAATGTTGGGTGGACTCAAGCCAGTGTGATTTACTCTTAACAAAATGTACACGAGCCCCATTTTATGAATCTTTGTATGCTATGCTGAGCCTCTGACTTGGCACAACGCCTGAATTATTTACAAGGCGACAGTCAGATGACGGGTCTGTTACAAGGATGTGGTAACAATGAGCAGGGTGGAAACCTGGATAAACTCAACAGATCCAAAACGCAAGAAGCCGATTACTATTTCCCAAGCCTCAAAACGCAGCCAAACCCTTACACCCTTAACTGATGTATCAGGACATTTTTATTAAAACCATCCAGGTACTAGATTCCCAAAGGGCTTATATTCTACTAAAGGTCCAGTCTTATAAGCGACTTCCCACGGAGCAAATTTGAGTGGTACTCATTTTATCGACCTCGGAAGGATGATAGGCTGAGTCAACCCTGCCGGGGATTAAAGCTCAAGGCGGCAGCTCGGCCAGTCCTTTTGAGACGCATTAACCAGAGAGCCATCCCTTGTGGCGTGACGTCTACCTGAGCTTGCCTGTTCTGAATCGTCAGCTTCACCGTGATCCTCAGTCCTTTCCAGTCGCCGGTGGCCTTGGCAATGTCATCTCCCACCTTCTTTGGAGACTGGAAAAAAAGGCAGAAGCGGAGTTTTTAAATGTTTGGCTAATATACGCCAATAGGGTACTGGCCAAAGATTCTGACCCTGAAATAGGACATACATTCAACTAATCAAACCAGTAGCTGCCCAGTCACTTAAATTTAGTAGCTGCTACAAGTCAATCAATGCCAAATATTAGGCCAGAATTCAGCACAACTCTAGGTGTGATTCTAATGGCCAACACCCAAGGATGGGTGAAGACAATTTTGTAGACTTTTAAGAATCAGATTATAAATCTTCCAGCCCGCTATTTTTTGGAGGGGGATAATAAATTCACCCACTACAGGTTAATCAACGTGGGGGAAATTGACTGCCTGTAGCGGCTTCTAAGCATCTCACACATAATTCCTAGACAAAAGCTCTAATTCAGAAAACGTAAAAAAAAAAAAAAAGACATACCAAACCCAAAGGTCCAATTTTGGGAGCCAGGGCAGAAGTGGCCCCGACTTCACCTCCGGTACATCTCAGGAACACTGCAAGAAAAGTATGACCGTAACTTTGTTGCTTGTATCCTTACGATTTATATTGATTGGTTCACGATGGCTTATTGGTACCCTATGACTACTATTAAGTGTTGTACCTTATGATTCTCGATGAAGGTATCTTTTCTTTTATGTACACTGAAAGCATATGCAAAGACAAATTCCTTGTGTGTCCAATCCCACTTGGCCAATAAAAATGCTATTCTATTCTATGAATCTTGAGGAACGTATCTTTCCTTTTATGTGCACTGAGAGCATATGCACCAAAAACAAATTCCTTGTGTGTTCAATCACACTTGACCAATAAAATATTCTATTCTATGATTCTTGACGAACGTATCTTATCTTTTTATGTACACTGAGAGCGTATGCACCGAAGACAAATTCCTTGTGTGTCCAATCCTACTTGGCCAATAAAAATGCTATTCTATGATTCTTGAAGAATGTATCTTGTCTTTTTATGTACACTGAGAGCGTATGCACCAAAGACATTCCTTGTGTGTCCAATCCCACTTGGCCAATAAAAATGCTATTCTATGATTCTTGGAGAATGTATCTTGTCTTTTTATGTACACTGAGAGCGTATGCACCAAAGACAAATTCCTTGTGTGTCCAATCCCACTTGGCCAATAAAAATGCTATTCTATTCTATGATTCTTGACGAACGTATCTTTCCTTTTATGTGAACTGAGAGCATATGCACCAAAGACAAATTCCTTGTGTGTTCAATCACACTTGGCCAATAAAAATGCTATTCTATGATTCTTGGAGAATGTATCTTATCTTTTTATGCACACTGAGAGCGTATGCACCGAAGACAAATTCCTTGTGTGTCCAATCACACTTGGCCAATAAAATAATCTATTCTAGTCTAAAATGAACACAACATAAAGATCTATGACAACTATTAAAATTAACCCCAAACATTCCCGATTCCTGGCAGCTGCAGTAAGATTCCCCAGGGTAGGTTTTTTTGTTTGGCAAAAGTAGGCTGCCTTCCCACCTGACAAGTTTATTTGGCAATTCAGAGGGAAACAACCGAGCACCGAAGGGCTAGAAAATGGGGGCTCAGCGTATAGTGGGATTAATTATCTTATGAAAACTCCCCATTTTTTTTAAACCACCCTGCAATCCCTTTTATTTTGTTAAATTTATATGCCGCCGTTCTCGGTTCATTAATCATGATTTCATCATTCACCATCTGAACAAATTAATGAAATGATTTAACTCACAGGTCTCTCCAACCTTGGCCATTTTAAGCCTGGAGGACTCCAACTCCCAGAATTCCCCAGCCAGCTTTGCTGGCTGGGGAATTCTGGGAGTTGGAGTCCTCCAGGCTTAAAATGGCCAGATTGGAGACCACTGATTTAACTAACCCCCTGATTAAGCGACGGGTTGGGGACAACAAGTTTCCTGTAAAAATCAAGCCAAATACTGAATCTGTAACAGAAAATACAAACTAGAAACGCAAGGAGAAGCGTTCACACGTGCTAAATCCTGCGGGAAGCTCTAACGGAGAAAACGATCCGAAACGCGGCCTAAGATTAAGGTTTAAAGAACCAGGCAGGCTCCATACCCACCGACTTTGATCTCGTTGGGGTCGAACTTGGGCGGCATGGCGGCTACGGTATCGTCCGGCCAACGTCCGGCTCAGATGGCGGCGGATTCAACAAACCGACACGGAGGATTCCGCCACGAAAACGTAAAAGGCCTCTCGGAAGGGCGACTCCGCGAGGATATATCCGACGAGATCTCGCGAGATAATTCGGGTCAGCAACGGCCGTCTCGACTCCGCCTTCACGAACGCGACGTCCGGCCTAGCTCTCGCGAGACTCGCGGCTCTCCGCCGCCATGGCTGCTAAGGGCACCGGCGCCGGGCGAAGAAGCGAAACCTTTTGAAGGGCCGTTTTTGTTTTGTTTTTTCCTGGCGGAGCCCGGGAACGGGGCGCGACGCGGCGGCTTCCCGGGGACTAGCCGCATGGAGGGAGCGGGGGGGAAAAGAAAAGTGGAAGAGGGTGGGCTCTGAGCCTAGTTTTTTTTTTTTTTTGTCCTGAGGCGGTAAATACGGGCCGCGAGGAGGGACAATCTTGGCGAGGTGGGCGTGGCTCGGCTCCTCCTCCTTTCCCCTCAAGCCCTGGGCGTGGATCCAGGGAAGGGGGCGTGGCCGCTCCTTAGCTGTGCCCCCTCCTCCTCCTCTTTCTGGGCGTGGCTAGGCCAGCTGGTCTTGCATTTCCTGCATTTTTATATTTAGCCATTGGGGTTTTATTTCTCTCTCTTCCCCACCATCAACTCAGTTGCAACAGCTTTGGCTTCCGATTACCACCCACCCAGCCCATCCTCCTGCTGGCATGACAGGCAAAAAATCCAGCTTTACCTGTTGAGTGCCTGCCTGGATCCCTTGGCACTCAACTTTTTTTTTTTTGCAAGGCGTCTCCTTGGGAATACATCCAGTCCAATGCCATGGGGGCTTCCTGGCAGGTAAGAAAAGGGGAGGGGGTGGCTGCAATTTAATTTAGAGGAAAGAACAGGTGTGTGTGTGTGTGTATGTGGGGGGGTGTCTCTCTTTGCAAGAGGGGAAAGCTGTCATCCGAATGAGCTGGGTGGCTCCAAAGGAAAATGAATAGAATTTATTTTATTTATAAATAGAATACGATTACCATACAATGACAGGAAGAGGAGAGGCTCATTAATTTATGATTGGGGGAAAAAAATCGGGGGTGGGTGGGATTTTTCCCCTAGTGCCTTTTCCGACTAATATTAATTATAGATAGATAGATAGATAGATAGATAGATAGATAGATAGATAGATAGATAGATAGATAGATAGATAGATAGATAGGTAGGTAGGTAGGTAGGTAGGTAGGTAGGTAGGTAGGTAGGTAGATAGATATACAGGGGGCTGGACTAGAAGGCCTCCAAGGTCCCTTCCAACTCTGTTGTTATATTACATATAGATATAGGTCTTGGCATATTTGGGTCTTTTCCCATGTAAGGTTGAGAGTGCTGCCCAACTCCCAGTAATTCTCAGCGGTATAAAAGGTTTTAGTAAAGACAGAAGCTTGTTTACAAGTGCGAGACGCGTCTTTAATTGCCAAGCTCCAGCCAATGTCATTGTTCCAACTGATTTTATTGTTTGCCTGTCTCCCTTAAAGGCACAGTTATTTGTTACTTTTAAATAACACATGACGGATTCGGTCGCCCTTTCAGAGGTCTGTTTCCGAGGTGTTGAAAGATTTCTTTGTATTTCAAATCTTAAAATTGTACTCCTGGGGGAAGGACAGTGGTGGGATTCAGCCAGTTCGCACCACTTCGGGAGAACCGGTTGTTAACTTTCTGAACAGTTTGGCAAACTGGTTGTTAGAAGAAATCATTAGGGCAGAGAACCGGTTGTTAAATTACTTGAATCCCACCACTGGGGGAAGATACTGCAAAATCCCCATTCCCTACCGATTCCAGGGGAAGGATACTGCAAAATCCCCATTCCAGGGGGAAGGATATTGCAAAATCTCCAGTTCCACCCCACTCTGGGGGCCAGCCAGAGGTAGTATTTGCTGGTTCTCCAAACTACTCAAAACTTCCTCTACCGGTTCTCCAGAACCTGCTGGATTTCACCCCGATGGGATCCTTGATGTTCTCTGAGCTTGGGGGTTTTCTTGCAGACAGTTCATTACCCAACTAGGTAGCGTCATCAGTGCTATAGCGGAGGGGAGTTTGCAGAGTGGAGGAAAAGGAGGAGGAGGAGGACTCTGGGTCCCTTATGGTTCTTCTTGCAGATGTTTCATTACCCAACTAGGTAATGTCATCAGCGCGCCAACAAGAGAAGTCATACTTGGTGCTTTCAAGAGGACATCCCTATTTTAACGATTAATCTTCATTTCCATTGGCGATCAAGCAGTCTTAACCTTCCAGAGGGGTTTTTTTTTTGTCCTATCTCTCACCTTCCCTGATCATTGAGCTTGGAGGCTGGGGCTGATGGGGATTTGTGTCCAAGGGCAACTGGAGGGAAGCTAGTTTAAAGACAGTGGGTCTGGGTGTCAAGGTAATGAGACGGTGTTCATTTCCTAGGGTGCGGTAGGCAGAACCTGCTGAGCAGCCCAATCTGTGGATGACTTGACCTGGGATGTAACCCTGATCTTCCTGCTGCTCGGCTTTCTGATCGCCGTCCTGTCGCGGCCGCCTTTTCCCGCTGAGCTGGGATAAATGGAGACAGGAGGCAAGATGCTGCTTTTCTTTCGGAAAAGGAAGGCCAGCAGCGAAGCCCGGAAACGTCTGGAATACCAAATGTGTCTTGTAAGTCATGAGAAGACAACCGCTCGTATCAGGAACCTTGCTTGGGTTATAAGGGCCTCTGTGGCTCAGACTGGTAAGACAGTCTGTTATTAACACAGCTGCCGGCAATTACTGCAGGTTCTAGTCCCACCAGGCCCAAGGTTGACTCAGCCTTCCATCCTTCATAAGGTAGGTAAAATGAGGACCCAGATTGTTGGGGGCAATAAGTTGACTTTGTATATAAATATACAAATAGGATGAAGACTATTGCTAACATAGTGTAAGCCGCCCTGAGTCTTCGGAGAAGGGCGGGATATAAATGCAAATAAAAAAAAAGAAAAAAAAGATGGGGGGTAATAATAATAATAATAATAATATTTTAATTTTTATACCGCCCTTCTCCCGAAGGACTCAGGGTGGTTAACAGCCAGATACAATACAATACAATACAATAAAACCAATTAAAAAACTTATTCAATATTTAAATTTAAATTTAAATTATAAAATACATAATATAAAACCCCATTTAAAATCCAATTTAAAAAACCCGTTTTATGCCAGTCCTGCTCGGAAGAATAAATACGTCTTCAGCTCGCGGCGAAAGGTCCGGAGGTCAGGAAGTTGACGGAGTCCAGGAGGAAGCTCGTTCCAGAGGGTAGGTGCCCCCACAGAGAAGGCTCTCCCCTTGGGGTCGCCAGCCGGCATTGTTTGGCTGACGGCACCCTATGGAGACGCTCTCTATGGGAGCGCACCGGTCGGTGGGAGGCATATGGTAACAGAAGGCGGTCCCGAAGATAGGGTAGAAGAAGTTTCTCAGAAGCTTCCTGATGGACCGAACTAGAAGAGGTCCTCTCTCGTCCTGGTCCTTTGAGAGCCCTTGGGAACCACAGTTGAGCACTGTTCCCTCTAAGTTACAACATTCCCCCCCCCCCCCAATCCTTGCGATGACTTCTTCATCTCCCATCGTGGCTACGTAGACATTAACGGTCCATGTCTTCAAAGGCACCAAGGATCTGCTAACGAAGTAGGGTTTGTTCACTCGAGACCCCAAGCGAACCACTGAAGAACAAAAGTTTCAGTTCTCCACGCTTGGGGAAACTCAACCGGGGTCACCAATATTGCTCAGTTCCTCCTCTTTCCTAGCCACTTTTTTTTTTTTACTTTAGTTCAGGAAAAGCTGAAGATTTATTTTGAGGAATTGAAATGATTTCCCGCTCACCCCTCGCCCGATTTTGCAAACAGTAAAACTCATCTGCTCATTTATCAACAGGCCAAAGAAGCTGGAGCAGATGATATCCTCGATATCTCCAAGTGTGAACTTTCTGAGGTAAATTCTCTCCATTTCTGGTTTCTTTTTTTTTTATAAACATTTTTTTTTATTTTTTATAAACAAACAAAACACAATCCGTAATCATTCAGTGTATCATCCAGGTAAGTCTTTTGTGACTTCTTCTTATTCCTCCATTCTTCATCGTTTCTTAATATTTTCCATTCATTTGTTATAACATTCTCCCCACGTTGTTCATTTATAATAACATTCTCCCCATATTTCTTATTTCTTATTAATACGTTTATCTTATTTACCTTATGTATATCTCTTCTCTAACCAAGAGTAAAATTGTCCCCATATCCTAAAATATTCCGATTCCTCTCTTTCTTTAATTATCAAAGTCAATCTATTCATTTCTGCACAATCTAAATTTCTGATGGCTTCCGTCTCACCAAAGATTGTCTTTCTCTTTCTTTTTAGCTTCCGTATGGTGCCTTTGCAACTTGCAGAGTGTTGCAGAAGAAGGTAAGAAAGGAGATGGAATTTTAGCACAAGAGCCAAGATGCAATGCCTATTTATATATATATATATATATATTTGTTTTCTGAGGTTTTCGCGGGTGTTTGTATGTAGATCTTTGGTTATTCGGGTTTTCTCCCGCGTAAAATTGGAAGTGTCTTGGCGACGTTTCGACGAAGTCTCATTCGTCATCTTCAGGCTTCAGCTTCGTGCTTCTGGGAGCAATGCGAATGCGAATGCAATGCAAATGAGACTTCGTCGAAACGTCGCTAAGACACTTCCAATTTTACGCGGGAGAAAACCCGAATAACCAAAGATCTACATATATATATATGATAAACCGTCTTGAATGTCCAAAAAGCTGATGATTTTAATTTTAAAAAGAACTGTTCAGAGTTACTAGGAGGAATTTCATTAAATACTTTGAATTTCATTAAACACTTCTAGATGTTCCCTTGAGGGCCAGAAACGTGTTCCTCAAATTCTCAAAATTGTGAGAATCAGGTTTTGTCCAATATTTTATCCACTCTTCCTATTGTTTGCATTTACCTTATTTTTCGGAGTATAAGATGCACCTGCCTTTTTTGGTGAGGAAAACGAGAAAAAGAAATCTGCCTCTGCCTCCCAGCAATTTTGCCTAGTTGCAACAAACAGCAAATAGCCTGCTTTACTTTCATTTTCGTTTTCAGCATAGCTTGATTAGCATAAGAAAAAAAAAATCTGCTCCCAGCAATTTACCTCTTTGCAGCAGGCAGCAGAGGCCCGCGTAAAACAGCTGAGAGTTGGGAGGCCGATCCAAGGGACAGTCAACTTCTGCTAATCAGGCTGTGCTGAAGCTGAAATGGGCTGTTTCTTCTTGCTGCTTGCTGCAAGGAGGTAAATTGCTGGGAGGCAGAGGCCAAAGGGTGGGAGCCAGTGTGTGGCGGGGCTACATTCAGTGTATAAGACACACCCAAATTTTCACCCCCTTTTAGGGAGGGAAAAAGGTGTGTCTTATACTCCGAAAAATATGGTATATTCAGGCTTCTCTTCGATCTGATATATTTCATATCTCAAACACTTCTGTCAAATTCTTTCCTTTGTACTTTCAGATAACCCAGTTTAGCTAGTCTCTCCTTTCCAGGTCAGCTGTGGAACAACAACCTTCTTTGTTGTTTTCTCTTTCAGGTGCTGATCGTTCACACCAATTATTTGTCGTCCCTCGTCCCCAAATCCTGCAGCCTCTCTAATCTCGTAACTGTGAAGGTGATTCACAGTTGTTTTCATCCGCTTTGGGTGGGAGCTTGTGTAAGATCCAGAATCAAAAGAACAAGCAACAAAAAAAAAAAACCCTAGCTTAAGACTTCCCTGTATTTTAGCAAACTTTTCGCCGGGCAGAATGCTGTCGTATTCTTCCATTCCTCGTTTCTGGATTATAATCGCCTCACCTTTCGTGGTTCAACCATGGAGGCTAGGCAGAAGATTATTGGAGTTGAACAATAATCAAGAAGCACCATATCTACCCTTGGGAGTGGATTTTTATGGATTTCTTTATTCTCCTCTTCCAGGTTTTAGATCTCCATGACAACCAACTGACCTCCCTTCCCGCCGATATCAACCAGTTGACTTCTCTTCAGGTACAGGAAGATGCTCAGGAATCTCTTGGCAGTTTCAGGAAACAATGTGGTCCCTCTCTCTCTCTCTTTCTCTCTCTCTCTCTCTCTCTCTCTCTCTTTCGAGGTGGTTTCACACTTGCACATTTGACTGAGGTTTGAACAGATCGCGCGGGGTGGACTCGACCCGCCCAGGTTGAAGATGTGTATTTTTGTCCTTTTTTTGTTTCTGTCCTTGGTAGGTTTTGAACGTAGAAAAGAATGTTTTAAAAGCTCTTCCGGACTCCATTGGGGATCTCGCTCAGCTTCAGACGCTGAATTTGAAAGGTATGGCAAAACAGTGATATCTGGAAAGAACGACGGCTTTGGTTCTTAACTTAAGGAATTTTGTGGGGGGATGCAAGAAAACAGCAGATTGAACTGAAAGTTTGCTGATAGTGGCTCGGTTTTCCAGTTTGAAACTTTAGAAGAGGATGCGGCAACCTTGAGTTTTGCATCCAAGGGATATAATCACCAGGTTTCTGGACAAGAATCAACCATAATTTAGCCTAGCAGGGATAAATTTTGCTTTGGAAGCCTAATAAGAAGTTCAAAAATTGATTTTTTGTTTCCCGAATGAAAGCAGATATATGTGTCCCAGGATCCAATCTTGGTTGGTCACCGGGATTTTAGTTTTGATTTTTGTTGCATATTAATGATAGAATTAGAATTAGAATTAGAATTAGAATTAGAATTAGAATAGAATAGAATAGAATAGAATAGAATAGAATAGAATAGAATAGAATAGAATAGAAATAAAAACAGAACAGAACAGAACGTGGAATGGAAGGATAGGATAGGCATGGAATGGAATGGAATGGAATAATAGAGTTGGAAGGGACCTTGGAGGTCTTCTAGTCCAACCCCCTGCTTAGGCAGGAATTCCTATAGCATTTCAGACAAATGGTTATCCAATCTCTTCTTAAAAACTTGCACTATTGGAGCATCCACAACTTCTGGAGGCAAGTTGTTCCACTGATTAATTGTTCTAATTGTCAGGAAATTTCTCCTTAGTTCTAAGTTGCTTCTCTCCTTGATTAGTTTCCACCCATTGCTTCTTGTCCTACCCTCAGGTGCTTTGGAGAATAGCTTGACTCCCTCTTCTTTGTGGCAGCCTCTGAGATATTGGAACGCTGCTATCATATCTCCCCTAGTCCTTTTCACCAAACTAGACCTACCCAATTCCAGCAACCGTTCTACATATGCCTCCAGTCCCTTAATAAGGATCAAGCAGTACAAAGTACAGTTAATGTAAAACTAAGGCTGAAGGCCTCCAGAGGGCAGCTTAGTATAACCAAACCCCCCCCCCCAATATCTGAGTGCATGAATATCATAAGCATTAAGACCTCTGCTGATTATGAGAAAATTAAGATTAAAACGCAGGTTCATGTTTGACTCGACAACTGTTGGTTGCACAACAGTTTGAAGTTGCAGCCGCTGAATTCGAACAGATTCTTCGGGCCTGGCCTTACAAACGTGTTTACTTTCCGCTTTCTGGTTTTCCTTGCAGGGAACAAGCTTAAGAAATTGCCCTCCACGCTGGAGGGCCTGCGGAGTTTGCGAACGTTGGACATCAGTGAAAATTTGGTGCAGGAGTTGCCGCAGACACTGGCTCACATCCGAACCTTAGAGGTAGCATTACAGATGTAGGCGCTTGGCTTTTAACTCCAGCTATCGCTTAGCCCAGCATTCTTGCCCTTCCTCAAATCTGGCAGCCTTGGAGTGGGGTGGGAATGGAGATTTTGCAGTATCCTTCCCCTGCCATCACTGCCTCCAACTATTATTCTCTATCTATCTATCTATCTATCTATCTATCTATCTATCTATCTATCTATCTATCTTATCATCTCCATCCATCCTTCAAGGTCCCTCCCAATTTTTATTCTCTGTCTGTCTCTCTTCATCCATCCATCCATCCATCCATCCATCCAAGTCCCTTCCAACTATTATTCTCTGTCTGTCTGTCTGTCTGTCTGTCTGTCTGTCTGTCTGTCTGTCTGTCTATCTATCTATCTATCATCTCCATCCATCCTTCAAGGTCCCTCCCAATTTTTATTCTCTGTCTCTCTGTCTGTCTCTCTTCATCCATCCATCCAAGTCCCTTCCAACTATTATTCTCTGTCTGTCTGTCTGTCTGTCTGTCTGTCTGTCTATCTATCTATCTATCTATCTATCTATCTATCTATCTATCTATCTATCTATCTATCTATCTTATCATCTCCATCCATCCATCCATCCATCCTTCAAGGTCCCTCCCAATTTTTATTCTCTGTCTGTCTGTCTTCATCCATCCATCCATCCATCCATCCATCCATCCATCCATCCATCCATCCATCCATCCATCCATCTATCCTTTATAAGCTCTTATAAACAGAAAAACAGCAACACTGACATCCCCTAAACTGCACTGAAGATGTGACCCAGCCTGGTAACAAAACGTTCGGAAACCAACCCACAAGCTCGGGAGAACGAACCCCCTGCCTCCTCCTCCACCCGAGCTACCGATGTTCGCCACCATTGCAACATTTCAACCCTAGCTCAACGCAGATTAAAGGCAGCGGCAGGACGCGTGTGTTCCTCTCTTGCAGACCTTGTCCCTGGATGCGGCAGCAATGATCTACCCTCCAAACGAGGTTTGCAGCGCGGGCACCGAGGCCATCCAGCGGTTCCTCTGCGAAAGTGAGCATTTCAGTCGTAACTCGAGGACTATGTGTACGCAGGTAGCCCTCAACGCACAGTAGCTCGTTCAGTGACCGTTCAAAGTTACAACGGCACTGAAAAATAGTTGACTTACGGCCGCTTTTCACGCTTAATGGCCGTTGCAACATCCTTATGGTCATGCCAATAAAATTCTATTCTATTCTATTCTATTCTATTCTATTCTATTCTATTCTATTCTATTCTATTCTATTCTACTCTACTCTATTCTACTCTATTCCATTCCATATTCCCTTCCCTTCCCTGTTCTATTCTATTCTATTCTATTCTATTCTATTCTATTCTATTCTATTCTATTCTATTCTATTCTATGCGATCAAAATTCGCATGCTTGGCAATTGACTCATATTTATGACGGTCGCAGTAGCCCGGGGTGATCCCCCTCTTTGTGACCTTCCGACAAGCAAAGCCAAATTCACCGAACAACCGTGTTACTAACAGAACAACAGTGGTTTCACTTAACAACCATGGAAAGAAAGGTCATAAAACGGGGAGTGGGGGGACGGACTCGCTGAATAACTCTTGCTTAGCAACGAAAATCTGGGGCTCCCTCGTTGGCGTAAATCGAGGACTGCCTGCATGGTGATATTGTGACGTGTGGCTTTCCTTCCAGAAGCGGGCATAGAATACAACCCTCCCTCCCAATACTTGCTCCCTGTGTTGGAAAGCGACGGAGGAGAGATATCGGCGGACGGCATCCGCAGGACAGCTGGCAAATACATGGAAGAGGAAGCTGAGTGGCAGGTGAGCGTTCACTCTTCCCAAAAATACAAGAATTCCCTTTTTAGGAGATTTTTTTTTTTTCCCCTCCTAAATTCGCAGGAACCAGTTTTGTGGACTGGCCCTCTGACCGGGGTGTTTCCTCGCAGAGTTAGAAAAGAATAGAATGACAAGAGTTGAAGGGGCTTTAGAGGTCTTCTAGCCCAACCCCCTGCTTAGGCAGGAAACCCTACACCGCTTCAGACAAATGGTTATCCAACCTCTTCTTAAAAGCTTCTAGTGTTGGAGCATTCACAACTTCTGGAGGCAAGTTGTTCCACCGATTAATTGTTTGTCAGGAAATTTCTCCTTAGTTCTAAGTTGCTTCTCTCCTGGATTAGTTTCCACCCATTGCTTCTTGTTCTGCCCTCAGGTGCTTTGGAGAATAGTTTGACTCCCTCTTCTTTGTGGCAATCCCTGAGATATTGGAAGACTGCTATTGTGTCACCGCTAGTTGCCTTCGGAAGTTGTGAGTGCTTCCTCACTGGAGGCTTTCAAGAAGAGATTGGACTGCCATTGGTCAGAAATAGTGTAGGCCAGAGTCTCCTGCTTGGGCATGGGGTTGGACTAGATGACCTACAAGGTCCCTTCCAACTCTGTTAATCTGTTTTCATTAAACTAGACAAGCTGATGTAGAACTTCCACTATTAGAGGAAGCCTATCCCCAAAACCAGTTGCTAGACAGAGACACAGAGGGTAGCAACCCCTCCCCCTGAACTCTGTTCCCCAGAGAATAATGGGAGGAAATGATAAAAGTCGTTACAGTTCATTGAAGATTGAATCTGGCATTTTTGTCTACCTATTCAGTCCTTCCCAAGAACTTGGGATAGACAGAGGTTGTTCTTTGATGGTGTTCAAGGACTGGCTGCAGGATGTAAGCAGCCTTCAATTCAAGCTGTCTTTTGTAATGGACTGATGGGGATTTTTTCAATGCCACAGTGTCCGGTGTTGTTATTATGGTTCGTTGCACAATCAGACAGATGTTTAGACCGGGTTTGGCATTTTTATTTAGCTGCTGACTCCTTCCCAAGGATCTGGGATAGGGAGATGTTGTTATTTGATGGCATTCGAGGTATCTTCCCAGGATGTAAGCTGTTCCAAGCCGAGCTTCCTTTTGCAATTGACTAATAGGAAGTTTGTCAATGCCGGTAGTCAATTGCAGAATTATTATTTATGAAATTTGCGTGTCTGCCGCCAGTCTCCCAATGGCTTTTGGTGGCTCACAGCAATCGACAAGAAAAGGCTAAAGTCTGAGGTGAATTAGCCAGGTCTTCTGAGGAAAAGCACATCATATTTGTGTTCCGCAGCTTGTTAAAATCAACCTTGCTTACTTCTCCTTTCACTTTCATTGCAGAACAGGTTTCTAGACTACGAGAAGCGCAAGGTAAGCATGAACTTCCTCCCTGCTCCTCGTTGTGGGATTGGCCAACCATCTGTTGCATTCATCTGCAGACGGGAGTTGATGTATAGGATTAAAAAATGGCCAACGTAAAAAATCAGTCTGGTTTTGATTCCTGGACTTAAAACCGCAGCTCTCTTTTCTTTCCTTTTGGTGATGTTAGCCTTCCTTTCTTCAGCCAGGAAGTGGTGTAAGCAAGATCGATAACAGGAAAGGCACTCCTCATCCAAAGATAGGAACGGGGTGGGATGAGATCTTGAGTGTACAAGGCCTCTGTGCAAAAATAGATCTCTCTCTGTCTCTGTCTCTCTCCCTCCCTCCTCTCTTTCTCTCTCTCTCTCTGTCTCTCTCCCTCTCCCTCTCTTTCTCTCCTTCCCTCCCATCTGACTATCTATCCATGACAACCTTGTCATCTGTCTCTGTCTGCCTATCCATAATGACTGTCCATTCATCCATCCAAGTTATCTATCTGTCTGCATCCATCCATCGTTTCTAACTATCCATCCTTCCATGTCTTCTGTGTAGCTGTTCTAGCTATCCATCCACATTGTATCTACTGTCTGTCTGTCTGTCTATCTGTACGTCTCTCTCTCTCTCTCTCTCTCTCTCACTCTCACTCTCACTCACCCTTTCCCTTCCCTTCTCTTGAAACACTTTTTTTCCCCTTCCCCTTTTATTTTGCTATGGATGACTTCCTGGTTTGAAAGGCCCTGGGTCAGATCATCTCTTCCAACTATGGCTTGAGAGAGAGCAAGGCCCTGAGCTGAATATACCGAGGTCAAGGATATATATACATACATACATACATACATACATACATACATACATACATACATATATGTAAGTCTTTGGTTATTCGAGTTTTCTCCCACGTAAAATTGGAAGTGTCTTGGCGACGTTTCGACGAAGTCTCATTCGTCATCTTCAGGCTTCAGCTTCATGCTTCTGGGAGCAATGTGTGATCTCCTAGAACATGAAGCTGAAGCCTGAAGATGACGAATGAGACTTCGTCGAAACGTCGCCAAGACACTTCCAATTTTACGTGGGAGAAAACCCGAATAACCAAAGATATACATACAAACACCCGTGAAAACCTCAGAATATATATATATATATATATATATATATATATATATGTATGTATGTGTGTGTGTATATATATATATATATATATATATATATATTTAATTTTGACAGACCTCTCTGTTTACCTGATAGGAGCAGAAGATGCAAGAGAAGCTGGCCTTTGAGCGTGGGCTGGACCTGGAGCAGAGAGAACAAGTCCAACTGATGCATCAAAGTCATGTCCAGAAAGGAGAATTTCTCCAAAGCATGAAAGAGGTAAGACGCCTCCAGTTTTGCCCCATTCCTACCAGGTCAGAGATGGTATCCAGCCGGTTCATAGCGGTTCACCCGAACCGGTAGTGGGAATCACGGCTGGGCCCGCCCCTGCTCTATACCACCCTATTTAGGCACGTTTTTGAGACTGGGCGCATGCACGGAAGGCAGGTACATGCGCGAACCAGGCACACACATGTATGAAGCGAGCGAGCACGCACGCAGCAAACCGGTAGTAACATCCAATCTGAAACCCACCGCTTGTACCAGATACCTTCATACTAGATCGTCAAAGCCTACAAGCTGAATTCAGAGGCAGTACTACTGTAAGACTTGATGGTGAAGGGATTGGAGGAATTCTAGGAAGAAATAATTCACCGACGAGGGAAGACTGCAATTTGCCGGTAGACCTTCGACTTGGGGACCACAGCCGAGCCCAAAATTCCCCTTGCGAACTAAGGCAGCTGTTAAGCGGGTTTTTGCCCCCATTTCACGGCCTTCCTCGCCACATTTGTTAAAAGTGAATCACTGCGGTGGTGAAGCAAGTAACCCATTTGTTAAGTGAATCCGGCTTCTCCGTTGATTTGGCTTGTTGGAAGTTCGCAAAAGGGGATAGCAATAGCACGTAGCCATAATACCTAGACTTAATATACCGCTTCGCAGTGCTTTTACAGCCCTCTCCAAGCGGTTTACAGAGTCAGCCTATCGCCAACGATCTGGGTCCTCATTTTACCGACCTCGGAAGGATGGGAGACTGAGTCAACCTTGAGCCTGGTGAGGTTTGAACCGCCGCAGCTAGCAGTCAGCTGAAGTAGCCTGTAATGCTGCACTCTAACCACTGCGCCACCTTGGCTCTTGTGGCCATGTGATCCCCGGACGCTGCCACCGTCATAAATATGAGCCAGTTGCCAAGCATCCGTGTTTTGATCACACGGTGTCGTGTCCCACTCCTCCTCTGACGGCCGGGTCGGGGAAGTCCGTATCAAGCGTGCCTCTGCAGCTCTGCCAAAGTCCTATCAGAGTCCTCAGGGCAGGCAGGAATCCAAGGTGTGACTTCAGCAATCCAGATTAGACTTTGCCTGACTCAGAGAATGCCAGAAAGCAGATCCTTTATATAGGCCATGGGGTGTGGCTCCATGGTTCAGCACTTATCCAGGTGCTCCCTTCCTTTTGCTGACATCGCCTCTCCATTCTCCGGAAGCGTGGATCTCTCCAGCCTCCAGCTGTTGGTAATTCCAGCCCAGCTGTTGGTAATTCCAGCTCGTGACTGGCTTCATATTCCTCAGGCTCACATGCTGTGGGGGAGGGGTTTAGTTGCTCCGTTTGTCCGGGCATGGTGCCAGGACTGGGGGCTGGAGGCATGTCAGGCCATTCGTCTTGCTCGGACTGTCCGGGCATGGTGCCAGGACTGGGGGCTGGAGGCATGCCAGGACATTCTTCTGTACTATCAGTGTCTGGCAGGAGATGAGAAGGGCCCGGCTGCGGAGAGGGGGGCGAGCGAGGCACAACACATGGGGATGCTACCACGGTCTTGCAAACACGGTGTGAAAAGCAGGCATACGTTACTTTCCTCAGAGCCGTTATAACTTCAGTCAGTCACTAAACGAACGGTTGAAACTCCCTGTTAAAAGGCAATGCAGCCCATCTTGCACAAAAAAAAAAAAAAAGGCCTGGAGGAAGAGATTCCACACGTTCAAAGAATGTCTGCTTTCATGAACGCCGGTCCTAAATGAGGACCGGAAGTTTATATCGCAGCTTCCGAGACTTTGAACCCTCTTTTGTGTTACAACTCCTGAGTCTCATCTTATATCGGACGTTAAGAGGATTTTGACGTTGACGGGGGTGTGAATTTTGTTCAGTTCCCTTTTCCTGGCTCCATGGCTTCAGCATTGGCTTTCCCCCCTCTGATTTCAGGAGCAGATGAAACTGGACGAAGGGCTGACCCGCCATCAGCAACGCCTGGGTACCGAGCGCCTGAAGTTGCTGGAGCAGCTGAAGCAAATGGAACACGGGGTGGCCAGCAGGATCCAGAAACTGCTGAAAGATAATCAAAGGTAGGAGATCCAGTGAGCAGAAGAGGGTCGTTTCTTCTTGTTGTTGCTCTGTCTGGGAATCTGCAGGTATCTGAAAACCATAGAATCAATTCTACGCTGTTTGACTGCTGCAGCAGATCGGTTCAGGTACTCTTTTGACTTACTAGCAGTAGCAACAACACATAGACTCATACAGCGCTTCACGGTGCTTTGTAGCCCTCTCTAAGTGGTTTACGGTGTCTGTGTCTTGCCCCCAACCATCTGGGTCCTCGTTTTACCTACCTCGGAAGGATGGAAGGCTGAGTCAATCTTGAGCCTGTCAGCATCGAACTGTTGACAGGCGGCAGAATTAGCCTGCAATACTGCATTCTAACCACTGCGCCACCACGGCTCTTACGACTTGGGACCTACAATTCAAATCAGAACTTCTTTTTGCTAAGCTCTCATTAAGTGAGCCCACTCCCAATTTTACAACCTTTGTGCCATGGACGTTAAATGAATCCAGTCGCGCCATTGGTATGCTTGTCGGAAATGTTGATCGCGTGACCTTAGGACACCATAAATAAATTCTGGTTGCAAATGCTCACATTTTGATCAAGCGACCGCAGGAAGCCTCAATGGCTGTTTCGTAAATTACTTTTTTCCCCAGCGCTGTTGTCCAGTGCTGGACTTTGGTTGCTAAATGAATTGTTGTAAGTCGAGAAGAACATTGTGGCTTCAAAAACCTGAAGGGACTGATTTGGACAAAACTGCAGCGCTTTTTGACAGAAATAGGATTCCCAACATGATCACCCACGTCCGATGACGGATACGGCACACGAAGAAGAAGTCGGCGACTAGCTTGTACAACCAAGACCCAAACTGACCCCATGAAAGGCGGGGAGGTGCCCTCAGTGTAGCTGATTAGCATAAATGCTTTATGGTGACTCTGTGAGTTGACCCTCCTTATTTCTTAAATCTTTTTAGGCAGAAACAGAGTTCCGAGATCTTAAAATCCCTTGAAAACGACCGGTGAGTTTCTTGCTTTACTCGATCGATCGGAGGGAAAGGCTTTGCGCCCTCTAAAGCCGGGGTCTCCAAGCTTGGCAACTTTTAAGAGTTGTGGACTTCAACCACCCAGAATTCCTCAACTGGCTGAGGAATTCTGGGAGTTGAAGTTGCCAACTTTGGCGATCCCTGCTCTTAAAAGCCATGGCATTGCTAACCTTGCTTGTTTGAATATTTTCATATATCCTGTTCAAAACTTTGCTTGATCTTAGTGTGTCAAATTAGCCACAGTTCATTCTCTCCTCAAACCCCCGCTAAACCCGAAACCCCGGTTCACAAACCACAATAGCTGGTTCCAAAAGGAAGCGAGCTGGGGTGGACGAAACGTGCAAGCCACCAACCAACCACAACCTTTTCCTAAAACCAAGCAAAACTCCTGTGATTGAACAGCCAAGCTCAAAATGCTTACCCCAAAATCTCCAGAAAAAGCTTTCCATGGGACAGGGAGACCCCAACTTCAGCGGGAGAGGGTGTGTGTGTGTGAACTCTGAACATTGGGGAGGGGGGCTGAGAATCGAAGCCCAACTGATCCTCGCGAGTGTGGTGAGGGAGAAAGATGGCAGAGAGATCGAAAGTCTTGAGAGAAGTTGAGGAGAACGATTAGGCCGCTGACTCCCTTGTATCGCTCCTAGGATCCGGATGGAGCAATTGATGGCCATCACTCAAGAAGAAACGGAACAATTGAGGAGGAAAGAAGTAGCCGGTAAGTACAGTGCGACCTTGGTACTCAACTGCTTTCGACACTCATCGAATTTGGTACTTGATGCCTTGACGTTGTCCCGGGACTCAACATTTGTTTGGTACTCCATGAGTAAGCTTGAACTCGTTGGTGTCAGCTGCCTTAACCCTCAGGACATTGTTCCTTATGGGGAAAATGTTGTTTGGTACTCATCGTTTTTGCCATTCGTCGCGCCTCACAAACACTGCACGGCTATTGAGGGGGTTCAGGCGCTTAGCCTGTCATCATCTCCTTGCTCTGCCATCTTGGACAGTCGGGGAACTTGGCCCTTGTCAGGGAATCCCTGCCGGATGTGTACAATCTGTTTTATTTTAAATTACTTTTTTCCTTATTTAATCTGTGTCGCCTCCGTAGAACTCACAACCATTAAAAACAAGGGGGGAGGGAAGTCCTTCAACCATATCACAAATCTTTGTCCTCTTTGGCATCCTGCCAAAGGCTTTTCTTGACAAGAACCCCACAAAGTTCAGAAACAAGAGACCCCGACAAGAAACAATTGTAGCAACGTTGCTTTCCTACAAAGAGCCCAAGAGCCGTTGCTGCTCTTTTAAGCCTTATGGGAGGGGACAATCATCTCCTGGTCTTACTCCTGAGTCGTCCCTTTTGCTTTAGCTGCTCTTGCCTTCTGGCAGCTATTTGCATGTGTGCACTAGGAACAGGCTCCTCCTGTTCCTCTGCCTCTCTGCTGTCCGCCTCTGGAGGCTCCGGAGTCCATGCATCGCTCCCAGATGGCCCTGGCCCCATCTCTGCCTCCGATGCAGAACCCTCGTCCGGGCCTTCCCCCTGACTCCAGGACTGGCCCAATGTCCTCCCCAGCCTCCTCACTATCCAACTCTGATGGACCACAGCACTGACCAGAAAGTCTCCTAGATAGCTCCCTGATCTGTTTTTCCTGGAAACTTTACCATCATTCTAACATGGGCTAAGGCAGGATTTGTTTTGGGCAGGTAGGTCAAAATGCTGCCTTTGGTTGGAGCCCCAAAAGGTTCTTAACTCTTCCTTTCCCCCAATTTCCCTCTCCCAGCGGCCATGAAACAGATGTTGTCTGAGACCTACAAGAACAAACTACTTCAGGGAGCCTACGAGTCTCGTCGGCAGGACCTCGTCAACCAGACATGCTGCAGGTACTGAAGAAGACATGGATTTGGGGGAATATTATTTTCATGGGTGCGCCTGCCCATTAAAAGAGCCTGGGGAAACAACTCTAGGCATCAGTGGTGGGATTCACATTTTTTTTACTACCGGTTCTGTGGGTGTGGCTTTGTGGGCATGGCTTGGCTTGGTGGGCGTGGGAGAGGAAGGATACTGTATTCCCTCCCCACTCCAAGGGAAGGTTACTGCAAAATCCCCATTCCTTCCCGATCAGCTGGGACTCGGGAGGCAGAGAATAGATGGGGACTGGGCCAGTCAGAATTTTTACTACCGGTTCTCTGAACTACTCAAAATTTCCGCTACCGGTTCACCAGAACTGGTCAGAACCTGCTGAAGACTACCTCTGGTAGGCATCCATTTCTTTACAAGATTAGAGCAGCGGAAGAACGAGGGGTCCAACCTTGCTTAGCATCAGTTTGCACCTGATTCCCTCTCATTTTAATTTAATTCTCAGTCTCAAGACTAGGGAAATCTTCCCTCATTCAATCGAACCTTCGCTGGTCCTCCAGAACTTTGTGGAAGTTCTCCAGAACTTTGTGAAACCTGCTAGGTCATGGGAGTTGAGAACTTCCAGAAAAAAAGATGAAAGCTCTTCCTTGATCCAGTTGGTGAAACATCGCAGCAATATTCTCCTACACCTTGTTGGGGGAACCCAACTTTAACAGGTTCTGATGCCAGGCCAGGAAGAGGACAGTGCTTACCTGGTCTTCTGGTGTTCTTGGATATCATCCTCTGGCCCACTCTGACCTCTCTGAAAAATCCAAAATACTTAAAAACGATTTGAAGGAGCCATAATTGGTAGCGTTGGCGTATGTCAACCCATAAATCCAAGTTTATAGGCCACACTTGCTGGTTTCTCCTAAGACTTGAGGCTCAAAGCAAGAGAATTATCACAATACCGTAATGAAATGGTCCTCCTCAGCCTACACCTCATTGGGTCCTTGAGTGGCTCAGACTGCTAAGACAGTCTGTTATTAACAGCAGCTGCTTGCAATTACTGCAGGTTCAAGTCCCACCAGACCCAAGGTTGACTCAGCCTTACATCCTTTATAAGGTAGGTAAAATGAGGACCCAGATTGTTGGGGGCAATAAGTTGACTTTGTATATAATATACAAATGGATGAAGACTATTGCTTGACATAGTGTAAGCCGCCCTGAGTCTTCGGAGAAGGGCGGGATATAAATGCAAATTTAAAAAAAATTGTCCCTACTGTGACATCTCATGGGTTGCTGTGCCCCTTTCCCCAACGTACAACTAGAATCGTCCAAAAACTCTTCTCTTGCAGCCTTGCCAAGATGGACGAGAAGTTCCAGCAGATCCTGGCTTGGCAGCAGCTGGACCAGAACAAAGCCATCAGCCACATCCTGCAGGAGGTATTATGGGGTGGGTGGGATGAGTGGAAGGGTATTCACTCATGGGAGAAGGAACTAAGCGGGTCCTTGACCAGGATAACGAACAAATATTAGAAGCCATCGAATTCATTGACCAAGTGTTGATGTCTCTAGATCTGGTTCACCTGCCTTGGAGATAGGCAGATGGATGTTCTTGAGATGTATAGGACTAGAGTTCCTATCAGCACAGCCAATGGACAGAGATGATAGGGTCTGTAGTCCAAAGTCTAGAAAGCTAGAAGATGTTTCTAGGGGACCTCAGCATACATCAAGAGCACAACGTTAGATGGTCTTCAGACCTCAAGACATTCCCAGCGATGCGTCGAGGTTCCCTTCATCTTTTCAGTGATCTTGACGGGAATTTATTTGAACTGCAGCTCGATTGAAGCTACACGTTATAAGAGCCAGAACTAAGCAAACTAGGTTTGGGGTTGTGTTGTCATGTCAACGTAGCTTTTGACTCAAGCCACCAAGGTAGAGAGATCCGATGAGATTCTGTTAGCTCCGCTTAAAAACGGTTCAGAAACATCTTTGCAAAGGCTCACAAGGCAAAGTCTAGAGATGCAGGTTCTTGCCCTGTTGTTTGTCTTCCTCCCTCCCCCCCCCAAAAAAAAGACTCAAAAACAATTCATTTCTGGCCAAAAAAGGGCCAAACCTCATATTTTGCCTCCCCCGGTGCCTTGTTTTAAGGCTTCCTACCTGGTTTGGCCTTTCTTGGAAACTCGATCCTGGACCTTGGTCTCGTCCCACAGAGCAGCTGTTCCGCTCTTGTGGGTTTCACAACAACACTCCCAAGCTTCTGGAGGGTGTTGTGGACTTAACGCACTTGTGTTCTTTCTGCAAAGGTCTTGGCTTTGGGAATATTCTGATAGTGGGGCCCCGCATTTTTTAATCTGTGCAATTGCAATTCTTTTAAATTCCGTAACAAAAAACGTAGCTTTTCCAAATCTCTCTCTCTCTCCCTCTCTCTCTCTATCATATATGTATCTATCTTGTCTATCTTTCCATCTTTCCATCTATCTGTCTGTCTGTCTGTCTGTCTGTCTAGCTAGCTATCGGTATCTATCTATCTATCTACCTACCTACCTACCTACCTACCTACCTACCTACCTACCTACCTATCTCTATCTATCTATCTATCTATCTATCTATCTATCTATCTATCTATCTATCTATCTATCTATCTATCTATCTATCTATCTATCTATCTATCTATCTATCTATTTATCTATCTATCTATCTATCTACAGTATCTATCTATCTACAGTATCTATATCTATCATCTACCTACCTACCTACCTACCGTATTTTTTGGAGTATAAGATACACTTTCGTTTTTGGGGAGGAAAATAAGAAAAAAGCTGATTGGCAGGTGGATCGGCCTCCCGGAATACCCCCAATAAGCTGTTCCCAGAAGTGAATTTTAGCAACAGGTTCCTTGGTTGTGAGCTCTGTGTCTTGCTTTTTTTTTTTTTTTGCTTTTTTTTCTGTCTCTGAAAGCCTCTAAAATAGCTTCAGGAAAAAAAGCCTCTGAAGCTCTGTTTGGGGGCTTCTTTTCTGAAGCTCTGTTTGGAGGCTTTTTTTCCTGAAGCTCTGTTTGGAGGCTTTTTTTTTCTGAAGCTCTGTTTGGAGGCTTTTTTTCTGAAGCTTCATTTCTGATGCTTTTTTCAGCCTCTGAAACCTCTGTTTGAGAAGCTGAGCAGGGCTACATTCGGAGTATAAGACGCACCCAGATTTTCACCCTCTTTTTTGGGGAAAAAAGGTCCGTCTTATACTCTAAAAAACACAGTGTCTGTCTGTCTGTCTGTCTGTTTGTCTGTCTGTCTATCTATCTATATCTATCGTCCATTTTGCAGGTGGGTGGGATAGAGATACCAAAGTCAAGTCAATCCTACCTTTCTGTTAAAAATAGTGTCAGGTAACGGAGATTAAACAGAGACCTTTCTTCGTCTGTGAAACCCACAGAGTTGTATACCTGCCTTGCAAATAAAGCCCGAGATGAAATAGACATCTCTATTCCTGCAGAATTTTCATGATAGGGAGGGAGGACCTCGTAGCTTAGTGGGTAGATCGTCCTTGCTTGCAGAGAATGCCATCCACGGGGAGTTTCGTGGGATTGTTTCTGACGTCATGGTGGAGAAAAGACTATTAGGGAAGAGAGACTGTTAGGAGGGAGGGCTATAACCCTGAGATGGATAGGCCGACGGTCTCGGGTAATTTAAGGCCGCTTCAGGTGCTCACTCGATCCCCGTCTTTTAGAGTGAGATGCAGAAGGCAGCCTTCGAAGCCCTCCAGGTGAAGCGAGACCTCATGCATTGCCAGATCAGAAACCAGGTGAGTGCAATAATTTAAGGCCTGGGGAGAGATGCAGGGGGACGGGGGAGGCAGCATCCTCTCATCCCTTCCTGAACAACCAGACTTCCTCCCTTCTCAAAACTGGCCTGGGTACCAATCCCTGTGAGAAGTTCGTGGCTGGGACGAGTCGCTTTTTTTTTTCCCCCCGGCCCAGTTTAGCCATGCCTCCCCTCTGGGATGGCGTCGCTGCATTTCCACCCATTTAAAGACCTCATCTCCATGGTTCTGTTTTCATGTGTCCGCCGCCGTTTGTTTCTGTTGCTTGTCCAAGTCCATTTTGGTCCACATCGATGCGCACCCGCTTATGAATGCAGAATCACTGCCGGAGGGAACGGTCGCCAGAGGCCCTCGGATGGGTAGAGTTTGCAATTTCTCCAAACCCTCGTTCCCTTCCCCCGACTTCACCTTTTTTTTTTTTAATCCTTTTATCCTCTAGTGGGTTATCCAGGCCTTTAGTTTACTAACAGGTGATGGTCAAGGGCATTTGTGGACTTTCCTGTTCTCTGGTGGCTTTCGCTGCGGGTGCTTCAAGCTCTGAGTCACGCAGAGACATCTCTTGAGTCTTCCCAAAAAGAGGCCATGGAAGCTTCGGAGTCTTTTGAACTTCACGTCTTCCAAAAACAATCTGGATGCTGCCCAGGGCTTGTAGCTACCATTCATTGGACTCCAAAGTATTCCAGATGCTTGAGGGTTTGCATAGAGTCCTTTGCTGTCTAGGGTGTCCCTCACGTCTAGGGTGACCCTACGAAGGAGGAATATTTTTTTTATCCGCCATAGGGCAAGAGGGTCAGTGTAGCTCCAGGTTTCCCCTTGTCCTTGGTCTGTTCATTCGGCCCTTCATGAAGAGAAGAGCCTCTGTTCCCGAGAGTTTCCACCGAGGGTCACCTAAGACTCTATCCGAGTTCGTTGCAAAAAACAAATCCAGAAGCACACACAGATAACTGATTCAGCTGGCTTCATTCACTTCTCTACATACATAATAACAGATGAAGTATTTACAATACCAATAGTGGATTCTTCAACGTGGTAACAGTTACAACACAAGGCAGGCGAAAACAGTTAGCTTCATTTCAGCAGAGCAGACAAGCACACATAGACTGCTTAGTTTCAGTTTCAATTCTCGGCACAGACTCAGAAGCTGCAGACTAAGACACGCCCTGGCTCCAGTCTGTCTCAGCTTCCAATTGGCTGACTTAGTCGCTCTGCCTATTCATTGGCTGACCTCGTTACCATGTCTCTGCCAGTTCATGAATAAGCCGACAAGACTCCAGCTACATTTCCAAGCCGATGGGGCAACACGCAACGTTTTATCATCGCTTTCTCGTCTATTGAGTCCCTCATCAAATCACAGTCCATGTTTATCAGATGGAAAACAACTAGAAACTAGCACAGGATACCCCTATGAGTTAGATCCTAGAAAGACATTTGCTCCAGAAATGATTAAACTTAGGTGGGTAGGTCACCTTTGCCCCCAGCTGGGATGCCGAGATGCTGTTACGTCGCAGACCTCAGCTTCCTCGGTGTGTTTCCAGGCGGCAGAAAGTTAACGTTCGTGAGGTGGTGCAAAGTCAGTTGCAGAGCTGTCTGGTGTGGCGAGGAACTCCGAGTTAGTTACTCATACCCTAGTCTGTTTGGCTGAAGGAGGTGTAGCCCCACCCCACCCCACCCGCCCTCTAGTACTTTGTGAGGTGTCGCCTCCAAAAAAGCCATTGCGGTTAGGGAGGGAAAAAGACACAAACACACAACCTTCCGCTTCCCTTGTTTCATCTTCTCCCTAGATTAAGTTAATAGAGAGAGAGTTACTACAGCTCACCCAGTTGGAGTTAAAGAGGCAGCAGCTGGACACAGAGGCTCTGCAGGTATGTCACCCCTACCCACCCCAATCCCCCATCCCCTCCTGCTTGGCGGCCTCCTCTTCCTCCTCCTCTTCCTCCTCCTCCTCCTCCTCTTCCTCCTCCTCCTCCCTGACCTCTGGTTTAGTAACTTGTAGAAGAAGGCCCTGTGGAAGAAATTTTTCAGGTTTATCAACCCTGGTCTCCTTTTTTTTCGCTCAGTGGCCTCTGCTGCAAACGCTGCCGGGATTCTGAGATTGGTCGGGGTAGGGATTTTGGAGGGGTGGGCAGGAGGGCCTTTAACAGTTGGACAGTGAGTTGGAAGGGACCTTGGAGGCCATCTAGTCCAACCCCCGCCCCCTTGCTCACGCAGGCGACCTGTACCAGGGGTTCAAACCGCCAAACCCGCCGACCTTTCTGAGCGACAAGTTCAGCGTCTTGGCCACTGAGCCACCTAGTCAGGCCTTGCCGGAAGCCAGGCTGGGATGCTAAGTCGGAAATCTTGTGCGGGGCGTGGGGCAGGAATGAGGGTGGAAAGGGTTACAGGTAGTCCTCGACTTATGACCACAACGGAACCCCAAATTTCTGTTGCTCAGCGGAGGCGATTAAGTGAGTCTCGCCCCACTTCACAGGTTTTCTTCCCCGGTTGTTAAGCGAATCATTGCGGAGGAACGCGGTCATTAAGCGAATCTGGCTCTCCCCTCCATCAGAAGGTCGCCAAAAGGGGATCACACGAAAAAAAAAAACCCCACTGCCGACCGTCATAAATAGGAACCAGTTGCCGAGCACCCAAATTTTGATCACGTGATGCTGCAAAGGTCATTCAGCGTGAAAGTCACTTTTTTTTTTTTTTTGGGCACTGCTGTCGTAACTTCGAACGGACACAAACAGTCGTAAGGGCCGTGGGTGGCTCAGGCTGTAAGATAGCCTGTTATTAAAACACAGCAGCCTGCAATTACTGCAGGCTCGAATCCCACCAGGCCCGAGGTTGACTCAGCCTTCCATCCTTTATAAGGTAGGTAAAATGAGGACCCAGATTGTTGGGGGGGCAATAAATTGACTTTGTAAAAAATATACAAATAGAATGAGACTATTGCCTTACACACTGTAAGCCGCCCTGAGTCTTCGGAGAAGGGCGGGATATAAATGTAAATAAATTTAAAAAAAAAAGTCGAGGACTACCTGTAGAAGCTGGCTGAGCATTCCATTTATTTATTTATTTATTCTTTTAACCGTATGATTGATTTATTTCCGGCTAGTTTTGGCTTCGATGTGCTTCTTCTTCTACCCACCCGCCTTTTTACCAACCGACCGACCTCCATTCCAACTGTTACATTCCATCTCTCCCAACTGCATGAATTCTGTTCGGGCAAACAAAACGAGGGCCGCGTATGTTTTAATTTGGGGTTTTACAAACTTTTGTAAACTTTTACAAAAAGTTTCTAGTCCTTTATGGATAAGGAACGCATCCCATGCGATCCTCTTCCAAACAGAACCGGGAAGAGCGCTTGCTTTAAGGAGCGAGCAAATCAGCGCGGTTATAAAGATTGCAAGATTTTTTTTCCCCCTTCTTTTTTTAAAGGTTGGTTTCTTAGACACCCTTGCCCGTTGGAACTATGATGCCTCGAATCACGGGTGGCTCTCGACTTACGACCGCCGTGGAGCCCAGGGTTTACGTCGCTGGGAAGGGAGAAATCTTTGTTTCTCCCCGTATTTTGTTTTGAACGACTTTTCCTGCCCACGTTTTGGGAAGCGAACGCGGGTCGTTAAAGCGGACCTGGCCTTCCCCAAATCGACTCGGTTTGTTATGAAAAAGTCGAGCAGATGAGACTCCGCCAGGATGATGGGAGTCTCGGGATGATGGACGGCAGAGAGTCGCATCCTCTCGAAGCCTTTGGAGTCTCGCTGAATTTTAACTTCCAACGGGAAAAGGTTTTTTTTAGCAATTGGGGGGGGGGGCAAAGGAGACGGGGAGACTTTTGGGTTCTAGCCAGTGTGGTTGTAGGCCGGTCAGGGAAGGAAGTTCAGTCTCCCTTCTTAAACACACCTCCCATGTTGCGTTGCAGGAAGCGATCGGAGAGCAACGGCAAACACTGACTTTCCTGCTACAGCAGCTGCTGAAGGAGAAGAAGGAGCGAGAAGAGGAGCTGCAGGCCATCTTGGTAAAAGGGTCGGGGGGGGGCAGCTGGCCCCGCAGTACCCATTTATCTACTCGTAAATACATCAGGGGTGAAATGCTCCCGGTTCGGACCGGATCTCCCGATCCGGTAGTGATGGCAGCGATGGGTGGTTTGGTGAATTGGTAGCAAAAATCCCACCCATGCCCAGCTGAGCAGCGCGATCATCAGAGGTTTTTTTTTTTTTAACTTTTAAAAGCATTTTTTTCTTCGGCCGAAAAAATGCTTTTAAAAGTAAAAAACAAAAAAAAAGCCTCTGATGATCGCGCGGCTCAGTTGGGATCGTCAGAGGCTTTTAAAAGCAGTTTTTTTACAACCCCTTCAGTCTTCCTCCCTGCAAACTCCACCCCCCTTCCATCACTGATACTGTTAGTTTGGGTGATGAGATGTCTGCAAGAAAATAGCCAAGCTCAGAGAGCACCAAGGACCCCGTAGTCCTCCTCCTCCTCCTCCTCCTCCTCCTCATCTTTCTCTTCCTCTCTGCAATCCCCACTTCCATCTTGCACTGGGGATGTTACCTAGTTGGGCAATGAAACATCTGAAAGAAAACAACTAAGCTGCTGCTGCTCCTCCTCCTCCTCCTCCTCTTCCTCCTCCTCCTCCTCCTCCTCCTTCTTCTTCATCTTCGTCTTCTTCTCCTCCTCCTCCTCCCCTCCCCCTTCTTCTTCTTCTTCTTCTTCTTCTTCTTCTTCTTCTTCTTCTTCTTCTTCTTCTTCTTCTTCTTCTTCTTCTTCTTCCTCCTCCTCCTCCTCCTCCTCCTCCTCCCCTCCTCCTTTCTGCTTCTTCTGCTTCTCCTCCTTCTCCTTTTTCTTCCTTTTCCTCCTCCTCCTCCTCCTTCCTTTTGTCTACCTCCTCCTCCTCCTCCTTTATTCTCCTCCTCCTCCTCCTCCTCCCCTCCGTTCTTCTTCTTCTTCTTCTTCTCCTTCTCCTCCTCCTCCTCCTCCCCTCCCGTTCTTCTTCTTCTTCTTTTCTTCTTCTTCTCCTTCTCCTCCTCCTCCTCCTCCCCTCCCCTCCCGTTCTTCTTCTTCTTCTTCTTCTCCTTCTCCTCCTCCTCCTCCTCCCTCCCTTCTTCTTCTTCTTCTTCTTCTCCTTCTCCTCCTCCTCCTCCTCCCTCCTCCCGTTCTTCTTCTTTCTTCTTCTTCTTCTTCCTCCTCCTCCTCCTCCTCCTCCTCCTCCCCTCCTCCCTTTCTGCTTCTTCTGCTTCTCCTCCTTCTCCTTTTTCTTCCTTTCTCCTCCTCCACCTTCCTTTTGTCTACCTCCTCCTCCTTCTCCTCCTCTCTTCTCCTCCTCCTCCTTTATTCTCCTCCTCCTCCTCCCCTCCCGTTCTTCTTCTTCTTCTTTTCTTCTTCCTCCTCCTCCTCCTCCTCCCCCCTCCTCCCTTTCTGCTTCTCCTCCTTCTCCTCCTTCTCCTCTTTTTCTTCCTTTTCTCCTCCTCCTCCTTCCTTTTTGTCTACCTCCTCCTTCTCCTCCTTTCTTCTCCTCCTCCTCCTTTCTTCTCCTCCTCCTCCTCCTCCCCCCTCCCTCCTGATGCTATTACCTAGTTTGGGTAACAAAACGTCTGCAAGAAAACAACCAAGCTCAGAGAGCCCCCAAGGACCTCTGGAGAGCTTCAGCTGCTCGGGGGGGGTGGGGGCGGGTGGGTGTGTCAACCTTACCAGGATAGATGAACCAAAGACTGGCCTTTTGTTTAGGGCCAACGTCCAACCTCCTGGGATAGCTTAGAACAGTTTCTCCCCCCATTTCCCTGTCTCCCAGGTTCTCGGGCATGATAGCTAAGGCTCCATCATCTCTTCATCTCCTTTCTTCTTTTTTTTCCAGAAAGAACTGGAGGCCAAGAGCGAGACGAAGCAGGAGAACTACTGGTTGATCCAGTACCAGCGGCTGCTAAATCAGAAACCACTCTCTCTCCGGTTGCAAGTGAGTGGCCAAGAGGCAGAGAAAAATCTCATATATTTTTTCCCCCCTCTCGTTCTTCCGTCATTCCGTTCTCGCACAATCTCCTTGGTGGTCCTGGCGGCCGCTGGCATGCTTTGCCTCGGTTCCCCCTCCAACTGAAGCAGGCCAGCCAGCTTGATTCCTTCCTTCCTTCTCTCTCTTTCTCTCGGCAGGAAGAAGGCCTGGAGAGGCAGCTGGTGAAGCTGTTGACGGAGCTCTCGGCCGAGCACTACCTGCCCATCTTCGCCCATCATCGGATATCGCTCGAAATGCTCAGCAACATGGTCCCTGGCGACCTAGCCGAGGTCAGAAACAAGGGCCATTTTTAACCCTGTCAATTCCCTTCTCTCGGGAGTTTCTCAAGCCCTGGACTAGAAGAACCTCCAAGGTCCCTTCCAGTTCTGTGGTTTTACCTACCTTCCAACCGCTCTTGCTTTCTTGCAGATCGGAATAGCTGAATCCGGCTTGCAGCACGCCATCATCCAGAAAGCTCGGGAGATACAAGCTGTTGCAGAAACAATACCAGGTTACGTTCTTTGGATGTCCCCAGCTGCGGGTGGGGGATGAGGGGTGCATTTGTGGAAGTCTCCGTATTCCAGGAGGTTTCTTTGGTCTGTACATGTTGGGTCTGTGAACCAGGAAGTGGCAAGCCACCTTGGGATAGCCTGCACTGAATGGCAGGGAGAACTTGGTTAGGACACGGAGAGGAGACCACCCAGCAATTTTTTTTTGTAAAAAGTTTTTTTTTATTTTTTAGACAAACATACAATACATAGTCAATCATTCAGTGTATCATCTGAGTCAATCTTTTGTTTTCTTGCTCCTCCAATATTTATCATATCTTAATATAATCCTTTCATCTATTATAAGGGGCCGTGGTAGCTCAGGCTGTAAGAAGCCTGTTATTAGAACACAGCAGCCTGCAATTACTGCAGGTTCAAGCCCGGCCCAAGGTTGACTCAGCCTTCCATCCTTTATAAGGTAGGTAAAATGAGGACCCAGATTGTTGGGGGGGCAATAAGTTGACTTTGTAAATATACAAATAGAATGAGACTATTGCCTTATACACTGTAAGCCGCCCTGAGTCTTCGGAGAAGGGCGGGATATAAATGTAAATAAATAAATAAATAAAATAAATAAATAACATTTCTCCCACATTTCCATATTAATAGGTATATGTGTGTGTGTGTGTATATTTATATCTATATCTATCTATCTATCTATCTATCTATCTATCTATCTATCTATCTATCTATCTATCTATCTCTTCTCTAACCATTGATAGAATTGCCCCCATACCTTAAAATATTCCGTTTCCTCTTTTTCTTTGTCAGAGTTAATCTACTCATTTCTGCACATGCCAATATTTTCCTAATTACTTCTCCCTCTGCAGGGATTTCCTCCGCTTTCCATATTTGCGCAAATACTATCACCACCCAGCAAATTTTAGGATTGTAGCGTAGATGGGAGGACGGGCGGGGAGGGGGAGGAAAGAAATTCCCAAGGAACTTCTAGCATTGTTGTGAAGAACACGGCGTTCCATCGGGACCCCAAGATTTGAGTTTAACAAGAGAGTCAACTTTTTATTATTATTATTATTATTATTATTTTATTTTTATTTTGTCACACAGTATATATAGGCATAAGTATGAAATAACTATACAATATATAACTTTCTTTGGAACCGAGATTCCTTGAGGGTCTCTTCCCAATTCCACCGTGTAGCCCATTTTCTTCCTTGAGCCCACCACCCCACCTCCTCACTCTCTTGCCTCCCTTCCATCCGGTCGCAGAACTGTTGAAGCCAGCAGAAAAAACGGGACCGTCCGCTCCAGAGTTTAGAGAAGAATCCACCAACCCTGAAGCCCCATCGGCTCCACTGGCGGAAGAACGCCATTGCGAGTGTGTCGTCTGTATGGAGCTAGAGGTAAGCCCTCCGGGTATCCTTGGCGGGAGAGGGGGAATGACAGACCCACTGCGTTCATCCTTCTTTCCGGCCCACCGCAGCCCACCCGGCACCCAAGTTCCGCTGGCGAGTTTGTTTTCCTTATAACAAACCTTCTTCCCCCCCTCCCCACCCGCTGCCACTTTTGCGCGTGTAAGAGCCGCCTGTTCTCATGCGCGCGTCCACGTCCTCTCTTCCTCCAGGCCCAAGTCGTGTTTCTGAACTGCGGCCACGTCTGTTGCTGCCAGAGCTGCTCCGAAGCCTTGCGCACCTGTCCTCTCTGCCGGCAAGAAATCGTGCAACGGATCCGACTTTTCCACAGCGGCTAGCCTACTCGAGGATGGAAAAGGGAAGCGGCTGGGGCTTTCCCACCCACCCCCCTCCTGGAATAGAAAACTAGGAGTGGGGGGGGGGAAAAACACCCACCTGGAATTTCATCCGTCCTCATTTCGTTTTTGCACGTCTTGTTTTGTCACCGCTGCGCGCTCGGAATGCCTGTCTTGTGTTTACGAGCACGCCACCTCCGGTAATCGCGCACGCCGGACGATGGGGCAGGAAGGAAGTGCGCGCCACGCCTTTGCACTAAATAATGTATGCTGGTGGTTTTTTGGGTTTGTTTTTTTTTGCTCGCTGTGGTCCAGGAGGAGTGTGATTTATTCAAAACGTCCAGGTAATTGGGAAATAACTGAAGGACGGCCAAAAATCTTTTTTTTTTTTTCAAGAGGCAAAGGCCGGGCCTTTCTCGGTTTGCTTCCTCGAAAACGTTTCGCCTCTCACCTTAAGAAGCGAATTCTTCCGATTCTTGGATGAGAAGCCAAAGGTTTTCAAGGAGTGGGGGAGGGCGAGAAGCAAAACGAAAAATCCAGTAGCTTTTTGGAAGAGCACTTTTGGGACAACCATGACTTTGGAGGATGGAGAATCTCCGTAGACAACTGGTATAGACTCGGCATTTAACCCCTTGAAGGAATTTAAGGCACAGATAGGGACGGGATCAATTATCCCGACAACCACCTGCGGGCAAAAGGAGATCATGCTTTCTATACAGGGGATCCCAGCCTGGATCGCTCTCAAGCTACTAGTCCTCGCTGAAATTATTCCAGCCTCCCTGCGAGCGGGTTGCCATTATCGTCCTGTTCATGTTTGGGAATTGGAAAAAGGAGGAGCCGTTACCCAAAATGCTGGAGGGGAGGGGAAGGGAAGGTGAAGGTCATCTTCTCTGATCTTCCCCTGGAGGAACCTCCCCAGCCAAAATTGGCAGCCTGGCATGATGGCCCCTCCCTTAGAGACAAAAGTTGAGCCCGGGGTGGTATGAATGTAGGCTGGATTACTGGAAGGTGATATCCGATTGGGCGGCAGCCCTGTTCTTAACCGGTAGTTAATAACTTGGTTAATTAGTGGACTTGAACTGTCTTCCCCAGAAAGTGGGTGAGAGAGGCGGGCAAGAACACCACCAAGGTCAGGATTCCCATGAGGACTGGAAGCTTCATTCTCTACCTGCCGCCTCCTGAAAAATCTGCACTTTTCTTTGGACTGAACCACTTGCCTTTGTTCTGGGACGCTCGGAAGAGCCTTTTGGCGTGGGGGGAAAATGTTCTCCGCCCACCTCTCCCCCCCACACCATCTTTCTGGGGCTGCACCAGAGTCTTGAACCTTTTAGCCTTGAGGATGATGGGAGTTGGGGGTTTTCCTTTCCCCAGCTGGAAAGGAAAAAAAAAAACCACAAAATTGCTGGTAGAGCAGAGGTGCTCCACTTCGTCATCTTTAAGACTGAAAAGGTTCTGAAAGCCGCCAGCATGGGGGGAAATTCTGGGAGTTGAAGTCCACAAATCTTGGGGGACTGTGAAATTCCCACCTTAGCCCCGATTATTGCATCAGTCTTCCAAGGGAAACAGAATTGCAGAGCATTTGACGTCATAAAAGGACATTGCTTTTGTGTTGGTAAGGGAGGGTGGTGTGTACCCAAAACTGCTGGATTCAGTCCCCAAGTCAAGACCGCATGCTTGCATGCTGCAAGTCCGATAAGTTCCGATGATCCTCTCCATCCACGCTCCCCCCCCCCCCGGAGAACCTCTCGCCCCGTGCTGGCGAACCTATGGCACGCATGCCCGGAAGTGGCACATGAGCCATATCACCTGGCACATGCGGCGTCGCCCGTTCCTCTTTCGGATTTCTGGCACGCAACGATCAGCCTGGGACTTTTTTGCACACGGCAGGGCCGGAAACTAAGAAGAACCGGTCTTCCGTTTTTTTTTTCCTGCGTGAACACCCGCGCCAGGCCGGCTGATCATCACGTGCGAGTGCGTGCCAGAAACCCGGAAGAGTAACTGGCTGAAACCGGAAGTTCAGGAGCTGAAACCGGAAGTTTATTTTCGGGCACGTGCATGCGGCCCCTGGGCAGCTCCAGAATTGCACGCGTCTGCAATGATGGATCGCCATCACTGCTCTAGTCTTTGGTGTTCCAGACAGAAGCCGGGAATTTCAGGGAAGACTTCTCTAGCTGCTTGTCCCCGTCCCGTCCCCGTTACCCAGTGCCTGGGGTTTTTGTGTGAAAAGCCATGAAGGAGAAGAACCTCACCCAGCTGGAGTTCTTTCCAAAAATCCTCAAGAAGGCCCTGTCATACTCCCTGCATGTTCGTCTGGTGCCTACGTTGACCTGTTTGCAATGTCATGTTTTCTATGTATGTCCGCCGAGAAAAATAAAAATTCCAGAGCTTCGACTTGTGACGTCCTTCAGTATCGTCAAAGACGGTTGCTCCTCCAACTCTCTTAAGTTTTAAAAAGCAGGACTCCAAAATTTCATCCCTTGCCCTGCCTGTCATGTAAATAAAGACTCAAATCACCCAGGCCAGGGGTCTCCAACCTTGGCAACTTTAAGCCTAGAGGACATCCGTTGAGCCTCTGGTGGCTCAACGGACTAAGTCTGTCTGTTATTAACACAGCTGCTTGCAATTACTGCAGGTTCAAGTCCCACCAGGCCCAAGGTTGCTCCTTTATAAGGTAGGTAAAATGAGGACCCAGATTGTTGGGGGCAATTAAGTTGACTTTGTATATAATATACAAATGGATGAGACTATTGCTTAACACACTGTAAGCCGCCCTGAGTCTTCGGAGAAGGGCGGGATATAAATTCAAATTAAAAAAAAAAAAAACTCCCAGAATTCTGGGAGTTGAAATCCTCTAAGCTTAAAAGTTGCCAAGGTTGGAGACCCCTGAGCCAGGCCAAAAGTATCTCAAAAGGTTAAATCGTGGCAACTGGACCAAATCTTATTAAAACGGAGACCGTTTTGTGCCTCGTCCTTCATTCCGACGATGCTCCCGAGTCTCCAAATCTCCATGTTGAGCCGAGAAGTCGCTTCGACGAGTCACGGAACGTCTGTTTTCATAAAACTTTGGTCCAGTTGCCACGATTTAACCTTTTCAGACGTTTTAACCTTTTCAGGTATTATTCCCCCCCCTTTCCCCCACCCCCCCATCCTTGAAAGCAGTGAAATCAAATTCAGTACATCTTCAGGGCAGGGTGAAAGATTCCTTTTGAGGGCGCAGAAGAAGTAAAATAGCGTCTCGCCTTTTACAAAACGGCCCTTTCCCTGTCAACGTGGCCCAAGATTTCAGCCAGCTGGACTTTCAGCTCCCTGGAAAGTAACACCTGGCTGAACCCAGATAAGACCGAATTGACATCCCAACGCAAACTCCCACTGGCCCAACCAATGAGGTGGGTTGTTGGGGAAGACCTGGAAGGTGGCAAAGTCCCTTACTCTAGGTCAGCGATGGCTAATCTTTTCCAGGCGTTGTGCCCAAAGTACGTGCACCCAAACCCCCAAAATGCAATGTGCGTCGCATGTTGCCACTACCGATTCACCCAAACCGGCCCAAACCATCTGGACCGACCCATCAGAACCTCTCTTTAAGTATGCCCAAATTTCTAGCTTCTGAAACGGGGGGAGACCAAGCTCCCGAGATGCCTTCAGCCAAGGGAATCAATGCAGAGGCAGATGCTAAACGAGACGGTGGTCAGGTTGAGTTTTGCCCCGTTTCGCGTCCTTCCTTGCCACGGCCGTTAAGTGAGCCACCGTGGTCGTTCAACGAATCGCAGCATTGTTAAGTGAATCCCGGTTCCTCATGGACTGTGCCGATCAGGAGGCGGTCGAAAACGGATCACGGGACACTGCAACCTTCATAAATACAAGTCGGTGGCCAAGCGTTTGTATTTCGATCAGGTGGCCATGGGGGCACCGCGAAGAGAGTAAGCACGAAAAAACGGTCCTCGGTCCCTTTTTCTTTTTTCCAGCTTCGGTCACTAAACCAAGCGTTGTAAGTCAAGGACTGACTCCCTGTGCTTTCGAGGCTCTGCAAGATCAAGACGAAGATGTCAAGCTTGTAGAGAAGAGCAATGAATGAGGAAGTCCATTCACGTCCTTAAATCCCTGTAATGTTGGAAATTACTCTAGGAATAACTTTTTGGAGTGGAGGAGTGGAGGGAGGCTATTTTCAGTCTCTGGCGCAGTCACCGCCAGTAAACTCCCACAAAGGTTGAGTTAACAAGTCATTGATTAAGGATTAAAGTGCAGAGGAGGCGAGGCGGGGTGGAGAGAGATTGGATTTTATTTGCCGGTCTGGTCTCGACTCCTTCGCTGACTGGAAATCTCAACCCACTTCCAGCTGATTATACGGAAGAGTTAAAGAGTGCCCTGGCACACTCGGCTTCGGGAGCGCTCAAGGCAGGTTGGATGATGGCTTCAAAGAGTCGCTTGCAGCGACGTCTTTCTCTCCTAGCAGACGTCGTTCTGGGTTCAGAAGAAGCCAGATAGTCAAAGCAGGCAAGCTACGAAGTGAGGATCTTCAAAAAGGAACTGTCTGAGTTGGGGGCTCTTGGAGAAACCCAATTGTCGAGTTGGGTGCTCTAGGAGAAACCCAACTCTCCTGAGTTGGGGGCTCTAGGAGAAACCCAACTGTCTTGAGTTGGGAGGTCTAGGAGAAACCCAACTGTCTTGACTTGGGAGCTGCAGGAGAAACCCAACAGTCTTGAGTTGGGAGGTCTAGGAGAAACCCAAAAGTCTTGAATTGGGAGGTCTAGGAGAAACCCAACAGTCTTGAGTTGGGAGGTCTAGGAGAAACCCAACTGTCTTGAGTTGGGAGGTCTAGGAGAAACCCAACTGTCTTGAGTTGGGAGCCTAGGAGAAACCCAACAGTCTTGAGTTGGGAGGTCTAGGAGAAACCCAACAGTCTTGAGTTGGGAGGTCTAGGAGAAACCCAACTGTCTTGAGTTGAGAGCTCTAGGAGAAACCCAAGTTTCCTAGCATTTGATCTCGAGTCCTGAAGAAAACATGGCCTTCCTGTCCTCTGTGGATGGCTGTGGAATTCCTGAGGAATGCAACATCTGCTATGAGTCCTACCAAGAGGTTTCCACCAGGCGGGTACCGAAGCTTCTCTGGTGCTTCCACACCATCTGCCTCGCCTGTCTCAGGAAACTGGTTTGCCAGAGCAAAGTGGTCTCCTTCGTGGTCTGCCCTTTCTGCCGGATGGTGACCCTCGTGCCCCAAGGAGGCCTCCAGGCCTTGAGGAACAACGAAGCCCTCCTACGAGAGATAGGACCACCACGAGCGGAGGTGTCCCAGGCCACCTCTGAAGATGGTTTGGAAGAAGACAAAGATTCCACAAGAGGATCCAACTGGTCCTTTGGCGACGTGGCCCTGTCTCTGGAGTACACCTATAGGCCTACTTCGTCCATCTTCACGGTCAGCAACACCGTTCCTGCGTTTCCCATGGGGTTCCACGCGGGGATATGGAGCGGGCTCCATCTGCAGGAGATGCAAAATGCCGTGGTGATCGAGATGCCTCCGAGGGCATTTTCGGCTCCTGCCTCTGTGGAGAACCTGCGCATTTGCATCGCGGTGACTCTGATCCTTCTTGTGGTCTCCATCTTCTTCATGCTGGTCTTTTCTTGAACAGGGGATGCTAGATACACCACCATGTCCCAAGAAGAGCTCCACGCCTTGAGGAACGATGAAGTTCTCCTACGAGAAGTAGGACCAGAAGCAGAGGTATTCCAGTCTGATCTCAGCCAGAAGGAAGAGAGAAGGGCAAGAGGTAGCTGGTGCCACAAACAAAGGACCCACATTGTGCTCCTAGATTTGCTTTCCTCTCCTGCTTGATTATTTAGAAGATGACTTTCTGATTCAGCAGTGATGAGGTCACCTCTGTCAATCTATTGCTCTTTTTCTGGCCGCTGTTGTGACTTTGGACGATTTTCTCCATGACAAGCAAAAGTGACAGTTGTTCCTATCGGTGATGATCTACAATTCTTAGGACCCCGAAGCCATGCATGACCAGAGATGAAGGATGCTGGAAGATGTGGATTAGCATCAGCTAAAGGGCACTGGTTTCTATAGGTTATACAATGGATGGATGGGTGGGTGGATGGATCGATAAATTTGTGGATGGATAGATAAATGAATAAATTGGTAGATGGATGGATGGATGAATTGGTGTGTGGATGGATGGATGAATTGGTGTGTGGATGGATGAATTGGTAAATGGATGGATTGATGGATGGATGAATGAATTGGTGGGTGGATGAATTGGTGGATGGATAGATAAATTTGTGGATGGATGGATAGATGGATGAATAAATTGGTAGATGGATGGATGGATGAATTGGTGTGTGGATGGATGGATGAATTGGTGGATGGATAGATGGATGAATAAATTGGTAGATGGATGGATGGATGGATGAATTGGTGGGTGAGTGGATGGATAGATGAATTGGTGGGTGGGTGGGTGGATGGATGGATTGGGTGGATGAATGAATGGATGGATAGATGGGTGGGTGGGTGGGTGGATGGATGAATGGGTGGGTGGGTGGATGGATGGATTGATGGATAGATAAATTGGTGGATGGATGGATAGATGGATGAATTGGTGAGTGGATGGATGGATTTTCCAAGACTATTTTCATCCTGAGCCATCTCAGCCACTGGGGACAACTACCTGACACATTTTATGGGCTAACAATTCCGTGATCACTTCTGCCGACTCCTATCACGTCATGTTATAGTAAACTTTTTGAAAGTTGCAATAAAAAGTTCCTCTTTTTTTTAAAAAAAAACTAGGGGATCTAGCTCTTTGAAGAACCTCAAATCATTAGAAGACTAGAACTCCCAGTTTCCCAGATTTCTAGCCTGACGCCATCACGAGATCATCCTTAAGGCCAACAGCAAAGTCGTCCCCTTTTCTGAAATAGAAAAAACCGACCAAAACTAAGAAGAATCATAGCAGAATTTTTTTAAAAAATGCAGACACATTTTTAAAATCCTCTGCCCAGATGGTCCCCAGCCCAACCCCCAACTCCTAGGCTAACCCACCCCATTGTCATGAAGCTTTGAGGATGTTGTACTTTGGAGATTCAACACAACCGTGAATACTGGGGGGCGGAGGAGAGAGGGGGCGCAACCAGATCCACCCTCTCTTAAAAGAAAGTCGGGATGAGTGGCGGTTTCGTTTCCTTTAATTGCACTTTTATTGGTGATTCTTCCCAACCCTCCCGCTCCCCCCCCCCCAAAAGAAAGAACGAAGTTGGCAAATTTGGTCCAACAAGAAGGCCCAGCCGGGTTAGTCCTACAGTACGTTCTGCATCCGAAGAGGAAAATCCTGAACCGACGTCGACGACGATGTTAGGCAAAGTTATAAAGACCAACAGCAGACGATGCAAAGGAGATGGAAGATTTCGAGGGAGGAGGGCAGAGAAATGGTGTTTTGGGGAGGGGAGGGGTGTTCATCCCCAAAGACACACACACACACACACACACACACACACACACACACACACACACACACACACAGGATTGGTGTTTCCTTGTACGTGCTGCATCGGTCAGAAACGGTGACTTTTGAAAGAAATTTCCCATCGCTTCCTTCTAAAACACAAAAGACTCGGCTATTGCTAGAGCGAAGGCTCAGTTGATCTGGTTTGCCTTCCACTCAAAACACCCAACCCATACATTAAAAGACTTATGGGGACACCCCCTTTCTCCCCCCTCCCCCCAAACATTTAGAGTGCCTGTCAACCCACAGATCTGACATATTAAACCTATTAAAAACAGAACAGACGCTCCTGCTCCAGGGAGCTCCTTTCCCCTTAAATGCTGAAGGTGACGGGGTCTCTCTCACCAAAAGGGGGGTTGGGGTGAGGTGGAGTGGGGGACACTGACCCCCAAGAATAGACGGCAAGAA
The DNA here is from genome assembly GCF_028640845.1 of Ahaetulla prasina. Classification (NCBI taxonomy): domain Eukaryota; kingdom Metazoa; phylum Chordata; class Lepidosauria; order Squamata; family Colubridae; genus Ahaetulla; species Ahaetulla prasina. The sequence continues at coordinate 4,072,694 of NC_080554.1, forward strand.
AAGAACTCCAGCCCGAAAGCTTTGGGGAAAGTGAGAAAAATTGCATAGGGATGAGCCGTTTCGACCCGGACAAGAACCGAAACGGGGAGAAGCAGGCCCACCGAAAAATCCATCTCGCCAGTAAGGCAGGAATTGCTTGATGCGCAGATGTGTTTTCCGGTTATTAGAGGAGGTAGGAGAACTGGATGGGGGGGAAAAATCGCCCGAAAACGAATAGCCCGAAATCTATTCGTGCCTCTGTTGCTAAAAACTGCCTTTCGGTCTTTGAGCCGTTTCTATCCTGCTGTTTTTTTCTGGCTTGCGATGTTGGGTGGAGCTTCACGAGAAAGGAGATGTTTTGAAGGTGACCCAGAAATGGTTGAAACTCCAGCAACTGATGCGCTCTCTCTCTTCTATCAATCATCTCTTTCTCTCCTCTCTATCAATCATCTCTCTCTCTCTCTCTCTCTCTCTCTCCTATCAATCATCTCCTCTCTCTCTCTCCTATCAATCATCTCCTCTCTCTCTCCTATCAATCATCTCCTCTCTCTCTCTCCTCTCTCTCTCTCCTATCAATCATCTCCTCTCTCTCCTATCAATCATCTCGTCTCTCTCTCATCTCTCTCATCTATCAATCATATCTATCTTTCTCTTTATCAATCATCTCCTCTCTCTCCTCTCTTCTCTCTCTCTCTATCAATCATCTCCTCTCTCTCTCCTATCAATCATCTCCTCTCTCTCTCCTATCAATCATCTCCTCTCTCTCTCTCCTCTCTCTCTCTCCTATCAATCCTCTCTCTCTCCTATCAATCATCTCGTCTCTCTCTCTCATCTCTCTCATCTATCAATCATATCTATCTTTCTCTTTATCAATCATCTCCTCTCTCTCCTCTCTTCTCTCTCTCTCTATCAATCATCTCCCCTCTTTCTCATGTCAATCATCTCTCTCTCTCTCTCCTCTTTCTCTCTCTCTCTCTTCCTTTCTTTCTTTCTTTCTTTCTTTCTTTCTTTCTTTCTTTCTTTCTTTCTTTCTTTCTTTCTTTCTTTCTTTCTTTCTTTCTTTCTTTCTTTCTTTCTTTCTTTCTTTCTTTTTCTTTCCCTGGTCTTGTGGGAAAAGAGGCTCCTGGCTAGCCATTTAAAACCCTCGTGTAGGCAGGTTAACGGGCAGGGAATCCTCAAAAGCACCGATGGGGAGATGGGATGGACAGGAAGGCAAATAAAATCACTCCTTGGGATCCTCATGTGTGCATCCCAGAAAGAACCTGGAGCTGCACGAAGACCATCTCGGCTCCTCTTATCCCTCCGTGAAGACTTTCTCACTTGCAAAAAAAAAGTAGTAGTAGTAGGGGCCTGGATTTCAGAGGCAAATGCAGAAAAGGGCTTGTTTTTGTGCTTCAGTGCAGAGAGAGAAACCTCTGGTATTCAAGCCCCACCACCCAGGTGCGCAGGGGCAATCCCAGAATCTTGCGGAGGTGGCCCAAAGTGCCGGCCAGTTCCCGAGGGCCCCCCTCCCTCTGTGCAAAACAACCAAGCAAAACATTTCCGTCCTTCCAAGCTTTCATCCGTTGCTCATCCCAGCCAGTCCAGGTCATCGTCATCTTCATCGTCTCCGAAGAGCGGGGTCGGGGGAGGCCGTCCCTTAAAGCTCTGGAGGACCCAAGGAAGACAAGTGTGAGATCGGAACGCTTCCCAGAGTGGACCACACAACCCCGCAGACTGGTGAACAGGTAGTTCTCGACTTCAAAGTGGTTCACTTAGTGACCGTTCAAAGTTACAACGGCATGGGGAGTGGGGGGAGTGAACCTACGACCTTTTTTTTTCACGTTGAGGACTGTTGCAGCCCCTCCGTGATCAAAATTTGGAGGCATGGCAACTGGCATGTACTTAATGACGGTTGCAGTGGTCCAAGGGGCATGTGCGATTTTGTTTCTGACAAGCAAAACCAATGGGGAATTGATTGGTTTTACAACTGGGGTCAGGGGTGAAATTCAGCAGGTTCTGGCAAACCGGTAGTGGAAATTTTGAGTAGTTCGGAGAATTGGCAAATACCACCTCTGGCTGGCCCCAGAGTGGGGTGGGAATGGAGATTTTTGCAGTATCCATTCCCCTGGAGTGGGGAGGGAATGGGGATTTTGCAGTATCCTTCCCCAGGAGTGGGGAGGGAATGGGGATTTTGCAGTATCCTTCCCCAGGAGTGGGGAGGGAATGGGGATTTTGCAGTATCCTTTCCCCAGGAGTGGGGAGGGAATGGGGATTTTGCAGTATCCTTTCCCCAGGAGTGAGGAGGGAATGGAGATTCTGCAATATCCTTCCCCCCAGGAATGGGGTGGGAATGGGGATTTTGCAGTATCCTTCAGTCCCTCAAACCAACTAGGTACGAAATTCTAACTTGCACCCCAAATTGTTGGACCAAGAGTCCCAAAGGGTTGGGGTTTTTTTTGTGGATTGTGGTGGTGAATATACAACCTTGCAGCCCCCACCCCCCAGGCCTCACCAGTTCTTCATCGTCCTCTTCCTCTTCCAATGGACTTCCTGATGAAGGCAGCTTACAGTTGGTTGCTTTCAACAAATTGGCTTTACTCTCAGGGGCGCTGCAAGAAATGAACAAATGAACGAACTTGAAACATACCCGCCAAGAGCTGTCTGTAATTGTGGCTGAAAACTGCTGGCGTCTCTATCTCCCTTTTCGAAAATCCTTAAAAGAGGCTTATTTAGTTTGAAGAACAAAGCAAAGCCCCCAACTCTCTTCCCATAGAACCAAAAAAAAAACCAAAAAAAAACCAAGATGTCCTACCCTCCCCATCACAGCATCTACCTGCTGCAATCCCCCCCAAACGGTAAGTCTATCCCACTGTTGTTAAACAGTTGTCCATACTGTGCTGAGCCATGGTTTGCTAAAACGAACCAAAACAGGCTGGGCTTATTGCAATATGCTAAGCTCTAGCAGAGCAAAATATATGCAATGGCTGTTCGTGAGTGTTGTGGCCCGCCAGTGATTCGGACAGTGAGGAGGTTGGGGAGGAACATGGGCCAGTCCTGGAGTCTGGAGAAGACTCTGATGAGGGCTCTGCGTTGGAGGCAGAAAGGGGTCCAGGGCCATATTACAGGTATCAACTGTCTTCGGAGTCAGACATCAGTGAGGCAGATGAACAGCTGGAGCCTGTTCCCAGTGTGCGCATGAACAGAGCTGCCAGGAGAAGGGAACAGCTAAGGAACAAGGGTCGACTCAGGAGTAAAGCCACAGGTGGATGATGAATGGCCCCTCCCAGAGGGAATAAAAGAGGAGCGAAAGGGGAGTGGAGTTTGCAGGAGACAATTAGTTCATTCCTGCATTCTTGCCAAGTATTGCGGGGCGTCTGAAAGATATCGGCCTGGCCACTCTCCACGCCTGATCAAGGTCGGTAATTGTGAACTACCTTGAAAGAGTGTGGTAGAGGAAAGACTTTGTTGGAGAGGAATTCACTGTCAATTAAATAAAAGGGGTTTATCGGGACGAGGACTTGGCTTTGTGCTGCTGGGGAAGCCTAGGTCAGAACAATGAGATCCCTTGGTAGTCAAGGAATCACCTCTCCGCCTCCCAAGCTGGAGAGGTCCTATGCTGATGGGTGTCTGATCCCTACAAGGGGATGGAGATGTTCTCGCTTTTAAGAGCCACCCAACGTTGCCTCCTCCGGCTCCAAATCTGGAGATCTCCGGGTGCCTCAACTGACTTGGAATGATGTGAGAACTTAGCTGAAACAGAGAAGAGGTGTGAAGCTCTTCTCTGATTGGCACTGACCTGGAATCCTCATTCGGAGGGATGGAGGCCGGTGGTGGCATCTCCCCAGCTTGGATTTTCTCATCTGTGGTACCGGATGGAAGGCTCAAGGCGGTTGGATCTTGGTTAGGAACATCTGGGCAAGTGTCCTCTTCTCTTTCTGGGTCCAGTGTAGGCACAGCTTCTTCAATGGCTGGCTTCAAGGGGACAGGATCTGCAGGCGTGTCCTCAACAGCACCGCCAATATCCAAAGCTGGAGCTTCTGTTGGTTCAGAAGACACAGCCTGCTCCTTATCCTCCACCTCTGGAGACTGTGTGACGGGATTCGAGGATGCCGGGGTCAACTCAGCGGGCGCGTCCGAGCGCTGGGTTTCCTGTTCCTGCTTGCTTTGACTTCCTTCCGAAGAGAGAGTAGAACCGTTTGGGTCTTCTTCTGGGTGGTCTGAAGGTACAGGAGATGCCGCCGTCGGCGTCGTCTCATCAGGACTGCCTGGCTGATCTCGGGCGAGGGCCACTGGGCTCCCTCTCTGCCGTGGTCCCTGCTCTTCGTGGTTGTGTTCTTCAGGCCTTTCCAGCAGCTGCAGAGTTATTGCCTGGCAACAGGAAGGAAGGAAGGAAGGAAGGAAGGAAGGAAGGAAGGAAGGAAGGAAGGAAGGAAGGAAGGAAGGAAGGAAGGAAGGGGAAAAGATGAGCAGTCTCAACCTCTCGCTCTTCCTCGATTGGCAAAAACTGCCGAATGAGACTTGCGAGAGAAGAGAAAAGGGGCAGATCGGCTGAAGGAGATGACGAAGCCAAGGAGGTCAAAAACGCCTCCTGGATCTGAAGGGTTACCTTGATGGTGCTCATGACCACGCCGAGAACAACCCTTCCGGTGTAGGACTCCTCCAACTCGAATTGGCCACGAAGGGAGTGGAAGACCCCGTTCATGATCTTTTTCACCTGGAAATGGAGAAGGGATCCAGGGTGTGTCACCTGAGAAAGCACCCCCGAAAGAAGCAATCGCCAAGTCAGGGGAGCTCCTGGCCTCCTTTTGGAGCAAACCAGTTCTTTGTTCCAGAGAAGAGAAATGGGCAAAGGTCTTGTGACCCAGGCCCAAGTAGGGAGTAGGAAACTCAGTCCGTGAAAAACAACAACAACCAACTTTATTCGAACAGCTGAGAATTACTTCATTCCCAGCGTCGTTCAACTTAAATTAAAACAAATTCCTCAGTCCTATCGCCAACCTCGGTCCAATTAGGCAAACTGCCAAAGGCCTTTCTTGGCAAATGTTCACAAGTCACAAAAATAAAGGCAAGATGTAGACGAAGCAGAAGACAAATAATAATAATAATAATAATAATAATAATAATAATAATAATAATAATAATAATAATAATAATAATAATAATAATAATAATAATAATAAATATTTTAATTTGTATACCGTCCTTCTCCCGAAGGACTCGGGGCGGTTTACAGCCAAGATAAAAACAGTAAAGACAAGTACAATACTAAAAACATACCTTAAAAAACTTATTAAATTTGGCCCAATTTTTAAAATACAATCAATCCCGATAAAAATTAATAAAATTAAAACCCATAAAATCAACTAAAAAATTAAAATTCAAGCCAGTCCAGCAAGAAAAAGCTACCAATGTTGTTTTCCGGCAAAGCCCAAACGCCGTTGCTGGTCTGTTTTAAGCCTTATGGGAGGGGCCAATCATCTCTTGGCCCTACTCCTGAGTCTGTTCCCTTCCCACCAAAAGTGGTCCCTATTTTTTCTATTTGTATTTTCTACGTGCTTTCGAACTTTTAGGTTGGCAGAAGCTGGGACAAGGAACGGGAGCTCACCGTGTTACGCGGCACTAGGGATTTGAACCGCTGAACTGCCGACTTTCGATCGACAAGCTCAGCATCTTACCCACTGAGTCACCATGTCCCTTACTTTTTAAAAAAAAGAAAGATCCTATTTAATAAGAGGTTTCCCTGGAGGGACGGATGTACCTCTTCAGCTGAAGCTGTCGGTGGGGCTCTACTGATGATCTTCCTCAGTTCTTCGATCCGGTCTTCATAATGGGCAATGAGTTCTGCCATCTGGGACTGCAAGGCTGCACACTGGCATGGGGGGTTTAGAGAAAGAAAACACGTCAGTGCGATGGAGGCAGGACTCTCGCCTTCCAGTTTTGCAGATTGTTTTAAACATTTTTTTAAAAAAATATTTTATTTCCAAAGTTAAAACGCAAAAGGAAAAGAGGAGACCAACTAACCACCATCAAACACGAATAATAATAATTTGTTTTTTTTTAAAAAGTGTACGAAAGAAATAACAAACGACAATTATATCATTCACACTGGCTTTGAATCAGTGGTGAAATTCAAATTATTTTACTACCAGTTCCGTGGGTATGGCTTGGTGGGCGTGGCAGGGGAAGGATACTGCGAAATCCCCACTCCAGGGGAAGGATACTGCAAAATCTCCATTCCCACCCAACTCTGGGGCCAGCCACAGGTGGTATTTGCCGGTTCTCCAAACTACTCAAAATTTCCGCTACGGGTTCTCCAGAACCTGTCAGAACCTGCTGGATTTCACCCCTGCTTTGACTGTAAAAAAATCCATCCTGGTTGAATGCTGAGAAACATCCCCAAAATATTTGACGCGTTCTCCTCTGCTTACATAAACTACTCTGGTGGCTCAGACTGCTAAGACAGTCTGTTATTAACAGCAGCTGCTTGCAATTACTGCAGGTTCAAGTCCCCACCAGGCCCAAGGTTGACTCAGCCTTCCATCCTTTATAAGGTAGGTAAAATGAGGACCCAGATTGTTGGGGGGCAATAAAAGTTGACTTTGTATATAAATATACAAATAGGACGAAGACTATTGCTAACATAGTGTAAGCCGCCCTGAGTCTTCGGAGAAGGGCGGGATATAAATGCAAATAAATAAAATAAATAAAATAAAATAAATAAATAAATAAATAAATACTCTTACGAGCAGTCCCAATGGTGCTTCTGCTTCCCAAAAGGAAACTGGACTTTCTTGCTTTTTTTTCCCCTTGAAAACATTTTGCTTCTCATCCGAAGAAGCTTCTTCAGCTCCGATAGGATAGCCTGGGACGGGATTCCTTGCCTACCGGCAGCTAATCTTGCAAACTTTATCAGTGGGCTTACCAGAATATGCAAATACAAATCTAATAGGGAAGAAGAATGATGGCCAGAAATTCTTCTTCTTCTTTTTTTTATTGTGGCTGATATTCAACCCCTGAAAACTTTTGACCGGCGATTCAAAAGAGAGAAGGCAAGTTTTGAGGATCAAATTCCTGCATTGACCTTTCTAAAATAGCCGCTCGTTGCAAAAAAAAAAAATCCCCAAGCGGTGAATAACGCTTAATGTCTGTGCCTTAGAAAAAGTGGTGAACCTCACCTTGCCTTTAACTGACTCGAGTTCTTCCACTCGATCCTGCAGCTCGGTGGATTTTTGGTCCTCGGAGCGTCTGCTGGCCTTGAGCAGAGAAACCTAGAAAGCAGAGACACAGGTTAGAACAATTCAGACATGCTGAACCGGAATGGCTTCATTTGAAGCATCCAGTTGTGGCGCTAAGAATAAGGACCACGGGTGAAGTTTGTGTCTGCACACAAGAATCTAAATCAACTCACGGTTGGATCGAGATCAGAGTTAAGGGAATTCAAGATGGGTGTTCTGTCCCCCCCCCCGCCTCAGTCCGAGCGATGACTTAATTAGCCGGCAACTATCAGCTTCTGGCAGCAAACTAGCGAGCGTCTGCCAAGTGTCTCTGTTATCTCTCTTGATGCCGATGAGTCAACCAGGAACAAACAGTACTTCAGCTCTAGTTAAGCAGTTGATTTGCTTGCCACGAAGGGGTATAGCAGCCCTTGCTGCTTTTATATCCTGTGGGGTGTGGCTCCATGACTCAGCACTTCCTAGGCCTGCCCCACCCTTGCTTCTGTTGTTCCCGCCTCTCCTGCCTACGAAACCTAGGGTCCAGCCAGGCCTGATTGCCATCAGCCGGGTCTGGAGGCGTGGCCTGGGGGGGAAGAGTCAGGGGACGGAGGCCTCGTTATCTCCTCCACCTGGCCTGCCTCTGGCTCCTGGAGCTGAGCCAGGGAAGCCGGTGCTCCCGAGGTAAGTCCTGATGGCCCTTCCCCCTCACTTTCCGAGTCACTTTCTGGCAGGGCTCCCGGCTCGGGGGGCGCAGACACAACAAGAGGTTGGACTTGGATCCTTCGCGGGAACGTAAAGACTCCAGGCTGATTCCTCTCTTGACTCCACCACCTGTCCTTCTCCTACCGCTGCTCACCTTCTCTTCCAGTTGGGAAATCATCTGCCGCTGGGCATCCCGTTGCTCACACACTTCCTGGAACTGGCGGGCGTGTTGCTCCTTGGCAGAGGCCAGCAGACGCTGGCATTTGGCTTCCCACTGGGACTCCAGCTCGGTCTGCAGAAGGGAAAACTTCCCCCCCAAGACAATAGACGGATTGACTTCCATTCTAACACAATGAATTCCCAGCCCTTCCTGCTCCCAAAACTCCATTAAAGGCCGTTGCAGTGACTTGGTTCCTTGCAATAGGAGATGCCTTGGGCACGGTCACTCACGCCCTTGTTACATCCCGCCTGGACTACTGCAACGCTCTCTACATGGGGCTCCCCTTGAAGGGTACCCGGAGGCTTCAACTGGTCCAGAATGCGGCTGCGCGGGTGATAGAGGGAGCACCTCATGGCTCCCGTGTGATACCTCTCCTGCGCAGTCTGCACTGGCTCCCGGTGGTCTTCTGGGTTCAATTCAAGGTTCTTGTTATCACCTACAAAGCGCTCCATGGCTTAGGACTGGGGTACTTATGGGACCGCCTACTGCCACCAGTAGCCTCGCACCAACCAGTGCGCTCTCACAGAGAGGGCCTCCTCCGGATACCGTCAGCCAAACAATGTCGGCTGGCGACCTCCAGGGGGAGGGCCTTCTCTGTGGGGGCTCCCGCCCTCTGGAAAGAGCTGCCTCCGGGGCTTCGTCAACTCCCCGACCTCCGGACCTTCCGCCGTGAGCTGAAGACGCCGTTGTTTCGACGTGCAGGACTAGCTTGAACGTAGTTTTAAATTGGGGTTTTTAAATGGGGTTTTTAATCGTATTTAAAATTTTTAGGCCATATATCGAATTAGTTTTTTATACTGTTTTTTAATCTGTATTATATGTATTTTGGTTTTTATTGGCTGTGAACCGCCCTGAGTCCTTTGGGAGAAGGGCAGTATACAAATGTAATTAATTAATTAATTAATTATAAATAAATAAATAAATAAATAAATAAATAAATAAATAAATAAATAAATGAGGCCGGGTGGTCAGGGGACCTTCCCCAGCACTGTGGATAGTATGTGGGAGGGAAGGGGAATAGACATTGGCCTACTTAGCGGCAGAGAGCAGGTTTTAAAAAAATAACTGGAAATCTTCAGCAGCCAACACCCAGATAAGCAGGGATTGACACCAGACAAATAACGACCTGAAAGCAATATCCCAGTCAAGGAACTAGAAAGGAGTCAATCAAGGAGAAAACAATGGCCTAATCAAGGAAGCAAACAGCACAACCATTAATACTGGAAGAGTAAGCTACTGAATCAGTGGTGGGTTGCCCCTGGTTCGGACCGGTTCTATAGAACTGGTAGTCAAACCAGCGGGAGGCTCTGCCCTAACATCATCAAAACTCTTCTACGCATGCGCAGAACAGCACGGGCGGGCAGGCATGATGCAAACCGGTAGAAAAGGTAAGTAGAACCCAGCCCTGTACTGTGTATAAACACAGCCTTTTATCAGGTCCGCCTGATTTGCCAGTTGCGCCCCTTCACAGACCGGGATTCCTTATGCACGGTCACTCATGCCCTCGCCACTTCCCGCCTGGACTACTGCAACGCCTCTACATGGGGCTCCCTTGAAGAACACCCGGAGGCTCCAACTGGTCCAGAATGCGGCTGCTGGTGATAGAGGGAGCACCTCATGGCTCCCGTGTGATACCTCTCCTGCGCAGTCTGCACTGGCTCCCGGTGGTCTTCTGGGTTCAATTCAAGGTTCTTGTTATCACCTACAAAGCGCTCCATGGCTTAGGACTGGGGTACTTATGGGACCGCCTACTGCCACCAGTAGCCTCGCACCAACCAGTGCGCTCTCACAGAGAGGGCCTCCTCCGGATACCGTCAGCCAAACAATGTCGGCTGGCGACCTCCAGGGGGAGGGCCTTCTCTGTGGGGGCTCCCGCCCTCTGGAAAGAGCTGCCTCCGGGGCTTCGTCAACTCCCCGACCTCCGGACCTTCCGCCGTGAGCTGAAGACGCCGTTGTTTCGACGTGCAGGACTAGCTTGAACGTAGTTTTAAATTGGGGTTTTTAAATGGGGTTTTTAATCGTATTTAAAATTTTTAGGCCATATATCGAATTAGTTTTTTATACTGTTTTTTAATCTGTATTATATGTATTTTGGTTTTTATTGGCTGTGAACCGCCCTGAGTCCTTTGGGAGAAGGGCAGTATACAAATGTAATTAATTAATTAATTAATTATAAATAAATAAATAAATAAATAAATAAATAAATAAATAAATAAATAAATAAATGAGGCCGGGTGGTCAGGGGACCTTCCCCAGCACTGTGGATAGTATGTGGGAGGGAAGGGGAATAGACATTGGCCTACTTAGCGGCAGAGAGCAGGTTTTAAAAAAATAACTGGAAATCTTCAGCAGCCAACACCCAGATAAGCAGGGATTGACACCAGACAAATAACGACCTGAAAGCAATATCCCAGTCAAGGAACTAGAAAGGAGTCAATCAAGGAGAAAACAATGGCCTAATCAAGGAAGCAAACAGCACAACCATTAATACTGGAAGAGTAAGCTACTGAATCAGTGGTGGGTTGCCCCTGGTTCGGACCGGTTCTATAGAACTGGTAGTCAAACCAGCGGGAGGCTCTGCCCTAACATCATCAAAACTCTTCTACGCATGCGCAGAACAGCACGGGCGGGCAGGCATGATGCAAACCGGTAGAAAAGGTAAGTAGAACCCAGCCCTGTACTGTGTATAAACACAGCCTTTTATCAGGTCCGCCTGATTTGCCAGTTGCGCCCCTTCACAGACCGGGATTCCTTATGCACGGTCACTCATGCCCTCGTCACTTCCCGCCTGGACGACTGTAACGCTCTCTACATGGGGCTCCCCTTGAAGAACACCCGGAGGCTCCAACTGGTCCAGAATGCGGCTGCGCGGGTAATAGAGGGAGCTACTCGTGGCTCCCATATAACACCTCTTCTGCACAAGCTGCACCGGTTGCCGGTGGTCTTCCGGATGCAATTCAAGGTGTTGGTTACCACCTTTAAGGCGCTCCATGGCACAGGATCGGGATATCTACGGGACCACCTGCTGCCACCAATAGCCTCCCATCGCCCTGTGCGCTCATATAGGGAGGGTCTCCTCAGGATGCCGTCAGTCAAACAATGTCGGCTGGCGACCCCCAGGGGGAGAGCCTTCTCTGTGGGGGCACCTACCCTCTGGAATGAGCTGCCTCTGGGGTTACGTTTGCTCCCCGACCTCCGGACCTTCCGACGAGAGCTCAAGACCTTTCTGTTTCACCGCGCAGGGCTGGCCTAATTGTAATATAGTTTTTATTATCGTTTTATTAATAGTTTTAATAGAATTCGGCCTAATTGAATTAGATTTTTAAAATTATTTTTAATTTATTGATGAATCTGTTTTATGTTGGCTGAGTCCTTCGGGAGAAGGGCGGTATAGAAATTAAATAATTAATTAATTAAATAAATAAATAAATAAATAAACAAACAGGGAACAGACGCCACACTCCCTCCTACTGATGGTGCTACCTAGTTGGGTCACGAAATGTCTGCAAGCAAGCGGGGAGGGCCAGGGATTCCACAAAACCCAGAATTTCTAGGAAGGAAAAAAACTGCAGATCCTAAGAGGAAGAAGGACGTATCTCAATACTGTAAGCATTTCTTTGGCTTGCTCAAAGCCTGAGGGTTAAATTTCCAAGATCACGTCACCCAGCTGAACGTGGGTGGAAAATGCACTTCCGCCTCTCACCTGCTCCGAAGCAACGCTGTTGGATGATGCCCGTGACTTTTTCAGAAGCTGCCGGAGTTGGTCCATCTCTTCCTGGTAAGACTTGCGAATCTCATCTGCCTCTTCTTCGGCCTGTTTTCTCTCGAGGAGGGATTTCTTTTTTCTTTCGGAAAGATTCTGAAGGGGAGGAAGAAGACAAGAGACACTGAAAGCAACCAGGGGTTGAGGGGGGACAGTGTTGTGGCCCGCCGGCGGCCGGCAGAGCTGGCATCAGAGTCGGACAGTGAGGAGGTTGGGGAGGAACGTGGGCCAGTCCTGGGGGCTGGGGAAAGCTCGGACGAGGGCTCTGCGTCGGATGCAGAGAGGGAGATAGACAGCAGCGAGGCAGAGGAACAGCTGGAGCCCGTTCCCACTGTGCGCATGCGCAGAGCTGCCAGAAGACAAGAACAACTCAGAAAGCAGGGTCGACTCGGGAGTAAAGCTACACCTTGGAGATGATTGGCCCCTCCCACAGGAGACAAAAGAGCGAACGGGGAGGGGGCTTTTGCAGGAAACGGATTTGTTCGTTCCGTGACTCTGAGAGTCTCTGTGACAAGTTTTGCCTTGTACTGCGGTTGGAAACAAGTTATGTGGCAGCTTGCCAAACGAGATAAGGTTGGTGTTGATAAATATCCCTTTGCAAAACTGTTTGGACAGGCCTTGCTGACTGTGAATGAATGTAATTCACAGTCCTATAAATAAAAGAGATTTTACCGGGATCAATTCCTGCCTCCTGCTTGTAAAAGGAGCCTAGGTCAGAACACACAGGCTGAGCAAGATGGGAGGACAACGGGACGGACCGTTCCTTCCGATTCTCGACCCGCAAACACAGATCCCTACCAACTGGGACTGTGTATCGTGGGCACAATCTAGAATTCTAAATAGGATTCTAGGCAGGGATAAAATCTATTTACCTTCCTTACCGGTTCAGAAGTGCACGTGCAGAAGGTAAAAAACACATTACTCCCTGGTTAAAACCAAGAAGTAATGACACCCGGGCGGATGGGCGGAGCTTTGCTCCGTCATCGCTACCGGATCGCCGAACCAGCGGCCACGATCGCTACCGGATCGCACGATCCGGTCTAAACCAGGAGCCTTTCCCCCCTGATTCCATGTCTTTCAGAGGTCCTCACTTTCTCCAAGTTCTCTTTCGCCACCAAGAGGTCAGCCAATTCTTCCTCCAAAGCAGCCAGCTTCCCATCCAGCTGCTTACGGCTCTGCTTCTCCACCTGGAATTTATTCTTGGCCTCTTGAAATGACTCCTGAAGTTCTACAAGGAGTTGAGAAAAGAGAGGAACAAAAAGCACAGAGGTATCAGTGAGCACCAACTTCGAGGCAACCCCCAAACGAGGTCTCAAAGCATGTTTTGGCCTGCAAGGAAGAAAGGTTGGGTTGATCTAAAGGCTGGGTTAATCCTATCTTCTGCAGAAGATGGAAGACACTGAAGCACCCATCCAAGGAGGCCTTCACCCAGTCTGAGAAATTAGAGACATGTCTTCTACTTATAGAAGACATACTTGTATACTGTAGAGACATGCCTTCTACTTCAGCATCTTCCTCACCTTCCCTTACCTGCCTGCTGGGCCTGCAACTGGTTAAGCTGGGCAGCATGGCTCTCGGCTTCCTTCAGGGCAGCGTTTAGTTGGGAGCGAAGGTCCATCTCCTCCTTCTGGTGGCTGGTCAGCTCCAGCTGAAGCCGGGAGATCTGGGCCGTAGCCGCTGCCAGTTCCTCAGCAACCTTAACCTGCGAACGTGAAAAGAAACGTCCATAAGAAAAACAAGCCGAGGAAGAAGTCGTGGAAGAGGGGTTTTTTCCCAAAAGGAAAAAAAAAAAAAAGAGGGAATTAAAGCACAGGTAACAGGTGAGAGATTCCTCCCGAACAGGGAGATCATGTAGGAAAATGTCAGGTGCGAAGAATAAGGAATTAAGGTCAAGTTAAGCTTATTTATTCCTCATTAAACCCAAGCATCTAGTCCAGAGGTGGGTTTCAGCAGGTTCTGACCAGTTCTGGCAAACCGGTAGTGGGAATTTTGAGTAGTTGGGAGAACCGGTAAATACCACCTCTGGCTGGCCCCGCCCACATCTATTCTCTGCCTCCCAGCTGATTGGGAGGAAATGGGGAGGAAATGGGGATTTTGCAGTAACCTTCCCCTAGAGTGGGGTGCGAATGGAGATTTTACAGTATTCCTTCCCCTGCCACGCCCACTAAGCCATGCCCACCAAGCCATGCCATGCCATGCCATGAAACCCACCACGGATCGAGTCAACTACTAAATCAGCCAGCATTAAATTGGTGCTAGATAAAGGAGTTAATGGAATTCAAGAGATTGGAATTAAACCACTGGTAGGAACGTTAACGATTCCAGGTTGATTCCTCTCTTGACTCAGCCTGCCCTCTCCCCCCAGGTTTTTTCTGTCCTCCTCCTACAAAAAAAAAATCACTACTACCCAGTTATATACTAGGCGGTGCTTTTTCTTAATTATTCTTTGCTAATTCAAAATTGTAGGTTGCACCACAACTGAACAATGGTCAAACTTTTTCCTGCACTCCAGGGAGGAAAAATCCACGCTTCAAAACTGCCTTGCTTCAAAAGTCTGAAATAGTAATACATCCGATAACAGGCATGAAATTGGGTTGCTTCTGAATGCCTCTGGTGGCTCAGACTGGTAAGACAGTCTGTTATTAACAGCAGCTGCTTGCAATTACTGCAGGTTCTAGTCCCACCAGGCCCAAGGTTGACTCAGCCTTCCATCCTTTATAAGGTAGGTAAAATGAGGGCCCAGATTGTTGGCGGGCAATAAGTTGACTTTGTATATAATATACAAATGGATGAAGACTATTGCTTAACACTGTGTAAGCCGCCCTGAGTCTTCGGAGAAGGGCGGGATATAAATGCAAATTAAAAAAAAAAATTCTGACTATGTGGATTTAGGAAAATCTCGCCGTCTCCGTCCCCTTATGTTGAAAATATTAAATACGGTAGGTGGATGGCCCGGTCTTAAAATATTTACAAACTTTCCAACAATTTCAATTATTTTTTTTTGTTCCCTTAGATTTTATTTTTCGTTGAGATTTAATGAAGTCTTATATGTAAAAAAAGAAATAAATAAAAACGAAGTTAAAAACAGGGGGGGAAAAAAGCTTTCGATTACTTTGTATTATGTATCGAGTCATCGAACAATCCTTGCGCGCTCAGAATAAACTGCGCTGACTTGAACTAACTTCCAAATAAATGGGCAGTTTGTGCCACTGTCCACAGAACTCCACGGGATGTAATTTAGAGTGAGTAAACTTAGCACAAGAGCTTTAGTTTTTTTCTCTGAATCATGAATGATTTATGCAGCGCGCAAACAAACTATTCTAAAAATACGAGTTCCAGGTATATTTGCAAAACAAAAAACAGACATTCTGCGAGCTCTGGAACTAAAATAATTAAAATTTTATTTTACTAAGCTTTCGTCAGCCATCTGCTGACATCGTCAGAGTATTAAACTACCATTGCAGAGATCTCTGCCTTTATATGCCATTAATCAATTTGGCCATTGCGCGTGTAATAGACAGCTGGAGGGGCCTACTACACGCGCAATGGCCAAATTGATTATATATCAATTTATATATCAATATTATATGTGCGTGTGTGTGTGTGTGTGTGTGTTTTCTGTGGTTTTTGTGGGTGTTTGTATGTAGGTCTTTGGTTATTCGGGTTTTCTCCTGCGTAAAATTGGAAGTGTCTTGGCGACGTTTCGACGAAGTCTCATTCGTCATCTTCAGGCTGGTGTTTTCAGCTTCGTGCTTCAGCGATCCCACATTGCTCCTAGAAGCACAAAGCTGAAAACACCAGCCTGAAGATGACGAATGAGACTTCGTCGAAACGTCGCCAAGACACTTCCAATTTTATGTGGGAGAAAACTCGAAGACCTACATTTATATATATATATATATATATATATTGAAAACATGCTAGATTACTAACACAGACCACTGAAACTTCTAGGAAACCCCTATTTGCTGAGTTCAGGATATTCGGACAGAAAAGCCAAGCGGTAAAAGAGTTCGGAGAAGGGGGAGGGGACCGGCTTTCTCCTGCTCAGGTTGAAAAGGGGAGCTTCTGGGGCAGGGGAAAATGCCAGGTTATCCACAGAAGAGAACCTCACCTGATCCCACCCCCGATCCAGTGGCGGCAGGTACTAGAGGGGAAAAAAAAAGAAGCGGCGACAGGAGAAGGAAAATTACCGTATATACTCGAATATAAGCCGATCCGAGTATAAGCCGAGGTCCCCAATTTTACCCCAAAAAACTGGGGTAAACTGGGGACTCGAGTATAAGCCGAGGGAGGGAAATGAGGCAGCTACCGGTCAGGGAAAGCCTCCCTCCCTCAGCCGAGAAGGCTGGCGGCTCCCCCGCCCCGCCCTCTCACTGCACCGGCAGGGCTTCCCCGCGCTAATGCAAAAGCCCGCCAAGTTTGCACCATCCGGTATAATGTGAAAAAAAGAAGAAAAAAAAAAACTCGAGTATAAGCCGTATATACTCGAGTATAAGCCGAGGGGACGTTTTTCAGCACAAAAAACGTGCTGAAAAACTCGGCTTATACTCGAGTATATACGGTAACTCCACCAGAATCGAAAGCCAGAAGAGGAGACGAAAAGAGATGATGAGTTAGCCAAAAATAAAAACAAAAAGATTGTGAGTCACATCCTGGCACTCTTGGGAAAAAAACCCACAAAAAATAGATAGCTATTCAAATATACAAGCAGCTTCTTTCCAGTCCTGATGTCCTTGCAGCAGTGCCTGAAAATTACAGGCTGGCTGGGGGACCCATAAAACACGGAAACCCATCTGGAGGATTAAGAGATGCCCTCAGCAGCTGTTCCATCCTTCCAACAGTCCTCCTGGGCCTAAACTATTTATTTCATTTGACTTTTATTTACTTATTAAATTTATCCGCCACCCACCTCGCTGTCACACAACTCTGGGTGTCATTGGTATTCAGCCGGTTCGTACCGGTTCGAGAGAACCGGTAGCAGAGATGGCGGGTGCGACCGTCCACCCTCCCCACCTCTATGCCGTCCTATTTAAGCACGGTTTTGAGGCGGGGCGCATGCGCGGAAGCTGCACGCGTGACGCGAGTGCACGCACGCTTGTGGCGAACCGGTAGCAACAGAATGTGAAACCCGGCGCCACTTACAACCGGTTCTTCAAAACCGTTTTGTTTCTCAGACTTACGAGCTTTCCAGGTCATCGTTCGACCGCTGTAGGTTCTACCACCACTTCTAATTCTTGAGGGGAAGCATTCTTCCCACTTCCCAAGTAGGGAAAAATGAGCTCAAAGTTTAAGTTATTGGGGGAAAGGGAGAGAAAGGGGAGCAGGGTGAGTTTTGTTTTCTCCTCTGCTTTTCAATTTCTCCCCCCGTGTGTGGGATTCTGAGGATGGCAACCAGAGCATCAAGGGGAATTCAAGTTAAATGCTGGGTAGAATGCCAGGGTTTTGGGGATGGGGGGTGGGGCTGTTTTCGTCATCTATTAGCTATCTTGGCTCTCCTCTTGGTGGTCTTACCTTTTCTTGCTCGGCGTGTAAGACTCTGGCTTGAGAATGTTCGGTGTTCATTTGCAGAGAATTGTTCCTTTGCTCCATAAACAGGTTGCTTTGCTCCACATACCTGGAAGAAAGGAAGAGAACAAGAAATGCAGAAGAGGGTCAGACGGGACAGGTCCCGGCCATCAAAGCAGCTTTCATGTGAAGTACGGAATCCTTGCAGTGTCCTATTTCTCGATCTGGCTTATCTCAAAAGGATTAACATCTTTCCAAGGTTCTTGTGATGGCCTGGGGCGTGGCACAAAGGCAATAGAATAGAATAGAATAGAATTTTTTATTGGCCAAGTGTGATTGGACACACAAGGAATTTGTCTTGGTGCATATGCTCTCAGTGTACATAAAAGAAAAGATACGTTCATCAAGGTACAACATTTACAACACAATTGATGGTCAATATATCAATATAAATCATAAGGATTGCCAGCAACAAGTTATAGTCATACAGTCATAAATGGAAATAGATTGGTGATGGGAACTATGAGAAGATTAATAGTAGTGCAGATTCAGTAAATAGTTTGACAGTGTTGATGGAATTATTTGTTTAGCAGAGTGATGGCCTTCGGGAAAAAACTGTTCTTGTGTCTAGTTATTCTGGTGTGCAGTGCTCTATAGCTTCGTTTTGACGGTAGGAGTTGAAACAGTTTATGTCCAGGATGCGAGGAGTCTGTAAATATTTTCACGGCTCTCTTCTTGATTCGTGCAGTATCCAGGTCCTCAATGGAAGGCAGGTTGGTAGCAATTATTTTTTCTGCTATTCTATTCTATTCTATTCTATTCTATTCTATTCTATTCTATTCTATTCTATTCTATTCTATTCTATTCTATACTATTCTATTCTATTCTATTCTATTCTATTCTATTCTCCAGCAGGGCAAAATAATGAGTCCCAGAAGCCAATAATTCCAGCAGGGCAAGATAAGCACACAGAATAATTCAAACGGTCAGGAAGAATGCCAGGAATGCAAGCCACAACTCTTAACACTAGGTGAATTCAGCGTTTGTTCCCAACAAACGCCCCTCCCAACTGCCTCTCCTTTAAACTCCATCCCCAGGTGTGCCTTGTGAAGGGAATCGGGGCCCTCTCCTTCCTCGTAATCCACGCAACCCACGTTGCTCTCTTCTGCGCTCTTCCCTGCACGCCCTAGGATGAGGAGGGGGTGGGCTTTGGTCTTCATCTGAACCCCCTCTCCCTTGTTCTGCCTCTCCCCTCCTCTGTCCAGCTTAACTTTGCCCTTCCCCAGTTTCTTCCACAGCCAACGGAACCATTCTCTCCCTCTTTCTCAGCTGTTCGTCTTCCGTCTCAGATTCAGACTCCGACGGGGGCATGACAGTTCTTTCTGTCCCTTCCGTCCCTACTCAACAAAATTCGGGAGAGATTATTTTGAGTTTCTTTCTCATGCTCTAATCTCTGCACTATGCAACTGTTCTCCAAGCCCTCCTTTAACAGCGTCTTCCTTCCTTGTGACCCCTTAATTGCCTCTTGCACTCTTTTCCCAAGGTCAAGCCTAAACTTCACAAAACCTCACACTGTCCTGCACAGGTGATTGGAGCTGGTGCTCCAATGGTTCAACAGTGGCTGCGTTTTAACAGGACGAGCTGCTAGAACAGCGGTTCTCAACCTGTGGGTCGGGACCCCATTGGGAGTCGAATGACGATTTGCCAGGGGTCGCCTAAGACCATCGGAAATATGGGAAGTATACTTGCGAGTCGAAGAATCGCGCTCCAATGGTTGACTCCACAAGCCAGCTGCAGGCTCTTCAAATCGCTAGCCGGATTCGGCTTCAGGCGCGATGATGAATTAAAAAAGAGAGAAATCTTTGCTCTGATGTCTCCCTCTCAAGCCAGCTGCAATCACTCCCAATCGCTAGCCTAATCTGGCTTCAGGCGCGATAAACTTAATAGGGGAGGAGTCTCCGCTTTAATGCCTCCGTCCTCAAGGCAATCGCAAGCAGTTCAGATCGCTAGCCAATACGGCTTCAGGCGCGATAAATTCAAAACGAAAATAATTTTATGGTTGGGGTCGCCACATCCTGGGGAATTGTATTAAAGGGGTCGCAGCACTATAAAGGTTGAGAACCACTGTGCTAGAACCATAAGTCAAAGGCAGCCTTCCACACAGATGGAAATACTTGTTGTGGTCTGCCAGCAGCCTGCAGAGCTGGTAGCGGAGTCGGACAGTGAGGAGGCTGGGGAGGACCATGGGACAGTCGTGGAGTCAGGGGACGAGGGCTGTGCATCGGAGGCAGAGATGGGTCATCTGGGAGCGATGCGCAGACTCTGGAGCCTCCAGAGGCGGACAGCAGAGAGGCAGAGGAACAGGAGGAGCCTGTTCCTAGTGCACACATGCAAAGAGGTGCCAGAAGACAAGAGCAGCTAAAGCAAAAAGGACAACTCAGGAGTAAGGCCAGAAGATGACTGGCCCCTCCCAAAAGGCTTAAAAGAGCAGCAACGGCTCTTGAGTTCTTTGTAGGAAAGCAACGTTGATTCCATTGCTTCTTGTCAGCGTCTCTTGAACTTTGTGAGGTTTTTGCCAAGAAAAGCCTTTGGCAGGTTGCCAAAGACAACAAAGGTTGGTGATAAGGCCGAAGGATTGTTTATGAAGAATTTGTTTTGGACTAAGCTGAGAACGAATTAATTCTCAGCTACTTTAATAAAACAAAGGACTGAATTGTGTTTGGTAACCACTACTTGGGCCTCGGTCACAACAAGTACTGATGGACTGTTCTCACCTCTGATTTCGCTGAATCAATTCACTGATCTTCTCGTTCTGTTCCTCGATGCGGCCGCTCTTCTCGAAAACCTCTTGCTTCAGCCTCTCGTTTTCCTGCAGAGAGAACCCCCAAAAGATGGGCCAGCGTCTTTTTCTCCTTGGCATTAGCGGTTAGGGGTTCCTGTGAGAGCATTTCCAGGTGGTTCTGTAGGACAAGCCCCACCACCTCAAGCAAAAGTGATGGCTAACCTTTTTGCCATTGCTTGCCAGGAGAGAGGCGGGGTGTGTGTGTGTGTGTGTGTCACGTGTGCGCATGTCCACCCCCATCATTCTACGTGTCCACGCACGCAACTTTCCCCTCTACTCCCCCAGCTCCTGATACGCGATGGCCCGGTAGGCCCGTTTTTCTCTCTCACCTGGCTCCGGAGCCTCTCTAGGAGTCTGGGGGGACGCGCGGGGGGAGAGGTTGGTGAAAAAAAGCCTTCCCCATCTCCTTGGAGGCCCTCCAGAGGCTAGAAACGGCCCGTTTACCATCTTCCGGTTGGTCAGGAAGTGACTTTTTTGCTGTCCCCAGCCTCCAGAGACTCCTAGAGGCGCTCTGGAGCCAGGTGATAGAGAAAAACGGGCCTTCCCCACCACCACACTGGTGGCAGGAAACAGCCCGTTTCCCTACTTCTGGTGGGGCCAGAAGGCCCGAAAATCAGCTGGCCGGCACACACATGCGCACCGGAGCTGAGCTCGCATGCCACAGGTTCGCCATCATTGAACTAGAGAATTGCAGAGGGACATCATTGCACATGCATCAGGGAGGTCTTCTTCTTAAGTAGGACGGGCTTCTCCCTCTCCTTCAATGAGGGCGACAGATGTTCTACGATCAACTAAGGTTGGACAAAACGTATCCATGGATCATTCCAGAGAATTGGCAATCATGTTAATAATGGAAGAAGATCGGTTGTCTGTGGAGCTTCGCAGTCATCCAGGTCACGGTTGTCCCACAGGTGTTTTGTTTCCAAGAGGCAGATGGACTTCGAAGACGTTTCGCTTCTCATCCCAGAAGCTTCTTCAGCTCTGACTTCCATTCCCCACCGCCTACAGTCAGAGCTGAAGAAGCTTCTGGGATGAGAAGCGAAACGTCTTCAAAGAAAAACCAGAAAGTTCAGCTGCCTCTTGGAAACAGGACACCTTTGGGACAAGAAGATTGGTGGTTGTTGTTGTTTTGGTCAATGAAGAACTAACAAGCTAGGATGGAGGTTAAACTGCATGTATACACACAAACACACACACACAGACTCAAAAGTATCCTGGAGAAACTGTAGGTCAACACCTCACTCTGAAGAGAGACAGCGAGTTGTTGAACAAGTTTCTCCGGGACATTTTTGAATGTATCTTTACTTTACCTGAACGATGCGCTGGATGTTGGTCATAATCATGGTTGTCTCCATTGTAACGGAGGAGATACCTGGTAACAAGCTTTGGGTAGAATTCTGTTTCTGCAACTCCTCCACCTGTAAGATATAGAGAAGGTCTTGGATCACACCTTGGCTAAGGTATCTCGTTCAAACCACAGTGGCTATGATGCATTCAAAGGAGCCTCAGTGCTTTAAACCTGGGGTAGTCAACCTTTTTATACCTACCGCCCACTTTTGTATCTCTGTTAGTGGTAAAATTTTCTAACTGCCCACCGGTTCCCACAGTAATGCGCCGTGTATCGTCGTCTGCACATGCCTCTCGCGCATCGTGGGTTGGGTTTGGAGGGAGGCAGTGCCAGCTACCAGCTCTGCTTGTCTGTTATAGCTGGGTGGTGTGGGGGGGAGATGCGCGAGCTATTCTGGGACGAGGCTCTTTTGCTTGCGGTCGCACTCTAGTGCCATTTAGTTTCACTTACGTAACGTGAACTAAACTTATGCGCGGGCGATACAAATAGTATATTTTCAGAAATTTAAACTGTCGCGGGGAATTCTATGAAAACCTAATGAAAATGTTTTTAAATAATGCTATGAATTTTTTTAAAAAATGTCAATTAAATTAAAAAAAAAGGAAAGTGCTTCAATATCGGACAAAACCCCTACCACCCACCATGAAAGCTGGAACGCCCACTGGTGGGCGGTAGGGACCAAGTTGACTACCACTGCTTTAAACCAAAGTTCACCAACCTTTCAGACCACAGGGACCACTAAATTTATAATTTTAAATTCCGCGGACCACTCATAGGATCTGCCTAATGACCGGCTGGGTGGGCATAGCTAGGTGGTCATGTGACTGGGTGGGCGTGGCCAACTCAATGTCACTCATGTCAAGAGGCATCTCACCGGCCTCTACTCACCTCCCCCCTGCCAGCCACTCCTTGCCTCCCCACCCGGGCTCTTTAGGGCCCCAAAAGGAAGCAGTTGCTGGAGCTAAGCAGCCACCATGAGAAAGAGTTGGCAAAACAGCTCAGTTCAAATTGGATCTGGCCGAGAAGGAGGCTCAACGGAAGCACCTCACTGAGGACTAGGAGCATAGGCTTTCCAAGCAGAGGGAAGACCTGCGGGAGTGCGAGGCGAGCTTTCACCTCATCCCTTTGATGTTACCTTAGCGGTTAGCTGGTCTATTTTGTCAGCCACTTTGCCCACCGACAGGCGGATTTCGGTGTTCTGCTGCCGCGCTTCCGTCATTAAGAAAGAACCAATATCGCCAGCTGCTTTGGAAGGAAACACGGTTTTTGAAAAAAAAAAGAAGAGCAACGGAAAATATCAGGAAAAGAGTAGTAAACAGAGCTGCTCCGAAAGCTAAGAAAGAGAATTAATCCATCAATTAAAAATAAACAAACACGTTTGGCAATTGCAGAACAAAAAAAAGAGAGATTAAGTTAAAACAGGGGTCGGCAACCTTAAACACTCAAAGAGCCACAAAGGTCCTAACCGGAAGCCCCCATTCAAATCTGGAGCCGACTGGAAGTCCAGGGTTTCCTAAAAGGTTTGACAACTCTAGCGGTGGCAGAGGAGGCTTTTTCAAACGTCCTCCTGCAGAGAACACAGCACGGGTAGAAACCACCTGTCATGACCCTGTCGGAGTCTGAATCCGAAGGGGAAGAGGAGCGGCTGACAGAGAGTTGGCTCCGTTGGCTGTGGAAGAAACTGGGGAAGGGCAAAGTCAGGCTGGGCAGAGCAGGGGAGAGGTAGAACAAGGGAGAGGGGGGTTCAGATGAAGACCAGGGCCCATCCCCCTCCTCATCCTAGGCAGCGCAGGGAGGAACGGAGAAGAGAGCAACGTGGGTTGCGTGGCTTACGAGGAAGGAAAGGGACCCGATGCTCTTTACAAGGCACAGCTGCTGCTGGAGTTTAAAAGGAAAAGCAAACGGGAGGAGGAGTGGTTGTCGGGAACAAACACTGAGTTTATCTTGTGTTTCTTTGAATCCTGGCAATCTCCCAACCGGCTTGATTTACTGCCGTACTATTTTACTTGTGGAATTCCTTATTTTGCTTGCCCTTAATTACCTTCCTGCCTTTGGATTTTTTGTTAGAAGTTTTCTGCTTACAACGTTG
Source organism: Ahaetulla prasina (assembly GCF_028640845.1). NCBI lineage: Eukaryota > Metazoa > Chordata > Lepidosauria > Squamata > Colubridae > Ahaetulla > Ahaetulla prasina. Next base: position 4,096,341 of record NC_080554.1, read on the forward strand.
GGGGACTGAAGTACTGCCAGCCAAAGACTATGACAGGTTGGTGGAAGAGCTTTCTCTCCAGGCCGGAGAGTTGAAAGGGACATTGGGGGGACATCATAAAGGGACTCGTATCGATTCTCTGGCTGTGTTGCCTTTGTGTCACGCCCCCGGGTCATCACACCACCCATATCTCGCTTGGGGTAAGCGGTTCTACCTAATCCCGGTTTAGCATTTCACATCGATGCCGCCACGGAGAGCTCTGCAAGCGCAGGCCCTGGCGTACCTTGGAAAGGAGCGGGAAAGATGGCCCCAATAGGCTGGAGCTGGGAAGCTGCCGCAGGGCCTTGTGGGTAGGCGTAGCTCATCCCTGTGTAGGCCTAAAAGGGTGAAGTAAAATAGAAAGATCTTTTAGCCCGGTGATGGTTAACCTTTTCCAGATCGAGCGCCCAAAGCGTGCGGCTGAACCCCCAAATTGCAATGCGTGTGGCCCTCGCACACGCCCCACCCATGTATGTTCGTGCACACACCCCCACACACACATGCGCAGCAGAGACCCAAAGACCAGTGTCAGGGTTCCAAGGAACGCCCCCAACGAAATAAAGCTCTGAGGCTTGAGGGTTCCTCAAAGTTCCAATTTATTAGAGATGTCACGTTGGCACAGCTGGGAAAACCCGAATCTGAAAGCCTTCCACGTTTTCCCCACACCCGGTTGACAGTTCTCAGCCCTGCCCCCACACCCACAAGTTCATCACATTGTCCAATCCACTCTTCACACTCCATTGGATACAATCTTTAGGCAGTCTCCGTCAGACGCTGGATGTCCTTGAATACGGAATGTTATGACTAACTTTCTACCGCTCCAACAACAACCCCCTCCCAACGTCCCCAGCTAAAATATGCGGCAGTTAAGAAGCCAAAAGGAAATTGCCGTCCAAAACTGACAACCAGCTGGCCAGCTGGAGGTGCTCCCACGCATGCGCAGCAAAGCTGGACTGCAGCAACGGCTTGCGTGCCCACGGAGAGGGCGCTGCGTGACACGTCTGGCACGCATGCCAAAGGTTTGCCATCACGGTTTTAGCCCTAAAGTTTTCAATTCCAGGCTTAAAACCTTTAGCCCAAGGAAGAGGAATCTAAGAGCTTTGATGACCGCTACGGGACGTTCTTGAGTTACGACTGGTTGTTTAGCGACTGTTTCAAAGCTACTTACAACCTGGTTTCAGAGTTCCAACAAGCTACACACTCCAGCATAGTCATGATCATCTTTATGGCCGGCTGCAGCCAAGCGATCATGATTTAACAATTTGGCTGGTTATATTTGGCTGGTTTCCAGACTTTTTGCAACCAACAATTTGGCTGGTTATATTTGGCTGGTTTCCAGACTTTTTCAACCAGTTTCTGGCAAAAACCACCCGTAGGAATGCAGGGATTTGCTTAACGTCGGCTGTGTTCATTTAACAACCAAAAGTCCTCAAATCAGATCCGGTCACATAGATGCTCATCAACATCCATACCTGAAGACTCTGAGAGGACCCAGGAAGAGCTGGGTGTGGATGCAAGGCCGTAGGTATCACAGCAGCCGAGGACGCGTGGAGTCCAGGAGCAGGTACCTGGGGCCCTGGAAAAAGGAAATGGAGATTTATTTATTTATTTTATTTAATCAAATTTTTATACCGCCCTTCTCCCGAAGGATTCAGGGCGGTTTACAGCCAAGTAAAAACAGAACAAACATAATAAATACAGAATAAAATACTATTTAAAAAAAACTTATTCAATTTGGCCCAAGTTAAAATCTTTAAAAGAATAAAACCCACTGAAATTAAAACCAGATAAAAACTAAAAACCCTACGCCAGTCCTGCGCGGATGAATAAATATGTCTTCAGCTCGCGGCGAAAGGTTCGAAGGTCCGGAAGTTGGCGAAGTCCTGGGGGAAGTTCATTCCAGAGGGTGGGAGCCCCCACAGAGAAGGCCCTACTCCTGGGGGCCGCCAGCCGACATTGTTTGGCGGACGGCACCCTGAGGAGTCCCTCTCTGTGGGAGCGCACGGGTCGGTGAGAGGCAATTGGTAGCAGTAGGCGGTCCCGTAAGTAACCCGGTCCTAAGCCATGGAGCGCTTTAAAGGTAGTAACCAGCACCTTGAAGTGCACCCGGAAGACCACAGGTAGCCAGTGCAGCCTGCGCAGGAGTGGTGTCACATGGGAGCCACGATTGTGAATAGCCACACAGTTGAGAAAAATAGAGGCAGTGTAGGAGCTAGCTAAGCACATGTCTGCAAAAACCAGAAGGAACTAGAAATAATTCTTCCGAAGGTGATTCCTGGGTCAGTTCTGGAACCCAAGTCTGGTCTTGGTAGCCAATGCAGAAATCAGATGGAACTAGAAATAATTCGTATGAAGGTGATTTCTGGGCGGGTTCTAGAACTCAAGATACCCAGGAGTAGCAGCCAACTGCAGTGCAGAGTAATTTTAAAGCAGGAAAAGACACAAAGACGAGGAGATACACAAAAATGATGAGAAAGTAATTAAGAAAATAGAACGCGCAGAAATGGACAGGCTAACACTTATTATTAAAGATAAGGAAGAGGCTGAATGTTTTTTGACGTGGGACGTATTTTATCAACGGTTAGACAACAGAAGTTAGAAAGGAGGAGAAATATAAAGAGGAAATGTTAATGTGGAGTGAATTTAAAGATGATGAGGTTATGTATTATCGCTATTATAATATCAGAGGTAGGTTTCAGCAGGTTCTGACCAGTTCTGGAGAACTAGTAGTGGAAATTTTGAGTAGTTCAGACAACCGGTAGTAAAAATTCTGACTGGCCCCGCCCCCATCTATTCTCTGCCTCCCGAGTCCCAGCTGATCGGGAGGAAATGGGGATTTTGCAGTAACCTTCCCCTGGAGTGGGGAGGGAATGGGGATTTTGCAGTATCCTTCCCTTGTCACGCCCACCAAGACACGCCTACCAAGCCATGCCATGCCACGCCTACCAAACCACACCCACAGAACCAGTAATAAAAAAATTTGAAACCCACCACCGTATACTATTATATCGTTACTAATATTATTGTGATGAATATACAGTAATAACAAATATATGGGTGTTCAAATAACTGAACCCAGATTATACACTGTTTGATGGAAATGGAAAATAATATAAACAAAGCCAACTAAAATGATTTATTTTAAATAAACAAATTTTTTAAAAAAAGGAACACAAGGACGAGGGGAAGAATTTTTAGGCTCTTCCACCAAGTTTCTAGTCCCTCTGGTCCCGCTGGAATTTTGAGGAGCCTGTGGATCACACGCTAACATAGATGTCAAAGCCACTGGGATCCAGGGGAAGACAGTGATATTTCCCCCCCACACTACTTCCCCTACTAAGAAACGTAGGTTGAAAATGAAAGGCAGGCTGGGAGAAGATGGGATTTACGTGCCTTGGGCTGTTATCTGAGGAAGAGCAGCTGGGGAGGAAGGTTTCAGCGGAGACGATGTGGCGGGATGAGTAGCTTGTCTCAAGGTGTTGGGATCCTGAAACACACACCCTTTGCATTAGTTTTTCCTTGTCATCCTAAACCACTTTCCTCCTATTAACATGCCACTCTGAAGGCAGCACAAAATAAATGGCGTAAAATTGGACAGCCGCATTAAGTTCCTTGACCGATGACCGCAACTGCAGGCTCAAATACAGCCGTCAATTGAAAACTATCTGTATCTTTTCACGCCTTCCCCAATTGTTTCTCCCATCCATCCATCCTGTTGCGGTCCGCCAGCGGAGCAGGTGGCAGACTCAGAGAGTGAGGAAGTTGGGGAGGAACATGGGCCAGTCCCGGAGTCTGGGGAAGGCTCTGATGAAGGCTCTGCGTCGGAGGCAGAGAGAGGGCCAGGGCCATCTGACAGTTGTCAGCTGCCTTCGGAGTCGGACATCAGTGGGGCAGAAGAAGAGCTGGAGCCTGTTCCCAGTGTGCGCATGCGCAGAGCTGCCAGGAGGAGGGAACGGCTAAAGAACAAGGGTCGACTCAGGAGTAAGGCCACAGGTGGACGGTGAAGGGTCCCTCCGAGAGGGAATAAAAAGAGGAGCGAAAGGAGAGCGGAGTTTGCAGGAGGACAATTAATTCGCTTAATTGGTTCGTGACTCTCCGAGACTCCTTGCCAGGTTTTGAAGATATCCGCCTGACAGCTCTCCAAGGCAGAGAAGGTTTCTGACTGCCAATTCTCCCTTGAAAGACTTTGCTGGATGGGAATGAGAGGAATTCACAGTAACTTAATAAAAAAGGAGTTTTTGTCAGGACAAGGAGTCTGCTTCACGCTCTTGGGGTCAGAACACATCCATCCAATCAATCAATCAATCTAGCTACCCATCTCACATATGCGACCCTAGGCAGCTTACGATAAAATGGTAAATTACATAGTATATATATCAGTCTAAGGGAAGAATTGGGAAGAAGAATTAATTGAATGGTTTCTCAGAAGTCACACCAGTTTTGGAGCAACATTGATCCTGGCAAATGGTAGGGATTTCCTTCCGCCGCCCCCCCGCCCCCCCTCCCTTTGAAGGAGCCTCTGGATTCCGATGCCCGCCCACCTCGATCTCCGAATCACTTGAGTCCAGCTGAGCAGGAGCCGAACCGGGAAGGAAAGGCAGCATTGGTTGTCCCATCTTCGCCATGCGTGAAATCAGCTTTGCTTTCGCCACGTCGGGGTTCTGACAAGAGGACAAAAAGAAAGATAGAGAAAACAAAACAAACAAACAAACAAACAAACAAAAAAACACCAAAGGAAGCGTTGAGAGAAAATATCCCGATTTCCTGAGCTCGGTTCCGTCTTTCAACTTTGGAAAAAAAAACCCAAAAAAAACAGGCAGCGTTCGAGTCCAGAATGAGTTCACACCGGGGGTGGGATTGAAAAATTTCAGCAACCGGTTCGCTGCCCGGTTGCTGGGTGAGGGCGTGGCCATGGGGGCGTGGCCTACTCAGCCTCCTGCAACACGGCGGGGGGGGGGTTTCGCCTTTCCCAAGTTCCGGAGGCTTTCCTGGAGCCTCCAGGAGGGCGAAAACTGCCTCCCCCAGGCACTGGAGGCCTTCTGGAGGCTGGAAATGAGCTCGTTTTCAGACTTCTGGTACTTCTGGTAGGCCCATTTTTTGCCCTCCCCAAGCTCCGGAGGCTTTCCTGGAGGGCAAAAACGGCCTCCCCCAGGCACCGGAGGCCCTAAACAGGCCCGTTTCTGAACTTCCGGTAGGCCCATTTTTTGCCCTCCCAGAGCCTCTGCACGAGCCCTGCACTTACCTGGCATCCAAAACGGGCCATGTAGAGACTCCTGGGAGGGGAGGGGGTGGGTGGGTGGAGTCAGCCAGTCCTTGGAACAACCGGTTCGGTGAACCGGATTAAAATTAACATCCGGTTCTCCCGAACTGGTCCGAACCGGCTGAATCCCACCCGTGGTTCACATTGACAGAAAGTTGCAGTCAGCAAGAGTCAGTTTAGGTCCGGGGTCTGCAAACTTGGCTCTTTTAAGACTTGTGGACTTCAACTCTCAGAGGTCCTCGAACTCTGTGAGTTGAAGTCCACAAGTCTTAAAAGAGCCAAGTTTGCAGACCCCTGGTTTAGGTGGAACAGAATTTAGATCAAACCCTGAAATTAAAAACTGGAAAAATGAAAGCCAAGCCGAGGGAACCAAAGACTTACCGCTAGTTGTTCACTGAGAGAGTTGGATTTGGCCCGCAAAGCTGGCTCCCTGTGGCATTCAAAAGTGCAATCTTAGAACAGCTGAGCAGCGTAGAAAAGTCTGCTTTAAGAATTCAAAAGCCTGTAGCATTGTTACTCAACCTCCGTTACTTTAAGATGTGTGGACTTCAACTCCCAGAATTCCCCAGGCAGGATGGAGTTAAAAGCCCACCGGTGTTAACGTTGTCAAGGTTGAGAATAGCGGTGTGTTTCAGGTTATGTTACTACTGGTTCGCCCCACGGGCGCACGCTTGTATTGTGCCCGTACGTGCCCAGTTCGTACCCTCTTGACTTCTACCTCAAAAGCCACCCACGATTTCTGCTACCGGTTCGGGCAAACCGGCCCCAACCGGCTGAATAACAGCTCTGGTTGAGAACCGCTGGCTTAAAGCCTTTGAATTAAATACAAACAATTACTAGCATTCCTCAGTCTTTCTCAAGCAGCAGACCCTGCCTGACAAAGACATTAACGTGTAGAAGAGGATTGAAAGATTCAATTCAAACTGATAACTCACCCGGGCTTCGGTGGTAGCGTGCCGGGAGGAGGCAACCCTGCAGGGTCGGGGCCGAGAGGTTCAGTGCTTGGTCCTGGAGAGGGCACCAGGGAGTCCCTGGGGGCCGCGTTCTGCCCATTTGAAGCAGCCTCCTTGGCCAATCTCACCTAAGAAAGAGGGGGAGGGGTGAGACTGAATAACGGAGTTAGAAGGGATCTTGGAGGTCTTAGAATAGAATAGATATTTTTTTTATTGGCCAAGTGTGATTGGACACACAAGGAATTGGTCTTGGTGCATAAGTTCTCAGTGTACATAAAAGAAAAGATACCTTCATCAAGAATCATAGAATAGAATAGAATAGAATATAGAAAATAGAATAGAATAGAATAGAATAGAATTCTTTATTGGCCACAGTGTGATTGGACACACAAGGAATTGGTCTTGGTGCATATGCTCTCATCGTACATAAAAGAAAAGATACCTTCATCAAGGGGCCTCTGGTGGCTCAGACTGGTAAGACAGTCTGTTATTAACAGCAGCTGCTTGCAATTACTGCAGGTTCAAGCCCCACCAGGCCCAAGGTAAACTCAGCCTTCCATCCTTTATAAGGTAGGTAAAATGAGGACCCAGATTGTTGGGGGCAATAAGTTGACTTTGTATATAATATACAAATGGTTGAAGACTATTGCTTGACATAGTGTAAGCCGCCCTGAGTCTTCGGAGAAGGGCGGGATATAAATGCAAATTTAAAAAAAAAAAGGTACAACATTTACAACCCCAATGATGGTCATAGGGTACAATTTAACACTTAATGATACAACACTTAACGATAGTCATAGGCTACAAATAAGCAATCAGGAACAATCAATATCAATATAAATCATAAGGATTACCAGCAGCAAAGTTACAGTCATACAGTCATAAGTGGAAGGAGATGGGTGATGATGGGAACGATGAGAAGATTAATAGTAGTGCAGATTTAGTCAATAGTTTGACAGTGTTGTGGGATTTATTTGTTTAACAGAGTGATGGCATTAGGGAAAAAACTGTCCTTGTGTCTAGTTGTTCTGGTGTGCAGTGCTCTATAGCGTTGTTTTGAGGGTAGGGGTTGAAACAGTTTATGTCCAGGATGCGAGGGGTCTGTAAATATTTTCACGGCCCTCTTCTTGATTCGTGCAGTATACAGGTCCTCCATGGAAGGCAGGTTGGTAGCAATTATTTTTTCTGCAGTTCTAATTATCCTCTGAAGATTGTGTCTTCTAGCCTAACCCCTGTTCAGGCAGGAAATCCTATACTATTTCACACAAACGGTTGTCCAATCTTTTCTTAAAAACTTCCAGTGTTGGAACATTCACAACTTCTGCAGGCAAGTTGTTCCACTTATTGATTGTTCTCACTGTTAGGAAGTTTGTCCTTAGTTCTAAGTTGCTTCTCTCCTTGATTAGTTTCCATCTGTTGCTTCTTGTCCTGCCTTCAGGTGCTTTGGAGAATAGCTTGACTCCCTCTTCCTCTCTGGGGCAGCCCCTCAAATATTGGAAGACTGCTATCATGTCACCCCTGGTCCTTCTTTTCACTAGACTACCTAATTCCTGCAACCGTTTTTTTTCATACGTTTTAGCCTCCAGCCCCCTAATCATTTTTATTACTCTTTTCCGTACTCTTTGCTAGACAGACAGACAACATGGGCCACAGCTGGCTCTCAAGCACCCCTGAACAAGACAGAACGGCTTACTCTCTTGACCTCCACCTCAAAGGCCAGCGTGGAGTCCGGAGGAACACGATTCGCCACTCCCTGAGACCCATAAGCCAGCGCCGGAGGGACAACTAGGAAACGCTTGCTTCCTTTCTTCAGACCAAGCATCCCGTCCTCCCAGCCCTTCGGGGAGATAAAACAGAAAGTCATGCAATACAATGGGCCGTGGTAGCTCAGGCTGGTAAGAAGCCTGTTATTAAAACACAGCAGCCTGCAATTACTGCAGGCTCGAATCCCACCAGGCCCGAGGTTGACTCAGCCTTCCATCCTTTATAAGGTAGGTAAAATGAGGACCCAGATTGTTGGGGGGGCAATAAGTTGACTTTGTAAATATAAAAATAGAATGAGATTATTGCCTTATACACTGTAAGCCGCCCTGAGTCTTCTGAGAAGGGCGGGATATAAATATAAATAATAATAAAAAAAAAAAAACAGCTGAGATTGAACTCACACTCTCTTTAAGGCTGAAAGGAAAAAAAAAAGAGTTTTAAATTATATTGTTTCCAGGGGTGAAATCCAGCAGGTTCTGGAGAACCGTTAGCGGAAATTTTGAGCGGTTCGGAGAACCGGCAAACGCCACCTCTGGCTGGCCCCAGAGTGGGGTGGGAATGGGGATTTTGCAGTATCCTTCCCCTGGAGTGAGGAAGGAATGGAGATTTTGCGGTATCCTTCCCCTGCCACGCCCACCAAGCCACGTCTACAGAACTGGTAGTAAAAAAAATTTGAATTCCACTACTGGTTGTTTCCCCCCCACCAGCCATCCCCCTCTTCTTCAGAGCCATTTCCCTAAAGGGGACTCTACCGTAGGCTCAGCCTAGGAGAGATTTTTTCCAAACTATATTATCTAGTGTTGGGTCAGGGTGTTTAGTTCAATGCAGCCAGTTTTACTACTAAGAGTTTTGTCTCTTGATCAAGGATTATTATTATTGGGTTTTTTTTTTGTCAACTAAACTCAAAGTTTCCCTAGTCTGGAAAAACTTTTGAAAACTCCTGAAATTAGGGTATGGAGTGAACGGCGACTTATCAGCTACCTTTCTCGCTTTCGGTTTAGCGCACCGTTTCTCAGCCTTGGCAACTTTTAAGATAGGTAAACTTTTTAAACTTTCAACACGCTGCTGGCTCTGATTTGAATTCTGGGAGTTGAAGTCCAACCCGTCGTACAATTGCCGAGGCTGAAAAACCTGGTTTAGCAAACGCCGAGAGAAGACAGTATTTGTAGCTCAGGGTTGAACTGTGGGGGTCTTGGGTGCTCTCTGAACTTGTTTCTTGCAGGCCTTTCTTTACCAAACTAGGCAACATCATCCATAATAGAAGTGAGTGGAGTATGTGAAGGGGAGAAAGGGGAAAAATTGCCTGGCCCCTGGTGCTCTCTCAGCTTGTTTCTTGTAGGCCTTTTATTACCAAACTAGGTAACATCATCAGGGCTAGCTGATTTAGCAAACACCTGCAAGCATGCAGCTATTTTCCTGAGGATATCATTCCCCCTCCTCTCCCAATTCAAGAGGACTCCTCTCTCTCTCTCTCTCTCTCTCTCTCTCTCTCTCTCTCCCTCCCTCCCTCCCTCCCTCTCTCTTGGATTACAAACACGAGGAGCTGAGCTCAAGGTCTTCCCAACGTTTGGAGCAAAAGCTCAGAAGCAAAACCCAGCTGAAGGTGGAAAACCCGAAGGTTTTAAAAAAACCAAACGCCCTTCGGAAAAGGACGGCATCGGTCGCACCTTGATGACTTTGGCAGAGCCCAGTTTCAGACGGAGGAGTTTCTCCTTGTTCACATTGGAGTCGAACACCTGTAAGAAATAACATGCGAACGGGCTGTGGGGAAGGGGAAAGGTGGGGGGGAGGACGACCCGGCGCCTCATCGCGCGGAAGGAGGGCAATCCTGCGAATCTGAAACCCTCCCCCGTTTCCCCAAAGGTCTTCAGGAGTTGAGAATGTCCCTTCTTTTCCTCCCAGGAGGGTTTTTTTTTTTACCTGCCCCAGAGCAGAGTTCTGGAAGAGCCAGCCGGTGAAGGCCACTTCGAGCGCGTCGCCCATTTCCACCGCTGGGCCGTCTCCGAGGATGAGGTCCTGGCATGTCACCGAATCGGGGGAAGGGCTGCTGTTGTACTTGGCGAGGCAGAGCTGTGAGCGAGAAAGAAGCCAGCTCTGAGCCACGCCGGGCAACTGGCATTGGATGTGTAGGATTGTGGCATCCAGGGGACGGAGGGAAGGGAGAGAGGGAGGAGAGAAGAGAATAGATGGGATGAGGGGGGGAGGGAGGGAAGGGAGGGAGGGGAGAGATAGTAGATGGGGTGAGATGGGGAGGGAGGGAGGGAGGGAAGGAAGGAAGGAAGAGAGAGAGAAGAAAGATAGTAGATGGGATGAGATGAGATGGGGAGGAGGGAGTGAAAGAAGGAGGAGAGAAGAGAGATAGTAGATGGGATGAGAGGGGAGGGAGGGAGGGAGGAAGAGAGGAGGAAGGGAGATTGGGAGGAGAAAGATAGTAGATTGAATGATAGGGTGGGAGGAGAAGAGAGTAGATAGGATGAGGGGAGGGAGGAGGGAGGAGAGAAGAGAGAGTAGCTGGGATGAGATAGGGAGGGAGGAAGGAAGGAGGAGAGAAGAGAATAGATGGGATGAGGGGAGGGAGGGAGGAAGGGAGGAGAGAGAGAGATAGTAGATGGGGTGAGATGGGGAGGGAGGGAGGGAAGGAAGGAAGGAAGAAGAGAGAGAGAAGAAAGATAGTAGATGGGATGAGATGAGATGGGGAGGAGGGAGTGAAAGAAGGGGAGGAGAGAAGAGAGATAGTAGATGGGATGAGAGGGGAGGGAGGGAGGGAGGAAGAGAGGAGGAAGGGAGATTGGGAGGAGAAAGATAGTAGATTGAATGATAGGGTGGGAGGAGAAGAGAGTAGATAGGATGAGGGGAGGGAGGGAGGAGAGAAGAAGAGAGTAGATGGGATGAGAAGGGGAGGGAGGGAGGAGAAAGGGAGGAAGGAAAGAGGGAGGAGAGAGAGAGAGAGTAGCTGGGATGAGATAGGGAGGGAGGAAGGAAGGGAGGAGAGAAGAGTTATAGATTGAAAGAGAGAGGGAGAGAGAGAGGAGAGAAGAAAGAGAGTAGATGGGATGAGATAGAGAGGGAGGGAAGGAGGCAAGAAAGGAAAGAGAAAGAAAGAAAGAAAGAAAGAAAGAAAGAAAGAAAGAAAGAAAGAAAGAAAGAAAGAAAGAAAGAAAGAAAGAAAGAGGGAGAGAGATGGGAATGAAGAAGGAAGGAAGGAAGGAAGGAAGGAAGGAAGGAAGGAAGGAAGGAAGGAAGGAAGGAAGGAAGACAAGGCCGGATGAAGAAGGACAGCGTGGCCACTCAAAACAGCCATTTCATTTTGCCCAAAAATAGGACTAGCTTTGGGCACAATGTGGGCACCTGCTTGCCGAACTCCACCGCTGCTTTCTCCGATTCAAACATGAGGGACCAGTTTTGCCTCTGATCATCATAAAACGTCCCATAGTTGTTGGGTTGGATCTGGATAAACAATAAAAGAGGACAAGCGTCAGTTCTGGATGATAAAATGCATTTCGATAACATTTCAATTAAGCTACGAAGTATGGCTGACTGCTTTTTAAAAAGCAAAACAGTTTGGAGCGTGTTAACAAAATCCCAGACAGACGTTCAGAGAATAGAAAGCTTCTAGTTGTGTGACAAACGGCTACAGATTGCACAGTTTTAAGAAGGGGGGGGGGCGGAATCACAGGGCATAAAAAATAATGCTAAGGAAAATGTTTTACAAAATAAAAATGATGGCAACATTGTACCAAAAAACCCCCCCCAATAGTAGCAATCAGAACAATCCTAACTGGTATATATGCGTATGTGTATATGTATGTGTATGTGTATATATATATATATATGTATAGGTATCCATGAATGTATGTATATATAAAAAGATGTATGTATGTATATTTGTTCCAGCATAACTCTGGAACGGCTTAAGCAATTTCAACCAAACTTGGTACATAGATGACCTACCCTCTGGAAACAAATACTGGGGGGGTAAGACACCCCTGGAGTGTGTGTGTTACTGTGTCTGTGTGTCTCTCTGTGTGTGTGTTCCAGCATAACTCTGGAATGCCTAGGCTGTTAAGGAGACCGAGTGCTGCATCCTAGAACGGCAATTGTTTGTGATGTCAGTTCCATCGCAGCTTCCTCTGGAAAGCCAGCCGTGACGTCCGCCCTCCAGTGGACCAATGGGGAAGTGCCTGATGGATTTGGGGCAAAGTGCCAGGATCTTAAACAGGGCAGGAAAGAGGAGCACATGGGAGGGGGAAGGGAGAGGGCAGGGATGATGGGCATGGGAGTAGGGGGAAGAAAGGCCCCTGCCAATGGCTCCCTGTCAGATAAACGCTTGGACGTCTATAAATACCCGGCCAGCCTGCATTTAATTTTTTCTATGTCCGGAAACTGAGCTGAAAACCTCTTTTGAAATCAAAATCAAACTAACTTTATCTTCGTATTTTCTTCAAAGGAAGAACTGGAGGAACTTCATTTAAATGGCTACGCAGGTCGACTTACGAATACAAGGGGGACCAGAATCTTTGCTGCTAATTAAATCAATTAATCTAGGACTTCATGACACTTTTTCAGATCCGTGTCAAAAGTTTCTCCCGACGTTGAACCACCCAAGGCTTACCGTGAATACAAAGCCTGGGTGGATTCTTGCACTGGTGATCTGTTGTTGCTGATTAATATAAAGCAGGATCCTATACTGGATTCCACACGGAAAAGAGGAAGGAGAGGGAAAAAAAAACAAGAGAGGTTCAGAGACTCCTGGAGCAGACCCAGCAACTAAAGTCACACGGAAAAGATCTTCTTTAATTCAGGTTTAAAGTGTAATGTAAAACCTATGACTTAAGTTGAAAGCCTGGCTCTAGCTTACTGTCTGACGTGAATCCGGCCAACTGTGATTTACTCACTAAACCAGGATTAAGCCAGACAGCTTCGGCCAGTAGCTTCCACCTGTAGCTGCAACTTTCACGTGTAGCTGCAGGTAGAGTAAATTAAAAAGTCAAGATATCAGTGCAACACCTGCTAAGGTAGAATTTGAACTGCCTAGCAACGGTTTTCATCTTCAGTCTGATTATGAGCCATCAACGACAGTCAAGTTTCAATAGGTTTAGAATTATGGTTTAACCAAAAGGAGGAGGGAGGGAGGAGATGGGAATGAGAGGAAGGAAGGAGAGGGAGGAAGGAAGGGAAGGAGGGAGGGAGGAAGGAAGGGAAGGAGGGAGGGAGGGAGGAAGGAAGGAGATGAGAATGAGAAGAAGGAATGAGAGGGAGGGAGAGAGGAAGAAATGAGAGGAAGGAATGAGAGGGAGGGAGGGAGGGAGGAAGGAGATGAGAATGAGAGGAAGGAAGGAGAGGGGGAGAGGGAGAGAGGGAGGAAGGAAGAAAGGAAGGAGATGGGAATGAGAGGAAGGAAGGAGATGGGAATGAGAGGAAGGAAGGAGATGGGAATGAGAGGAAGGAAGGAGAGGGAGGAAGGGAGGGAGGAGATGGGAATGAGAGGGAGGAAGGAATGAGAGGAAGGAATGAGAGGAAGGAAGGAAGGAGATGGGAATGAAAGGAGGGAAGGAGAGGAAGGAAGGAGAGGGAGGGAGGGAGGAGATGGGAATGAGAGGGAGGGAGGGAGGGCGGAAGGAAGGAAGGAGATGGGAATGAGAGGAAGGAATGAGAGGGAGGGAGGGAGGGAGGAAGAAAGGAAGGAAGGAGATGGGAATGAGAGGAAGGAAGGAGATGGGAATGAGAGGAAGGAAGGAGAGAAAGGAAGGAGAGGAAGGAATGAGAGGGAGGAAGGAGATGGGAATGAAAGGAAGGAAGAAGAGGAAGGAATGAGAGGGAGGGAGGGAGGAGATGGGAATGAGAGGGAGGGAGGGAGGAGATGGGAATGAAAGGAAGGAAGAAGAGGAAGGAATGAGAGGGAGGGAGGAAGGAAGGAATGAAGGAGAAGGGAATGAGAGGAAGGAATGAGAGGGAGGGAGGGAGGGAGGGAGGAAGGAAGGAAGGAGGCAGCAGATGGGATGGAGGTGGGGAGGACCCAAAGGGAAGCATGACTCCCACCTCTTACCTCCTGGGTGGCGTGGCTACCCACCACAGCTGCTCCGTATTTGCCTTGTTTCACGTAGGTCCCGTTTGTGCTGGAAGGAGACAAGAAGAGCCTTTCAGCTTCTGGTACTTTTATATGTAAGCTTCTAAGATATATATTTAAGAGGGCTGGAGACTAAAGGGTATGATAAACACTTGAAGGTATGTCTAGTCTACCGAAGAGGAGGATTCCAATATTTGAGGGGGGGGTCAAACTATTCTCCAAAGCACCCGGGAGCAGGACAAGAAGTGACAGGTGGAAGATCATTAATAGCAACAGCCCTTAGACTTATATACCGCTTTTATAGCGCTCTAAGCAGTTTACAGTGTCAGCTTATTGGCCCTGACAGTCTGGGTCTTCATTTTAACCTGCCTTGAGAAAGGGGTTGGACTAGAAGACCTCCAAGGCCCCTTCCAATCCTATTGTTGTTGTTGTTGTTGTTATTATTATTATTATTATTATTATTATTATTTTGCATTTATATCCCGCCCTTCTCCGAAGACTCAGGGCGGCTTACACTATGTCAAGCAATAGTCTTCATTCTATTTGTATATTTATATACAAAGTCAACTTATTGCCCCCAACAATCTGGGTCCTCATTTTACCTACCTTATAAAGGATGGAAGGCTGAGGCAACCTATTGTTGTATTCTAGACTCTCTATAGCTCGGGGTTGAACGATGGAGACCTTGGGATTCTCTGGACCTTCCTTCCCTACCAAAAATGCACCCACCCATAAAGGCCAATATTTCTTACAAGCAAGGAGTCGAGATGATCAGTATGGTACTTACAACCGATAGGCGTGAACGGCCGTGGCTACGAAGACGGAGGGTGCTCCCGCAGGTGGAGGAGGCTTCTGCGTTGGGGGCCCCACACCTGAAGCTGAACACCAGGAAAGGACTTTGTCATACATGTTACAGAGAGGTGCAATTGAAACATCTGGAAAACCAAGCTCTGACGATGGATTTTGGCCATCCATTACTTACTTACCTGCGGCCGGTAGATTTTTCTTAGGCTGTTTGGGTGCTGTGTACTGGAAAAATTCATTCCCAGTACCAGAGGCTGTCTGGTCCATGCCGAAGAGAGAGGCCAGCCTGGCCCTGCAGAAAGAGAGGAAAGGGAGGGGGGGAAATGCCAAGTTAACAGAGAAATAAAGATGAGAACCGATTTAGAATAATATTAGTAGCTCGAGGTTGAAATGAAAGGTGCTGTCTGAAAATTGGATGTTTTTTGGCAGACGATTCATGACCCAATTAGGTGACATCATCAGTGATAGGGAACTGATGATGTCACCTAGTTGGGTCATGAAACGCCTGCAAGAAAACGACCAAACTCAGAGCTACTGTCTATAAACAGGGAGCAAACCACACCCAGTAGCACTGATGATGTTACCTAGTTGGGTCATGAAACGTCTGCCAAAAAGCAACCCAGCTCAGAGAGCACCAAGGACCCCACAAAGATGCTAACACCTATAAATTTTTTTGTTTCAGAGCAAATATAAAGTGCTTGTCTTATATGTTATTAAAAAATTTCTAGTTTCATTTGACAGACTGATTGATTATGGGCCGTCAAGCTGATATTAACTCCCGGAAACCACATGCGGAGAACTTCTCCGTGATATTTATCTTAATCTGATCCTCCAGGTCTTCATGCAACTTACAACCCGCATGTAATGGTACATGCAATGTGGAATCTCTTGATTTGCTCCAAACCAATGTTAGGAGTTTAGAAAACAAACAAACAAACAAACAAGCAAACTACAAGATAGCCGTGACCAGCCATAAACCTTAAGCCAACCGGGCACTGTCCAAATGAAATATGCAAACTTGCAAAATCGTCCACCCCGAGCATGGCCCTTGCTTTGACCACGCCCACTGGGAAGTGAAGCAAAACAATGAGGACCGGCGCCATAACTGAGTCACCTTCAAGCCTTAAAGAATTCCACTCTGACTTGAAATCCTGTCCTATTTATATTCCTATCCTTCAGACCTGGAAACTTGTGTGGTAAAAATCAATCCCGAAAGACGAGAATTTAATCAGTGCTAAATCCCATCGCCCAGCCCAAAATATTCAGTTCTTGGACTAAACAGGCTTCCCTAAGTAACCTAGGACCGAAATTGCAATTTTAACAATCTTCACACCAAAACATAGCACACACACACACACCCTCCCCACAGAAAACCAAGGCAAACCAACTGACCCATGGGCAGGTTGCCAATAATACTCGGTCCACCATGCGTCCGCCATTACCACCTTCAGCTCCGCCTGGTTGTGCGTCTCCCTCTGACAACCTCAATCTACTCACAACCTTCATGAGGTTGTTTTTTTTTTCACTGAAAGATAATCACGTTTTTCCCCTCCTTCTTCGCCCATCTTGAAGCATCAGCAGGCCAAGGGGCTGGAAAGCTAACAATGCAAGCTCGGGTTTCTCACCAAAAAATAAATAAATAAACCCTGAATTTGCACAAGATCAGGTCTCGGGAACTGCGGAGTGACCTTGGAAAGGTGGAGGTGAGTATCTTTCCTATCAAAACTTAAAAGACGACGATGAAATCCAGCAGGTTCCGACACGTTCTGGCGAACCGGTAGCGGAAATTTCGAGTAGTTCGGAGAACCGGCAAATACCACCTCTGGCTGGTCCCAGAATGGGGAGGGAATGGGGATTTTGCAGTATCCTTCCCCTGGAGTGGGGAGGGAATGGGGATTTTGCAGTATCCTTCCCCTGGAGTGGGGAGGGAATGGGGATTTTGCAGTATCCTTCCCCTGGAGTGGGCAGGGAATGGGGATTTTGCAGTATCTTTCCCCTGCCACACCCACCAAATCACGCCACGCCCACCAAGCCACACCCACAGAACCGGTAGTAAAAAAAAAATTGGATTTCACCACTGCGATAAAGTCAGCACGCCAACGAAAATGTGACCGTCCTAGACCAAGCCAAATCCAAAAAATGCCAGGGAGTTTTTAGGAGCCTGGCGCTCTGACAAAACAGCCATCGACGGACACATAGACATGAACAACATCTACTGATTATGCAAATGAGACCATCGACCAGCCCAAAAAAGAGAAGGAAAAAAAGAAAAGACTCCCGCCAGAGGTGGCACACGGAAACCCCCCTCTGTGGGCATGCGCGCAGTCGCCAGCTGGTCTTCTGGTTTCCAGCGCTGGCCAGCTGATCTTCGCAGGCGCTGGAGCGCTGGAAAACGGCCAAAAACCAGGCAATTTTTGAGCCATTTCTGGGCCTTTTTTGGGCCATTTTCCAGGCTGATTATTGGGCCATTTTCAGGACTGTTTCAACACCATTTTGGGGTTATTTTCAGGTTTTTGTCGGGCCATTTTTCCGGCCAAAAACAGCCTGGAAATGGCCCCCAAACGCCCCCAAAATGGCTTGAAAATGGCCCCAAAATGCCGAAAAAACAGACATGCACACATCGGCTAGCTGGTTTTCAGATTCCCGGTGCTCTGGTGTGTTCCGGTTTGGGCACTTGGTACCGAGAAGGTTCGCCATCACTGACATAGATTAACTCCAAGGTTAATAAACATCAGACCAACAATCAAATAAACGACACTCTAAATCAAGAAACCGCCGAAGAGTCCTCAATAAACAGCCCAACCGAAGACTCTCTTAAGACCGCCTCCAGCCACCCAGACAGGGAAAGACACTAGAAATATAAACTGAGAGCAAACATACCAGCACTGATGATGTTACCTAGCTGGGTCACGAAACGTCTGCAAGAAAACCACCAAGCTCAGAGAACACCGAGGACCCCTCAGTTGCCCTCCTCCTCCTCCTCCTCCTCCTCCATTCCACAATCCCCGTTCCCTTCTAGCACTGATGATGTTACCTAGCTGGGTCACGTAACGTCTGCAAGAAATCCAGCAAGCTCAGAGAGCAACCGAGGACCCCCTCATTCCAACCCCAGAGCTACAAATATTCTCCTTTATTGGTCAGGACACCCAATGCTTTTAAGATCTGCTCTGGTCACACCCTCTCTGCAAGTCCTCGAGACCAATTCTGGGCAGCCCACTTTAAGACGAGTTCAGATTCAGGGGAACGGATTCAGAAAGTCCAAAGAGGGACAGATTTCTAGGAAACGAGACCGGAGGAAGAGG
The DNA here is from genome assembly GCF_028640845.1 of Ahaetulla prasina. Lineage (NCBI taxonomy): Eukaryota > Metazoa > Chordata > Lepidosauria > Squamata > Colubridae > Ahaetulla > Ahaetulla prasina. Next base: position 4,114,509 of record NC_080554.1, read on the forward strand.
GGGCCTATAGCCAGGTGAATTTAAATAAGAAAAAAGACTGCCTTATGGTACTTAAAACGCCATTGCCTGCTAATAAACATTTTAAACAATCATTAAAAAAAAAATAAGCGTTTGGTTAATTCGCAAAAAAATGCAGGGCTTTTCATTCATGAAGTTAAAGAGACACCCAAGAGCAGGACAGTTGTTTGCAATTAAAGTTTAAGCCTTCTTGGGGTTTTTTTTCAACTCAAGAAAAACACCATCTTATTATCTCCTTCCCCTTCTTGGAACATGAAATTAAGGGAAATGAGACAGTGTCCCATGACATGGCCTGGCCTGGATTGCAGGGCCTGGAAAGCTGGCCCATCACATGGTTCTCATCTGCTTAGCTGGCTCTGGATGGGAGGAAAGGAAGGGAGAGAAAAAGGAAGCAAAGCCGAATCGAAAGGGACAGGATCTCCAGCCGCCCTTGTTACTGAACCACCCTGTTCAAGCGTTTCTTAGCTCAGGATTCTGCAGATCTTTTTCTGGGCTACGATTCGAAGAATTCCGGGGCGGCCAAGTCTACCATCAGCTAAAAGAGGGATATCCTAATCTAGAACCTCCCTTCTCCCCTCTCAGCCCCATTCCGCCTCACCTAAAAGGATATTATATACATACATATATATATATATATATATGTTTTCGTAGGTTTTCACGGGTATAGGTATGTAGGTCTTGGCATTTTCGGGTCTTTTCCCGTGTAAGGTTGAGAGTATCGTGGCGACGTTTCGAAGAGGTCTCACTCATCATCTTCAGGCTGGTGTCTTCGGCTTCGAGAAGCACGAAGCCAAAGACACCAGCCTGAAGATGATGGGTGAGACCTCGTCGAAACGTCGCCAAGATACTCTCAACCTTACACGGGAAAAGACCCGAAAATGCCTATATATATGTGTGTGTGTGTGTGTGTATAATATACTGTATGACTATGTATGACTATGATGAAGGTATCTTTTCTTTTATGTACACTGAGAGCGTATGCACCAAAGACAATGTCCAATCACACTTGGCCAATAAAAAATTGTATTCTATTCTAAAGGATATTTGACACCAATGTTGAAAAAAGGGAGAGAGAAGGGGGAGAGGGAGGGAGGAAGAGGGGGGGGAGAGAGGGAGAGAATGAAAGAAGGATGGAGAGAAGAAGAGAGGGAGGTAAGGAGAGAAAGAGAGGGAGGGAGAGAGAGATGGGGAGGGAAAGAGAGAGGGAGAAAAGGAGAGAGGGAGGGAGAGATGGGGAGGGAAAGAGAGAGGGAGGGAAGGAGGGAGAGAGAGATGGGAGGAAGAGAGAGAGAGAGAAAGAGAAGGAGAGAGAGGGAAGTAGGGAAAGAGAGAGAGGAAGGGAGGGAGAGAGATGGGGAAGGAAAGAGAGAAGGAGAGAGAAGAGAAGGAGGAAGGAGGAGAGATGGGTAGGGAAAGAGAGGGAGAGAGGAAGGAGAGAGAGAAAAGAGGGGAGAGGGCGGGAAGGAGAGGGAGGAGATGAGGAGGGAAAGGAAGAGGAGGAAGGGAAGGGGAGAGAGAGAGAGAGAGGGAGGGAAGGAGGAGGAAGAGAGAGGAGAAAAGGAGAGAGGAGGAGAGAGAGATGGGGAGGGAAAGAGAGAGGGAGAGAGAGAAAGAGAAGGAGAGAGAGGGAAGTAGGGAAAGAGAGAGGAAGGGAGGGAGAGAGATGGGGAGGGAAAGAGAGAGGGAGAGAGAGAAAGAGAGAAGGAGGAGAGATGGGTAGGAAAGAGAGGGAGAGAGGAAAAGGAGAGAGAGAAAAGAGGGGAGAGGCGGGAAGGAGAGGGAGGAGATGAGGAGGGAAAGGAAGAGGAGGAAGGGAAGGGGAGAGAGAGAAAGAGAGGGAGGGAAGGAGGAGGAAGAGAGAGGAGAAAAGGAGAGAGGGAGGAGAGAGAGATGGGGAGGGAAAGAGAGGAGAGAGAAGAGAAGGAGAGAGGAAGTAGGGAAAGAGAGAGGAAGGAGGAGAGAGATGGGGAGGGAAAGAGAGAGGAGAGAGAGAAGAGAGAGAGGAGAGAGATGGGTAGGGAAAGAGAGGAGAAAGGAAAAGCGGGGGAGAGAGAGAAAAAGAGGGGGAGAGGGAGGGAAGGAGGGAGGGAGAGGGAGGGAGGGAGATGAGGAGGGAAAGGAAGAGGGAGGAAGGAAAAGTGGGGGAGAGAGAGAAAGAGAGAGGGAGGGAAGGAGGGAGGGAAAGAGAGAGGGAGAGAAAAATCTGGCAAACGCTAGCTTTCCCCCAAATTGAAGCGTACAAGAAGTCCACCCAACAAAGGCCAAAGGAATTGTGGGCGTTGTGGTCCCCAGCTTATCTCAAAAGCGAGGCTGGGGAAGGCCGATTCTCAACTACCTTCTCTGTGCCTGTCTATCTCGGCATCTCGAGGGTTTGAAACGCAGGGACCTTGTTGGAAACCGCCCATGGGGTTGCAAAATCCTCCTTTTTTTTGCAAATCCAAGCTATGCCAATCCCAAGAATGCAATTGTGGAGTTTCCCTATTGTGACATTTCCTCCTGACCTTCCTTCCCATCCTCGGTGTCAATCTAGTTGATGAGGCTATGTGGAGCCACACGCGTGCCAACTTGACTTCCTAGAAGCCAGGAAGGATATACCGGTAATTCTATCCATAAATGTACTTTTATTTAAGTAGTTCAATGCCTACCAGTGGTGGGATTCAGCCACCATAACAACCGGGTTCGCTGAGCGCGCACAGTCCATTAGAAAACAGTATAAGACCCTACCCCTAAAATAATATAACAGTATAAGACCCTACCCCTAAAATAAGCCCCAGTTAAGATTGTCAGCCAGATGGATGAGCTTAGTACCATATTTTCCCTCCAAACTAAGAACCTAACCGGAAAATTTATTTATTTATTTATTTATTAAACTTTTATACCGCCCTTCTCCCGAAGGACTCGGGGCGGTTCACAGCCAATAAAAAACATATACAAGACAAAAGTTAAAACCTAATTAAAAAAACTGATTATAAATGGCCTAATAATGGGCCTCTGGTGGCGCAACAGGCTAATGCAGCCTATTATTAACAGCAACTGCTTGCAATATTGCAGGTTCAAGTCCCACCAGGCCCAAGGTTGACTCAGCCTTCCATCCTTTATATATAAGGTAGGTAAAATGAGGACCCAGATTGTTGGGGGGGCAATAAGTTGACTTTGTATGTATATAGTATACAAATAGGATGAAGACTATTGCTTGACATAGTGTAAGCCGCCCTGAGTCTTCGGAGAAGGGCGGGATATAAATGCAAAAAAAATAAAAAATAAAAATAAATAAATAAATAAAGTTAAAGCAATACAAAACAACTCTAAAACCCCCCACTTAAAATTTCCCATCAAGCTAGTCCCGCACGGTGAAATAAGAAAGTCTTGAGCTCGCGTTTAAAAGACCGGAGGTTGGGAAGTTGGCGCAACCCCGGAGGCAACTCGTTCCAAAGGGCAGGAGCCCCCCATAGAGAAGGCCCTCCCCCTGGGGGCCGCCAGTCTACATTGTTTGGCTGAGGAGGCCCTCCCTATGGGAGCGCACAGGCCGATGGGAGGCTATTTATTTATTTTATTTATTTATTAATCATACTTTTATACCGCACCATCTCCCGTAGGACTCAGGGCGGTTCACAGGCATATTAAAAAACAATATAATAAATAAGCATTAAAAACCCAATTAAAACTAAATATTATCATGGGCAAATCACTAAAAATGATAAAAACCCATTAAAAAACCCTTAAAATTTAGTTAAAACATTATAGGTGTTATATATATATATATATATTATATATACATTATAGCTATAGGTGGCAGTAGGTGGTCCTGTAAGTAACCTGGTCCTATGCCATGGAGCGCTTTAAGGGTGATAACCAACACCTTGAATTGCACCCGGAAGACAACCGGCAACCAGTGCAGACTACGCAGGAGAGGTGTTACATGGGAGCATCGCGGTGCCCCTTCTATTCACCCGCGCAGCCGCATTCTGGATCAGTTGAAGTCTCCTGGTGCACTTCAAGGGGAAGTAAATAAAGACCCTAATGCATCTTTTGGAGCAAAAATTAATATAAGACCCGGTCTTATTTTCGGGGAAACGCGGTAGGTATGCCGGTAAATATGACAGGCAGGAATATCTCCTCCAACCCCTCCCCCCCCTCGTATTTCCAAAGCCAGCGGAGTCACACAAACGCTAATCTAACCTTCTTCCCGCCCAACCCTTTTTGCCCTGACCTTTATTGCACAATCGCGCAAGCCGGCTTGCTTAACTAAGCACATTCTTGCAACATTCAGAGACAAGATAGTGATTCTGCGCACCAACCTCTTTAGTGCTAACTAAATAGAATAGAATAGAATAGAATTTTTTATTGGCCAAGTGTGATTGGACAGACAAGGAATTTGTCTTGGTGCATAAGCTCTCAGTATACATAAAAGAAAAGATACCTTCGTCAAGAATCATAGGAATAGAATAGAATAGAATATAGAAAATAGAATAGAATAGAATAGAATAGAATAAAAAAATTTATTGGCCAAATGTGATTGGACACACAAGGAATTTGTCTTTGGTGCCTATGCTCTCGGTGTACGTAAAAGAAAAGATACCTTCATCAAGGTACAACATTTACAACACAAATGATGGTCAATATATCAATATAAATCATAAGGATTGCCAGCAACAAAGTTACAGTCATAAGTGGAAAGAGATTGGTGATGGGAACGATGAGAAGATTAATAGTAGTGCAGATTTAGTAAATAGTTTGACAGTGGTGAGGGAATTATTTGTTTAGCAGAGTGATGGCCTTCGGGGAAAAAACTGTTCTTGTGTCTAGTTGTTCTGGTGTGCAGTGCTCTATAGCGTCGTTTTGAGGGTAGGAGTTGAAACGGTTTATGTCCAGGATGCGAGGGGTCTGTAGATATTTTCACCACACAAAGACCACACAACTGCCAAGAAGGATCCCTCTGACACTATTATGCCTGCTTGTGTCATTAATTTGGGAAACAGATTGGCCGTTCACGACGCGGGGAGGGGGAAAAAATGCCCTCTACGAAAGTGGTACAATTGACACAAGAAAACAGAAACACCATTAAGCTTTATTTAACCAGTAACCGCCTCTATTTTTAAAACAAGAATCTAGGATTCAGTGTTTACTAAAGCAGGTCCCTCCAACCTGGCGCCCTCCAGAATGTCAAGAACACAACCGTGAGGCCTCGCACAACACAGTAAATCAGGCTGCCCTGGATTGTGGTTTACTGAGTTACAAATGGCTGCATTCACAAGCCACACCTAGCAATAATCTATAATTTACCAGCCACAACGGCGGTAAATTACGTGCACCAAGAAAGTGGTCAGATGACAGCCTAATGCAAGCGTGTGAACTCTCTCTCTGCCTGAGAATCTCCGCTGGTTATTTTATGCATTAAATTTATACACAACCGAAAAGTGGGTGGCTTCGGAAGGCTTGTCGTTGCCATTCTAACCAACGCAGAAAGCAGCGGGGTCACGAGTCATAAAGAGAAGCCCCTGGCAAGTCTAATTCAGTTCCTCCCATGGAAACAAAATCTGTATGCTCCCCCAACCCCACTCTCTTCTATGGTGACAATAACCCTGCAAGGTAGGGCAACTTGAGAGAGAACATAGGGAGATGGGTGGTTAAGAAATGAGAGAGAGAGAGAGAGAGAGAGAGAATTAGATATACAGTAGATAGAATGATAGACATAGATAGATAGCTAGATAGCTAGATATAGACTGATAAGATGATAGATAGAATTAGAGATAGAATTAGGTAGAGATAGAGAGATGATAGATAGATAGATAGATAGATAGATAGATAGATAGATAGATATAGACTGATAGATGATAGATAGAATTAGAGATAGAATTAGGTAGAGATAGAGAGATGATAGATAGATAGATAGATAGATAGATAGATAGATAGATAGATAGATAGATAGATATAGACTGATAGATGATAGATAGAATTAGAGATAGAATTAGGTAGAGATAGAGAGATGATAGATAGATAGATAGATAGATAGATAGATAGATAGATAGATAGATATAGACTGATAGATGATAGATAGAATTAGAGATAGAATTAGGTAGAGGTAGATAGATAGATAGATAGATAGATAGATAGTTAGTTATGGTTTTTGACACACACCCCCAAAAAAATTCAAATGCACTCTGCACGTGCTCAGAGGCCCTCTCTGGGCTCAGAAAGCCAATTATGGTTTTAGACACCTCTCCAAAAAAATTCAAATGCTCTTTCCACATGCTCAGAGGAACTCTCTGGCCTCAGAAAGCCAGCTATGGGTTTTGACACCCCCCCCCAAAAATTCAAATGCACTCTGCACGTGCTCAGAGGCCCTCTCTGGCCTCAGAAAGCCAACTATGGGTTTAGACACCCCCCACCCAAAAAAAATTCAAATGCCCTCTGCACATGCTCAGAGGCCCTCGGGGTGGGCCACAAAGAATGGCCCTCACTTAAAATCATAGATATATATTTTAGGGATGAGCAGCCCCAAAAGGGGGGGGCTCCAAGTTGCCCCCCCCAAGTTTGACAAGCGAGCGGAAGTACCTACTTCCTCTTCCGGTCCCGCCCCCAGCCCCCCCTGCCCCTCCCGCGCTCTCACCCCCCCGTCGGAGACACGAAGTCGGCATCCTCCTCCTCGGCGCCCCCGAACATGTTTTGTTGGGGGGTCCGGTCCGCCTCGCCCGGCTTCCGTGCCTGGCGGCAGTGTCGTAAAAATCCCACTCCCGGAAGCGGCTCCGAGGGCACGTGACCGGAGTACGGCTCCCGGGGAGGCCCAAAATCCTCCTCCGCGCAACGCGCCGCACGTTCCTGCTCTGCGAAGAGCGATGCCGGGCCAAAAAAAAAAAAAATGGGGGTGTGTGGGGAAAAAACAAAAAGGAGGAGGAGGAGGAGGGAGCGGCTGTAACCAATCGGGACGCGGTGCCGCAAAGTGACGCGCCCGCCGGCCAATCCGCGCGCGGCGGGGGGGGGCGGGTCCGGCTGAAGAAGGGAGACACGTCTGAAGGGCGGTCAAAGCGGAGACGGCGGAGCAGGCGGGCAGCCGGCCGGTCGGTGAGTGAGTGAGTGATTGAGCGACCGACCCCAGCGGGGGACTCGGGTTTGCCTTTATGCAGACGGGGGAAGCAGGGACAGACGCTCCCCCCCCTCCCTCCCTCACCAAAAATCCCACCCACCCTTGATGATAATAACTTGGGAACCCCCGGACTACAAAACCCATGACTCCCCGCCGCGCCTCTGGGGGGAAAAAAGTATGGGCTTTGTAGTCCTGCCGTGGAATGGAACCCCCCTCCACCCCGACAGAACAGGATGGAAAGCTGAGCCCCGCAGATTTTTTAAAAAAATATTTTATGATATTATTCGTTTGTTTTTATGTATTTTTATTTATTTTTTCTATGTATCTAATATCTATCTCTCTGACATTATCTGTCTTTCTATCTTCCATCCATATCTATCTATCTATTTTCCCTATCTATCTATCTATCTATCTATCTATCTATCTATCATTATCTATCTATCTTCCCTATCTATCTATCTTCCTATCTTCCTATCTATCTATCTATCTGTCTCTATCTATCTATCTATCTATCTATCTATCTATCTATCTATCTATCTATCATTATCTATCTATCTTCCCTATCTATCTATCTTCCTATCTTCCTATCTATCTATCTATCTATCTGTCTCTATCTATCTATCTATCTATCTATCTATCTATCTATCTATCTATCTATCTATTTTCCCTATCTATCTATCTTGTCTGTCTGTCTGTCTGTCTGTCTGTCTATCTATCTATCTATCTATCTATCTATCTATCTATCTATCTATCTATCTATCCATCCATCCATCCATCCATCCATCCATCTATCTATCTATCCATCTATCTATCTATCTATCTATTTTCCCTATCTATCTATCTTGTCTGTCTGTCTGTCTGTCTGTCTGTCTGTCTATCTATCTATCTATCTATCTATCTATCTATCTATCTATCTATCTATCTTCCCTATCTATCTATCTTCCATATCTATCTATCTTCCATATCTATCTGTCTTCCTATCTTCCCTATCTATCTTTCTATCTATCTATCTATTCTTCCATATCTTTCTATCTATCTAATTATGGAGTCTTTGCCAGTGCCTGTCCTGGCTGGGGATGATGGGAGTGGAAGTCCAATGCATCAGGAGGAAATTGGGGGCAGGGAGGAGTGAGAGAGAAAAGAAAAGAAAAGAAAAGAGAAGAGAGGGGGTAGGGGAGGCGGGTGGGGGGGAATCAGCTGTGATCCAGTGTGCTTGAATCTACCCACCCACGCTTTGGGCTTTCGTTGCACACAAACCCCGATTGGATGCCACGCAACTGGATTTTATTCCTTTATTTATAAAATGTATAGGCTTGGCCATTTTACCCGCCGGGTCTCTTTATTACCTCCGTTAATCAGCTCCCAAGAAAACAATTGCAATTATAAGCAATTGGATGCATGGATAGATAGATACAATAGATATGAAAGATACGATAGATAGACAGAGATAGATTAGATAGATAGATAGATAGATAGATAGATAGATAGATAGATAGATAGATAGATAGATAGATAGACGGGGAGAGAGAGAGATTAGGTAGGTAGGTAGACACAGATAAGAGATAGATAGATAGATAGATAGATAGATAGATAGATAGATAGATAGATAGATAGATATATATAGATAGATGATTAGATAGATAGATAGATAGATAGATAGATAGATAGATAGATAGATAGATAGATAGATAATTAGATAGATAGATAGATAGATAGATAGATAGATAGATAGATAGATAGATAGATAGATAGATAGATAGATAGATAGATAGATAGATAGATAGATAGATAGACAGACAGACAGACAGACAGACAGACTGAGAGAGAGATTAAGTAGGTAGACAGACACAGATAAAATGGAGAGAGAGAGAGAGAGAGAGAGAGAAAGATTAGGTAGGTAGGTAGGTAGACACAGATAAGAGATAGATAGATAGATAGATAGATAGATAGATAGATAGATAGATAATAGATGGATAGATAGATAGATAGATAGATAGATAGATAGATAGATAGATAGATAGATAGATAGATAGATGTAGGTAGGTAGATTTTAATTCCCAGAGTTGAATTGCCAACCTCCTGAAATTGGATTGATCCCTTTTTGCCCACCTTCCTGGCTTAGATGTTTCAAAAACTTCCCAGTCTCCGCAAATCAATCCACGTATATATTGGCACTTGGAAATGTTATGTGTCCCCCCCCACACACACACACCTCCCTATGAAGGAGTGGTGCTGGAATGTTTATTTTTTATTTTTTTCCTTCTCAGCTTTGAGGAGTGTTTGGCACAAGTTAAACAAACATTCCACACATCTCTCTCTCTCTCTCTCTGCATAGATTTTTTGTTTCTCCCTTCTGGGATGGTTGTGTGAAAATATCCGGCTGGCTGGCAGCTGAGTTTTTTTTTTAGCCTTTGTGGTGCTTTGTAGGCTGCAAAAGTTTGTGAAATTGGGCTGTAACTGGAGACTCACACCCCTTCTGTGTATGTGCCCGTCTGTGTGTGTGTTTCCAGGCATTTAGCCAGCTTCTCGACTAGTTTAAAGAGGACTTTGGGCACAAAACTGGCGGTTTTCTTGGCATTGAGCAGTGATCGATTCATTCTTTTCTTTTCTTTCATCCTTCCTTTTCCTCTTTCATTGTTTTTTTTTTTCCTTTCCTTTTTGGAAGTCTTTTCTCCTCTCTGAATTGAATTGTGCTCGAGTGTAATAAAAATCTCCTTCTAATGCCTGTTTAAAAAACCGATTCTAGTCCCTTCTTCCCTTTATCAGAAAGAGAAAACTTGTTCGAAGGGCAGGTGGATTTAAATGAAAAGCCATGGCAGTTCAGGTGTTTGTTTGTTTCTTTTTTTTTTGGAATAATTTTTATTTTATTTTATACACAAACATTTAATACATCATTCGTTCTTTCCATGTGACATCTCGGTGCTTTTTCCTTGACGTTCCTCCAAACATCTTTTTTGTTGTTCCTTCTATCTTCATTTTCATTTAATCTGTTACAATTTTTTCCCCACAAGTACAATATTCTAATTATACCATTTTTCTTACATAACTAAGTAATTTGCTTATCTATATCTTTTTTCTAACCAATGGTAAAATTGATCCCATATTCTAAAATATTCTGAATCCTTTCTTTAATCATCAATCTATTCATTTCTGCACAGTCTAAATTTTTTTTTTTAATAACTTCTCCTTCCAGAGGTACGGTATTTTCTTTGCTTTCCAATTTTGTGCAAAAAACAATCCTTGCCGCCGTTATTACATGTATAATCAAGTAGATATTTTCTTTACTAATTTTCTCTGGGAGGATACCCAATAGGAACAGCTCCGGTTTTAAATCAATATGTTGTTGTGTCATTTCTTCTAACCATGTCTTAATTTTAATCTAATAGTTTTTAGCACGTCCATCACATATGAGAATAAGATCCTGGTAACTGGTGACATTTCCAATATTTAGCTGATTTATCTTTAAACATAGTGTAAGCCGCCCTGAGTCTTCGGAGAAGGGCGGGATATAAATGCAAATAAAATAAAATAAATAAATAAATAAAATAAACATTTTTGCCAGTTTCTCAGGGGGCATATGCCATCTATAGAACATTTTATATTGATTTTCTTTATGTGCCGTAGACATTGTTAATTTATAATTCCTTTCCCATAACGGTTGCCGTTTGTCTAGATCAATTGAGTATCCAAAATTCTTTGCCCAAGCTATCGTTGTTTCCTTTACTTGTTCTTCCTCTAACTCAATACCAAGTAGACAATTATGATTTTTTTTAATTAATTTATCCTCAAGAGTTCAGATGTTTCTTGCCAGTCGAACAAGCAGCGTGGTTTTCACACGTGGATGCCATCCCGTGCACACCCTTGAAACCCAAGCGTCAACGTGGTTTTTTTTAGGGAAGTAGTCAGAGGCTGACCAACTTCAAGGGAGCTTGCTTCAAAGGCTGGATATTTTTGATTTCACACAATAACTTCATAATAAGGCATGAAACGTTATGGTGGGGAAAAACATCTCCCCACTTGTGGGTGTAGCCCCTTATTTCCCCAGCGCCCACCCACCCACCCATGAATATTCTGCCCCTCCCCTCATTTTGTTACCTGCTACCTGAAAGCAGAAGTTTGTTCTGCTTTTCTATCTTAACTTGTAGCAGGTACCGAGGTAAACCCGATTGCAGGATACCTGTCCATTCTCAGGACGCCAGAGGGGCGTAACTGATTCTTCTCCGAGCCGCGCCTGTTGTACAGGTTGGTCCTCGACTTAAAACGGCCACAATTGAGCCCAACATTCCCGCTGTTAAGTGAGCACGAAGCCAGGTTCACTTCGCCGCCATCCCCCCCCCCCAGGTTATCGCCAATTTTAACAGCTGCAATGATTCACTTAATAGCGGTGACAAAGAAAGAAAAACGGGGGCTTAAAACTCGCTTAAAAACTGCCGTGGAAAATTTCGGGCTCCATTGTGGGTCGTAAGCCAAGGACTTACCTGTATTGGCTGGCTGTGTTGGCCTGCTGCTTTAGCTGTTGCGTCAAAACCCTGGCAGGGAGATTGTTCCATTGTTCTTTGGTGCATTCTTAGGCTATTGACCGACCCCAGATCTATCTGATCTTGGGCTGCGTGTTTACCACCAAAACCGAAATCCGCAAAGCCACCCTCCCTCCTTTTCCATTGCAGCCCTCTCTTGTTTCAAGAGCTTTCAGAGTGGCATTTCTGCTGAGTAAATAATCTGTGTGTGTGTGTTTTTTTTTCCTCTCCCCCTTCCTTTCCTCACAGGCGGTGAGCAAACACCAATATTTTGTGTCGGAGAGTTGGAAAAAACGCTGAGTGGGTGTTACTGGAATCGCCCCGAGCAGGAACCAGGAAAAAAAAAATTATCTATTTGCGACAGATCTGCTGTGTTGCTGGAAGCACCGTCTTTGCCTTCCTCCCTGGATCTAAAAGGTAAACGAAAAACGTAAAATGTGCCAGGCTCGGTGCTTGTCGGGTTCCTGAAGGCAAAAAAGACCTTTTCTGCTCAACGTTAGCATAACTCCGTGGACTTCAGCTCCCCAGAATTCAGCTCCTGTTGGCTGGGGGATTCTGGGAGTTGAAGTTCGCACCCCTTAAGAAGGTCAAGGTTGAGCGACCATGGATCAAGGGGTCTCTCGGATAAATGGGAACAAGGTTATATAGCAAAAAGAAAAAAAAAAGGTTCTAAGTAAAGGAATAGGATTATCAAGGATTTAAACATAGGGCATTTCTCTCCCCCCAAAAATAATGGGATTCTTTTGGATAATCCATATGATTCTTTGTTTTTTAAAAGCCACGGCTGTATTTATTTAAGGTGGAAGAATCTTAGCTCTAAACAAGACCTGATGTTGTGGCATTAAACTCTTTAAACGTTTGATGGGCTTTCCGAAGTAGTGTTAAAAGAGTGGGGGGTTTTTTCCCCAGCTGTGTCGTCTGCTGGGTAGTTTTGTGACATGGCAATAAGATTGGGGGTGGGGTTGGGGTTTTGTGGGGAGCTTTAATAGATTTCCCGGGATGTGCAAAAATCTGCGGGAGAGATTTTTCTTTCTTTCTTTATTTTGTTTGCACCGGCTTAAATCCGAGGCCATAAAGGGCTAGCAAGAGACAGCTCGGCAGTTACAAAGTTCGCAGTCTTGAGACTGGATAAATCCCGAACCAATTTCAGATGACCTCATCGGGTGGGGGATCCCTTCGGCCTGCCCAAACCAAGGATCTCTTGTGACAGACGGATCGAGTGGCTTTCCCAAACGAGCAGTTAGGCCAGGCTCTCTGCAACCTTCAACGCTCAATTTGGACCCGTTTTCCCACAGAAAAGAAAATACCGGGAGCCACAAAACCTGGGTGGGCGTGGCCAACTCGATGTCACTCATTTCAACCGGTCACATGACACACACACACCCTGCCACTCCTACCCAGCTGGTCCCCCGATCTCCGGACTTTCCGACGCGAGCTGAAAACACGGTTGTTTCATCGCGCAGGACTGGCCTGATAGTTTTAATTGGGAATTTTAAAAGGGGTTTTAAGGAGTAGCCTAAATTTAAATATTTCGTTTTAAATTATTTTAATGTTCGTATACTGTTTTTTATACGGCTTTAAACCGCCCTGAGTCCTTCGGGAGAAGGGCGGTCTAGAAATTTAAATAATAAATAAATAAATAAATAAATAAATAAATAAATAAAATTAGGGCAGAGAACTGGGTTGTTAAAAAAAACCCCGGAACCACAAAATCCTTTTGATATCTCTCTCTCTCCCCCCGCTCTCTCCGTATCTCTCTCTCTATCTCCCCCTGGGCGCTTCTCCATCTCCTGCTGTCACCCATATCTTCTCAGGCCAGGCGAAGAGTGACTGGGAGGGGAGGGCGATGGGCATGGATCACCCGACAGGGAGCCATAGCAGAGGGGCCCAAAGAGCCGCATGCGGCTCTGGAGCCGCAGGTTGCTGACATCTGAGCTAGAATAATGCCGGGGGCGTTATTTCAGAAAAAAATATCCTGGTTTGGCATGCAAGAGCCAGTCCGGATCAGCTTCTTTTTAATCCTGGCCAGTAAAAAAAATTTTTTTCCCTAGCAGGATTTGGGGGACAGGATAGGATCAGGTCATTCGGAAGCCAGGTGAGGTGTCCTCGTTGCGTTAACGGTCGGAGCCTGTAGAAATGCCCTATTCAGAGCCTTTCCAAGTAGCCCGACTTTCTCTGCGATGGCACCAAAGAAGTAGAGAAGTAGAGAGAAGACAATCCGGTGCAATTTTTCCCCCGTTAATGATTATTTCTGGGTGTACACAACGGAGGCTGCCGACTGCCAGGCTTGGAAGCAGCGCGATACTCTCAAAGCGTTTGATCTAGCAAAACGTTGCGGCCAAAGGGCGGGAAGAGGGTTTTTAACCCCAGTGGAGAGGCCAGGTTAGAACCAGCAGGGAGGAAGTGTGTGAGCCAGCTGGCTGGCTCTGGTGTCGCCTTCCAGGTGTTTTTGGGGCGACAGCGCCATCCTTTCCAGCCAGCATGGCGTCCGAGCGAACCGTTGACCTCAAGAATCTTTGTCTTCCCCTTCCTTCTACAAGGGAGAGACCCCTTGTTTTCCTGCCTGTCTGTCTGTCTCTTTCTTTCTCTCTCTCTCTCATCTATCTATCTATCTATCTATCTATCTATCTATCTATCTATCTATCTATCTATCTATCTATCTATCTATCTATCTATCTCTATTATCTATCTACCTACCTACCTATCCACAGTATCTACAGTATCTATCTATAATATTTGTATCTATCTATTTATCTATCTATCCACAGTATCTATCTACAGTATGTATGTATGTATGTATGTATGTATCTAGCTATCTACCTACCTACCTACCTACCTACCTACCTACCTACCTACCTATCTATCTATCTATCTATCTATCTATCTATCCATCCACAGTATCTACCTACAATATCTATCTATCTATCTACAGTATGTATGTATGTATGTATCTAGCTATCTACCTACCTACCTACCTATCTATCTATCTATCTATCTATCTATCTATCTATCTATCTATCTATCCATCCACAGTATCTACCTACAATATCTATCTATCTATCTACAGTATGTATGTATGTATGTATGTATGTATCTAGCTATCTACCTACCTACCTATCTATCTATCTATCTATCTATCCATCCACAGTATCTACCTACAATATCTATCTATCTATCTACAGTATGTATGTATGTATGTATGTATGTATGTATGTATGTATGTATGTATCTAGCTATCTACCTACCTACCTATCTATCTATCTATCTATCTATCTATCTATCTATCTATCTATCTATCTATTTATCTATCTACCTATCCATCCACAGTATCTACCTACAATATCTATCTATCTACAGTATGTATGTATGTATGTATGTATCTAGCTATCTACCTACTACCTACCTACCTACCTACCTACCTACCTACCTATCTATCTATCTATCTATCTATCTATCTATCCATCCACAGTATCTACCTACAATATCTATCTATCTATCTACAGTATGTATGTATGTATGTATGTATGTATGTATGTATGTATCTAGCTATCTACCTACCTACCTATCTATCTATCTATCTATCTATCTATCTATCTATCTATCTATCTATCTATCTATTTATCTATCTACCTATCCATCCACAGTATCTACCTACAATATCTATCTATCTACAGTATGTATGTATGTATGTATGTATCTAGCTATCTACCTACTACCTACCTACCTACCTACCTACCTACCTACCTATCTATCTATCTATCTATCTATCTATCTATCTATCTATCCATCCACAGTATCTACCTACAATATCTATCTATCTATCTACAGTATGTATGTATGTATGTATCTAGCTATCTACCTACCTACCTACCTACCTATCTATCTATCTATCTATCTATCTATCTATCTATCTATCTATCTATCTACCTATCCATCCACAGTATCTACCTACAATATCTATCTATCTACAGTATGTATGTATGTATGTATGTATGTATCTAGCTATCTACCTACTACCTTCCTACCTATCTATCTATCTATCTATCTATCTATCTATCTATCTATCTATCTATCCATCCATCCACAGTATCTACCTACAATATCTATCTATCTATCTACAGTATGTATGTATGTTTCTGTTTATCTATCTATCTATCTATCTGTTGATCTGTTGGTCTGTCTGTCTGTCTAATGTGCAACTTAGAGCTTGCAAAAGGTCCAGGTTGTCTTCGACCACAGTTGAGCCAAAACATTTCTGCTGCTAAGTGAGAGACAGCCGTTCAACGAGTTTTGCCCCGTTTTACGACTTTCCTTGCCGCCGTTGTTCAGCGAATCACCGCAGCTGCTAGTGAGACGGTTGTTAAGCGAATCGGGCTTCCGCATTAACCTTGCTTGTCAGGAGGTCCCCAAAGATGACTCCGGGGCCAACGCAACCGTCGTAAGGACAGGTCAATTTCCAAGCGTCTTGAGTTTTGATCCCCGTGACCATGTGGGTGCTGCGAGGGTCATAAAGTGTGGAAAAATAGTCCTTTTTCTCGGCGCCGTTGTAACTTTGAATGGTTACAAACTGTTGTAAAGTTGAGGATTACCTTGGGTTCTCTGTTGGATGACCAGTAAATATTCTCATTTCTTTCCATTTTGGGGAGGGAAATGGGTTGAAAAGGGAACGAATATGTCAGACGCTGTTAGAAAAAACATACAGTTGTACACTAGGGTTGAAAGAATACACATTGGCTGTGATAGACAGTGGTGCGGGCTCTCCACAAAAGCACTCGTGGCTATAACTGTGATAATTAACTTTCGTTATCAAGATTTGTCTCTTGCCCTTGGTTCTTCTCTTTATTATCACCCAACTGTTATCTCAACGCCGATAACTCCAGGATGCAGGAGGATTCTAGTCACTCCCCAAACACAATATAGGCATAAAAAAGTCACATATTCCATTTTTGGCAAGGAGCTAGACATCTTGCAGAGAAAAGGGACAAAATAACACACACAAAAACTAAGCAGAGATTCAGTAAAGGAAATCGGGGTAGAAGCAAGATAAATTCAAAGGAACAATGAGATCAAAGCCATATATTTATAATTTTTGTAACTTAAGTTACCAGCTGGTGCAGCCTCTTCCAGTAGGGAGTCATCTTCACTTACGACTATAAACCGGAATCAAAAATGTTCATTGCTAAGCAAGGCATTAAGCAAGTCCCCACCCCTGACTTTACTCTATTTGTCCACAACAGTTAAACGAATCACTGCCGTTGTTATGTGAACTTTGCAGTTGTTAAATGAATCCGGGCTCCCCCATAGACTTCGCTTGTCGGAAGCCAGCTGGGAACATCACAAATAGCAATTGTGAGATGTGGCCAAACCGTCATAAATATACACGACTGGTTGCCAAGTCCCTGAACTTTGCTTGTGTGATGCTGGGAGGGTCGTAAGTGTGAGGACTGGTCACACGTCAATTTTTTTTTCAGTGCTTCACACGGTCGCTAAATGAACAATTGTATGTTGAGGCTTGTATACAAAATTTGAGGGTTGTTTTTATCCCTCCCGGCTTCTGTTGCAAATATTCTTCCTCTCATTCAAATATGTTAGAAAACACCAAAGTGGGTTTTATTTGGAAGCTGTTCGGATTTGGCGGAGGCTGCTAGGAAATAGAATAAATGGGAACAGCAGGTTGATCTCGTGTGGTCTGGAGGTTTGCTTGCAACTGGCATGATTCTGTTAATGAAAAACCCTCGCTTTCCACTTTTAGAGGACAGTAAGCACTGCGAAATAAATATTGTATTCCCCCCCACACAGGGGTGGGCTGCTGGGGGTTCGGGAGAATCTCTAGCTAAGATTCTGTGCGGTTCGGAGAAGCCCCGAATCCCACTCCTGGCTGGCCCTGCCCACCCTGCCCCGCCCCTCCCAGGAATCCCCACGCGGCCCCTTTTGGATGCCGGTAAGTGCAGGGCGCGCAAGGAGGCTCAGGGAGGGTGAGAAACGGGCCTACCAGAAGTTCGGAAAGGCTGGTAACGAGCCTGTTTCCGGCCTCCAGAGGGCCTCCAGAGGCTTTGGGAAGCCGTTTTTGCCCTCCCGGAGGCTCGAGAAAAGCCTCCGGAGCCCGGGGAGGGCAATGACACCCCTCCCATCCCCGCTGTGCTGCAGGAGGCTCACTAGGCCACGCCCACCCAGCAACCGGGCAGAGAACCCCCTGCTAAAATTTTTGAAGCCCACCGCTGCCCCCACAGAAGGAGAGGGACTTCTCAGGGTGCCGTCCGCCAAACAATGTCGGCTGGCGGCCCCCAGGGGAAGGGCCTTCTCTGTGGGGGCTCCCACACTCTGGAACGAGCTTCCCCCAGGTTTACGCCAAATACCTGACTTTCGGACTTTCCGCCGCGAACTGAAGACACATCTTTTCATTCGCGCGGGGCTGGCTTAAATTGAATTTTAAATGTTTAAATTTATATTAATTTTAAATGGGGTTTTAGCGTTTGGTAAATTTTTTAAATTTTCAGGCCAATTTGAATAAGTTTTTTAAATTCCGTTTTAATTGTATTTTGTATTGTTCATTTTATTCTGCCTGTACACCGCCCTGAGTCCTTCGGGAGAAGGGCGGTATAAAAATCAAATAAATAATAATAAAATAATAATAATTAGAGAAATACGCAGGGTGCTAATTGTAGCACTGTATTTATTTTTATTTGCTTCTTTGCATCCTGCTATTGTTATTGTTACTACTGTTGTTGTTGTTGTTGTTGTTGTTATTATCTCTTTTATTCATTAAACATGAAACTCAAGTCAACCGATGTGTCACAAATATGATTGACTGGTGCTAATGGTTGATACTGGTTGCTGCCAGCGTCCTAGGTATCAACCATGTATCTTCTTAAAAATATATGATGATACTTGGTTGATATTATTTACTTTATTCATTAAAAATGAAACTCAGTCAACTGAACATTTTTTATTTTTTTTATTTTTTTTACATTTATACCCCGCCCTTCTCCGAAGACTCAGGGCGGCTTACATTGTGTAAGGCAATAGTCTCATTCTATTTGTATATTTATATACAAAGTCAACTTGTATTGCCCCCCCAACAATCTGAGTCCTCATTTTACCTACCTTATAAAGGATGGAAGGCTGAGTCAACCGTGGGCCTGGTGGGACTAGAACCTGCAGTAATTGCAGGCAGCTGTGTTTAATAACAGGCTTCTTACATCACAAATAGCTTTGATATTATTATTATATTACTACTACTACTACTACTATTATATTAGCCTTTATTGTCATTGTATATCATGTATG
The DNA here is from genome assembly GCF_028640845.1 of Ahaetulla prasina. NCBI lineage: Eukaryota > Metazoa > Chordata > Lepidosauria > Squamata > Colubridae > Ahaetulla > Ahaetulla prasina. The sequence goes on from NC_080554.1 coordinate 4,133,415, forward strand.
CAACGAAATTGGTTTAGCCTGTACTGGTGCAATCTAAAAAAATACAAGACAACAATGGTATAGAAAATAATCCTTATGCAAGGATGTTTTGGAGTTTGATGGCCCGTGGGTAGGAAAATATATATATATATATATATATACACAAACACACATATATATTTATATATTTTTGATAATTTTATATAAATATTATATAAACGATTTCTATAAATAATTCCAGGCAGCGAACAAATTCATCACGCCAGCCTCCTCCTCTTCTTCTTTTCTCCTTCTCGAAAAAGCGTAGGGGTTCGTATTTATTATTTCGTTCCTTGTTTAAAATCCCCGTCCGAAAGACGAAACCCTCCTATTGTTATCGGCGTTCGCAGGTAACAACAAAGGGGGGGGGGGATAAATTCATCTGAGCAGGCGCAATTTGGCAGAGAAAAGCTTTCTCGAGTTGTAATCTTCTTTACGTGCTTGGTTTGGATGAACGAGTTTTTGGTTGTTGTTTTTTTCCTACGGCCGGCTTCTCCGTGGGAAATTGCGCGCAGGCGGTGTTCCATTTCTGTCCCTTTTTTTTTTAATCAGTAAATTGGCCGCGATCCCAGGGAGCTCGTTCAACTGGCCCAAAACTTTCTGCACACCCAGTCAGATTTTTTGCTTTGTTGGTGTGCCATGACTACAAACAGGCAGTTTGAAGCTCTCTTTTAAGTTTCTAGACAGTTTGGCTGCACAGGAAAGAAAGCAACGTACATATCCTGAATAAAATAAGAAATATATATATATATATACACATATATATATAAATATCTATGATTTTATGTTTTTCTTCTTCCTTTTCCCACGAGGAGAGAGAACCGCCTGACCGCTGGAGATAGGATTCAAAATAAGCTCTTTTCCGTTTTTCTGTAAAAGTAAGATTTTTTTTTAAAAAAAAAAACGCTTCAAAGAATGCAGCTGTGGTTAGCCTCAATGGCTTTGGTTTTCTACAGGTATTCAAGAATTGGAGCAGACTCCGTGCATTGGAGGGGTGGGTGGGTGGGAAATAAATCAATCTCAGTGATTTTTTTTTTTTAATAAAAAAATTACGATCTCGGCATTGAACGTCAATCTTAAAGAGGCTGTTTCAAAAACACTGGCTAGCCATGTTAAATTGTAGCCTATGACTATCATTAAGTGTTGTAAGTGTTGTACCTTGGTGAAGGTATCTTTTCTTTCATGTACACTGAGAGCAGATGCACCACGACAAATTCCTTGTTTGTCCAATCACACTTGGCCAATGAAGTATTCTATTCTATTCTATTTTGTTCCATTCTGTTCTATTGAAATGAGCTAGGAGGAGACAAAATGCATACAGCTAGATAGATAGAATAGATAGATTAGACAGATAAAATAGGTAGGTAGGTAGATAGATACAGAATAACAGTTGGAAGGGACCTTGAAGGATAGATAGATTCAGCTTCCTGATTAAATTTGAAGGTATATATGGAAGATAGATAGACGATCGGTAGGTAGGTAGGTGGAAAGATAGACAGACAGACAAGATAGAGAGAGAGAGGTAGGTAGGTAGGTAGGTAGGTAGGTAGGTAGATAGATAGATAGATAGATAGATAGATAGATAGATAGATAGATAGATAGATAGATAGATACTGTAGATAGATAGATAGATAGATAGATAGATAGATAGATAGATAGATAGATAGATAGATAGATAGATAGATAGATAGATAGATAGATAGATGATAGATAGATAGATAGATAGATAGATAGATAGATAGATAGATAGATAGATAGATAGATAGATAGATAGATAGATAGATAGATAGATAGATAAATAGATAAGTAAGTAGGTAGGGAGAGAGAGAGAGAGAGAGAGATGGATAGATGATAGAGATATGGATGGATAGATGATAGATATATATGGAGAGAGACAGAAAGGCAGAGTTGGAAGGGAAATTGTAGGTCATGTAGTCCCAACACACACAACCCCAAAAAAGCAGGAGACTCTACACCATTTCTGACACAATTACAGTTGGGACCAATTTTCCGTTGCTAAGCAGGAGGCTTTTTAAGTGAGTTGTGCCCGATTTGGCCACTTTTGGAGGGCGGGTGGTTGTTAAGCGAATTGCTGCCGTCGTTAAAATGAATCGTGCGGTCTTTAAGTGAACCTGGCTTCCCTCTTTGACTTTGCTTGTCGGACGCCGGCTGGGAAGGTTTCCAAAAGGGATCACGCGACCCTGGGATCACGCGACCCTCATAAATACATGCCAATTGTCAAGCACCGAATTTTGATTGCGTGTCCGTGGGGGGTCTTTTTTCCGTGCCGTTGTAACGTTGGATGATGGTCGTAAGTCGAGGATTTGTCTGTTCAGGAGGGATCAGCGAGTCAGTCTCTTGTGTTTTTGAGGGCATTCCATCTTGGGAAAACAATACAATTTTTAGTAAAGGCAGGTTGAAGAAGTTGGCTGCAGATACGATGTCTAAGGATTCAAAATGCCCAGAAGAAGTGAGTTACTGTTATCTTCTAGAAAATCTGTTTAGGATTTTGTTTTTTAATCCAAAGTGATATTAGAATGTTTTCTCTCTCAGCCCTGAAGACATTAATTAACACCTAACTTGTTATCAGGTGCCAAAAAGTAATTGCTGAGAACTGGAAAAATCAGTTTCATTACATGAAGGAATTAATAAAACCTGACAAATAGCAGAGATTACTGTACCTGCTGTGTGGCTACACCGAGAGATCTTGAAGGGGAAAAATTGAAAGCACAGGATTCTTTCATTGCGTGCTAAGAAAATACTTTACCAATAAATTTTACTTTACCAGGACCTCTGGTGGCTCAGCAGACTGTCTGTTATTAACACAGCTGCTTGCAATTACTGCAAGTTCAAGTCCCACCAGGCCCAAGGTTGACTCAGCCTTCCATCCTTTATAAGGTAGGTAAAATGAGGACCCAGATTGTTGGGGGGCAATAAAAAGTTGACTTTGTATATAATATACAAATGGATGAAGATTATTGCTTAACACAGTGTAAGCCACCCTGAGTCTTCGGAGAAGGGCGGGATATAAATTCAAATAAAAATAAATAAATAAATAAAGGAGAATATTTGTAGCTCAGGGTTGAAATGAGGGATCCTTGGTGCTCTCTGAGCTTGGTGGTTTTCTTGCAGACGTTTCATGACCCAACTAGGTAACATCATCAGTGCTAGAAGGGAATAGGGTACGGGGGAGGAAGAGGAGGAAGACTGTGAGATCCTTGCTGCTCTCTGAGCCTGGTGGTTTTCTTGCAGACGTTTTCATTACCCAGTTAGGTAAATCAGCGTGGTTAGTTTTAAAATTCCTTTGCTATGTTGTGGCTTGGCGACCTACGAAACCAGCCCACGCGGGTGGGTCCTTTGACAATATATTGGGCCAATCCCCAAAAGAGCTAAAAATTAAGATAAGCGTGCTTTGTAAAACCTGTTGGTTGTGAGGCGCCTTTTGAGTACACATAACAGCAATTATCTATGTTTTGTTTTTGTTTCGAAAGAAAAAAATCGTGTCCAACCTCACTATTTAAACAAACAAACAAACAAACACGGTTTGCTTACTGTTTTGAAAAAGCTAAATAAATTGCATTGAAAGGGAAGGTTACTTTCCACTCACAGCCCAATATACTGAGTTCCAAAGCAACCCATGTTTTAAATTAGCCCATCATGGGAACTTAGTTAGTTCCGAGTTTTTCATTTTCCTTGTTTCTGGACACATTCGCTCCTGAATCTCTGTAACTTTATGGAGCCTGGTCGTGCCAGGGTTGTCTACCTAAGTGTTAACTATTATGGAGTTGTCATAAACTCCTTTTTGTGTCATCAGCGATAACAACGGGTCACCCTGTCTTTTGAATCCTTTCCAGGTTTCCAAACGTCAAAGTCCAAGAAGCTATAAACGAAGGATCTGCTAGTAGTCTCCATAAGAAAGGAAGAAAGAAAAGAGGGAGGGAGGGAGGAAGAGAGAGAGAGGGAGGGAGGGAGGGAGGGAAAGAGGGAGAAAGAAAGAAAGAGAGAGAGAGAGAAAGGAAGGAAGGAAGGAAGGAAGGAAGGAAGGAAGGAAGGAAGGAAGAAAAAGAAAAAGAAAAAGGGAGGGAAATAAAAGAAAGAGGAAGGAAGGAAGGAAAAGCAAGAAAGGGAGGGAGGGAAGGAAAAGAAAGAGGAAGGGATGAAGGAAGAAAAGAAAGAAAAAGGGAGCGAAGTAAAAGAAAGAGGAAGGAAGGAAGGAAGAAAATACAGAAGGAGGGAAGTAAAAGAAAGAGGAAGGAAGGAAGGAAGAAAAGAAAGAAGGAGGCAAGTAAAAGAAAGAGGAAGGAAGGAAGGAAGAAAAGAAAGAGGGAGGGAAGTAAAAGAAAGAGGAAGGAAGGAAAGAAAGAAAGAAAGAAAAAGGAAGAAAGATGGATGGATGAAGGTCCCCCTAGCTTGGAGCAGCAGCTGGTGGCAAAAATTTCCAAGTTTCTCTCCAGCTTCCTGCCACCTTCGCCCCCCCCTCCCATCGGCTAAGCTGTACTAATTGCTTGTATTTTCTTCTTCCCCCAGTTTGAGGCTGGCCAATGATGGGATTAAATAAATTAGATTTTGTCCTTCTGCCTCCTTTATCCCCTCCATCTTAATGCGTTTAGAGGCCAGGGAGAATGGCGTTTGTTCGGAGGAAAGAGACATCCCTTGCTGGGGGCGCCTGGAGACCTTCCTGCGATAGCGACGCAGTTGGCCCTTAATGTGATTGAAGAGATCTGTTTCCAATAAAATTAGGGGTTTTTTTGGCTCTCGAGTTAATTCCATTTCAAATGGAGCTGGAGCACGACTGAGGCCCGCGGCGTTCTTGCTTTTTCGCATTTATCAATTTCTTCTCGGACTACCTGCAGCTTCTCAATAGAAAATTGATTTTGGTTTGTTTTTCTTTCTTTCTTTTTTTGTGTGTAAAAAGTTTTATTTTTTTAAACAAGCAAACAAAATGCATCCTTAATCACTCAAGTGTGTCATCGGAGTACATATTTTACGTCCTCTTACTTTCTCCTCCATCATTTTCTTAACGATATTTCTATCGTATCTTTGCGTTTTCATTTAATACGTTACAGCGTTCTTTCCAAATTTCTTAACGTTTATATTAATTCATGTTATGCCTCTTTTCTCCCCATTTTTCTTACTACCTTCATTCAATTCATCACAACCTTTTTCCCAAATTTCTTAATTTCTTAATTAATGAATTAATTTTCATCTATATCTCTTCTCTTAACCATTGATAAAATTGCCCCCATGCCTTAAAATACTCCGATTCTTCCTTTTCTTTAATTGCCAAGGTTAATCTATTCATTTCTGCACTAGAAAATTGATTTTGAAAGGGATCCTTGAGTCCTTTAAACTATTTTGATCCAAGCTGGGTCAGGAATGACTTCGTATTTTTGGAGGAGAATATTTGTAACTCAGGGGCTGAAATGCAAGATCCTTGGTGCTCTTTGAACTTGGTGGTGTTTTTTTTTTTTGCAAACGTTTCATTACCCAAACTAGGTATCAGTGCTAGAAAGGAGTGGGGTTTATGGAGAGGAGGAGGAGGAGGACTCCAGGGTCCTTGGTGCTCTGTGAGCTTAGTCGCTTCCTTGCAGATGTTTCATTACCAAACTATTTTTATTTTATTTATTTATAATTACATTTCTATACCACACCATCTCTCGAAGGACTCAGGGGCGTTTACAGCCGATGTTAAAATACCCACACCAATACAATATAAGTATAATAAATAACAATATTTAAAAAACAATTAAAAACAAATATTTACTGGCCGAATCACTAAAACGGTCAAAGACCGATTAAAACCCATTAAAATTTCGCTAAAATATATCTTAGGCTAGTCCCGCTCGATGAAATAATAAAGTCTTCAGTTCACGTTTGAAGGCCCGGAGGTCGGGGAGTTGGCGTAACCCCGGAGGTAGCTCGTTCCATAGGGCTGGTGCCGCCACAGAGAAGGCCCTCCCCCTGGGTTCCGCCAACCTACACTGTTTGGTCGACGGCACCCTGAGAAGGCCCGCTCTGTGGGAGCGCACAGGTCGTTGGGAGGCAAACGGTGGCAGCAGGCGGTCTCGCAAATACCCCAGTCCTAAGCCATGGAGCGCTTTAAAGGTGGTAACCAGCACCTTGAATTGCACCCGGAAGGCTACCGGCAGCCAGTGCAGGCCGCGCAGGATGGGTGTTATATGGGAGCAACGCGGTGTGCCCCCTCTATCACCCGCGCGGCCGCATTCTGGACTAGCTGGAGCCTCCTGGTGCTCTTCAAGGGGAGCCCCATGTAGAGAGCATTGCAATAGTCCAGGCGGGAAGTGACGAGGGCGTGAGTGACCGTGCGTAAGGAGTCCCGATCGAGGAAGGGGCGCAACTGGCGAATCAGGTGAACCTGATAAAATGCTCCCTTGGCGACGGCCGTCAAGTGTTCTTCTAAGGACAGCCGATCGTCCAGGAGATCTAGGTAACGTCATCGGTGCACGAATGGTAATGAAGCATCTGGAAGAAAACAACCAAGCTCAGAGAGCCTCTTCCGCTCACTAATTTTACCTTCTCTGTTGCTTTGCACGATTCTTTCTATTCCTCATTGTTGCAAAGGTGCCCTCCCTGAATGTTGTTCTAACACCAGCCGATGGATTTTGCAGGCCTTCGCTGATTTATCCGTTCCCTCGTGAGCCGAGATGGCCCATCCTGACCACCACGCCCATATGGCCCACATGGACCACAACGTGAATGGCTCAGCAAAGCCCACCATGGATCCTCACGCCCACCATCACCCCACGAAAAGCCCTGGGCACATGCACGGCGGAATGATGGTAAGTGTAAGCAGTTGGGCTAAGCCCGAAGCAAGAAAAGACTTGACGGAATTACCGTATTTTTTGGAGTACAAGATGCACCTTTCCCCCCCAAAAAAGAGGGTGAAAATCTGGATGCGTCTTATACTCCGAATGTAGCCCCTCCCAGCTTCTCAAACGGAGGTTTCCGAGACTGAAAAAAGCATCAGAAATGAAGCTTCAGAAAAGAAGCCCCCAAACAGAGCTTCAGAAAAAAAGCCTCCAAACAGAGTTTTTTAAAAAAAAGCCCCCAAACAGAGCTTCAGAAAAAAAGCCTCCAAACAGAGCTTCAGAAAAAAAGCCTCCAAACAGAGCTTCAGAAAAAAAGCCCCCAAACAGAGCTTCAGAAAAAAAGCCTCCAAACAGAGCTTCAGAAAAAAAGCCCCCAAACAGAGCTTCAGAAAAAAAGCCTCCAAACAGAGCTTCAGAAAAAAAGCCTCCAAACAGAGCTTCAGAGGCTTTTTTTTCCTGAAGCTGTTTTGGAGGCTTTCAGAGGCAGAAAAAAAAAGTTTTTTCTGAAACAGTTTCAGAAGTTTCAGAGGCAGGGGAAAAAAGCAAAAAAAAAAAAAAGGCACAGAGCTCACAACCAAGGAATCTGTTGCTAAAATTCACCTCTGGGAACAGCTGATTGGGGGTATTCCGGGAGGCCGATCCACCTGCCAATCAGCTTTTTTCTCATTTTCCTCCCCAAAAACTAAGGTGCGTCTTATACTCCGAAAAATACGGTACATGCCCCTCCATACCTGGCCTTCCATTCTCCTTCTCCCAATATCATCATCCTCTTTTAAACGACCCCATAATCCTTTGCGGGGTGGAGTCTGGGCAACTGAATGGAGCGGAGTGTTTCCTGGCCGGATGCCCTTCGTGTTGCCAGTGCAGAGTTTTCTTCGGCAGATATATATTCTCAGTGTGCCTCTACCTGGGATCGAACTCACAGCCTCCTGATCGTGAGGCGAGAGCGCCACCTCTAGGCCCCCGCACCACTCTCTCCTTCTCCCAATACCTTCCAGTCAAAATAATAACAACGAAAACGATCAACTCTATGAAGCAGCAGCGACATGTCACAAACTCGCCGTTATGACCGGAATTTCCATCGCTAAGCAAAGTGGGTGCCCCAGTTGCTAAGTGAATCATTTGCCGTTGTTAAGTGAATCCGGGTTTCCCCTTGAGTTGGTTTGTCAGAAGGTCGCAAAAGGAGATCACCTCTCTCTCTCTCTCTCTCTCTCTCTCTCTCTCTCTCTCTCTCTCACACACACACACACACACACACACACAAACACACACACACACCCCTGGGAGGCTGCAACCGTCATAAGTACATGCCAGTTGCCAAGCATTCGGGTTTTTGATCACGTGGGGATGGCTGCAACGGTCTTAAGTGTGCGGAAAACCTGGTCCTAAGTCCCTGTTTTTCAGTCTTGTGACTTCAAAAGCTCACTAAAGGAATGGGGGTAGTACAAGGACTGCCCATTATTTTATATTTGCAAGTTTTTGCCCTGCTGTTCATAGTAACATTTTACATAGTCTCCATTTCTCTCTCTGGACAGGATATGACTTTTCACTTCAGCTATCAAAACGTTCCCTTGCTATTTTCTGGACTTGTCATCAATACACCTGGAGGTGAGTGAGGGGGAGGAGCCGGGGGGGGGATCGTAACTTTTTTTTTTAACTACTGGTTCAACCAGTAGTTAAAAAAGCTACTGAACCGGTAGCTTTTTAAACGTGCAGTGTGTGTGTTCTGTCCCCCCCCTCGCCTCTGTCCTAGCGATGGCTTAATTAGCCGGCAACTATCAGCTCTGGCAGCAAACTAGCGAGCGTCTGCCAAGTGATTCTGTTATCTCCCTCGACGCCGATGAGTCACCCAGGAACAAACAGAACTTCAGCTCTTAGTTAAGCAGTTAATTTGCCTGCTACGAAGAGGCACAGCAGCTCTTGCTGCCTTTATATCCTGTGGGGTGTGGCTCCATGACTCAGCACTTCCTAAGCCTGCCCCACCCCTGCTTCTGTTGTTCCTGCCTCTCCTGCCTACGAAACCTAGGGTCCAGCCAGGCCTGATTGCCATCAGCTGGGTCTAGAGGCGTGGCCTGGGGGGGAAGAGTCAGGAGACGGAGGCCTCGTTATCTCCTCCACCTGGCCTGCCTCTGGCTCCTGGAGCTGAGCCAGGGAAGCCGGTGCTCCCGAGGTAAGTCCTGATGGCCCTTCCCCCTCACTTTCCAAGTCACTTTCTGGCAGGGGGTCCGGCTCAGGGGGCGCAGACACAACACTGTGTTTGGTGCACATCCCCGTGTGCTTGGCGCGCATGCGTGGCCATCAAACCGGTAGCAAACCATTGCCTCCAGGGTCCCTTCCAACTCTCTGTTACGCTGTCAAGATTCCTAACCTCCATGACATAGATTCTTCGGTCTGGTCTACCTCTTGTCGGGTTCTCCAGCAATCTCCGATCTCCCACAGGCGCCCCACCGAATCGCCTTGTATTGGAACTCTCCTGAAATATATTCACTAAAGATCTGGATGGTGGCAGGCTCAGTTGCTCTAGAGAAAACACATTTAATAAATCAGCTCTTTCTTTCTCTCTCTCTCTCTCTCCCCCTTCAGAAATGGCTGGAGCATTTGTGGCTATTTTCTTCCTAGCCATGTTCTACGAGGGCTTGAAGATCGGACGGGAAAGTCTCCTCCGGAAGTCGCAAGTCAGCATCCGTTACAACTCCATGCCTCTCCCGGGGCCCAACGGCACCGTCTTGATGGAGACACACAAAACGGTTGGGTGAGCTCGCGCTGCTTTTCAGCTACAAGGACAAAACGAAACCAAAGAAAGGGCGCTGGATACGAACGGAACCCAGGCCCCGGTGGTATGAAAAACGCAAGAGCTGCGTTTTCTAGGGGAACTGCAGGGAAGCCGTTCTGGGCCTTCGTTGTTAAAAACTGGGCCTTGGCAAGGCGTTTCCTGTTGATCCGTTTCTAAGCTTCGAACGGTGTCCTCGATCGAGAGCAGCAGAATTGCTGTCTCAGCAAAAGTTGAAGTAGGATTAGGTTTGCATTCCATTGGCAGCAGGCTAGAAACCGGGAGACGGCGAGTTCTAGTCCCGTCTCAGGCATGAAAGCCGGCTGGGTGACTTTGGGCCTAGCACCAGGAGACGATGAGTTCTAGTCCTGTCTCAGACATGAAAGCCAATTGGGTGACTTTGGGCTAATCACCAGGAGACAGTGAGTTCTAGTCCTGTCTCAGACATGAAAGCCGGCTGGGTGACTTTGGGCCTATCACCAGGAGATGGTGACTTCTAGTCCCGCTTTAGGCTTGAAAGCCAGCTAGGTAACTTTGGACCAAACACCAGGAGACGATGAGTTATAGTTCCGCCTTGCCATGAAAGCCAATTGGGTGACTTTGGGCCTGTCACCAGGAGACAGTGAGTTCTAGTTTCCTGCCTTAGGTATGAAAGCCGGCCGGGTGACATTGGGCCAATCACCAGGAGACAGTGAGTTCTAGTCCTGTCTCAGACATGAAAGCCGGCTGGGTGACTAAGGGCCTATCACCAGGAGACAGTGAGTTCTAGTCCTGTCTCAGACATGAAAGCCGGCTGGGTGACTATGGGCCCAACACCAAGAGGCAGTGAGTTCTAGTCCCGCCTTAGGCTTGAAAGGCAGCTAGTTAACTTTGGACCAAACACCAGGAGATGATGAGTTATAGTTCCGCCTTGCCATGAAAGCCAATTGGATGACTTTGGGCCTGTCACCAGGAGACAGGGAGTTCTAGTTTCCTGCCTTAGGTATGAAAGCCGGCCGGGTGACATTGGGCCAATCACCAGGAGACAGCGAGTTCTAGTTTCCTGCCTTAGCCATGAAAAAGTAGCTGGGTGACTTTAGCCCAGTCTTTATTTCTCGGCCCGACCCAACCTCACAGGGTTGTTGCGGTGGAGAAAACAGAAGGAAAGGCGCATGAAGATGCATCCGCTGCCTCGAGTTATTTCTAAAAAAAGGAGAAAGGCGGGGAAACCAAAAAGGCGCTCCCCCATCTTCATTTTTCCTTCTTCCGTTCGGTTAGCCAACAGATGCTGAGCGTCCCTCACCTCTTCCAGACCGTCCTCCACATCATCCAAGTCGTGGTCAGCTACTTCCTGATGCTCATCTTCATGACGTACAACGCTTATCTCTGCATCGCCGTGGCCGCCGGCGCTGGCGCGGGCTACTTCTTCTTCAGCTGGAAGAAAGCCGTTGTGGTCGACATTACGGAGCATTGCCATTAACGGTGGTCCTCGAGACATTCTCCGTCCCTCCCTCCGTCCCTCCCTCCCGCCCCTTCAGCCTCCCCCAAAGGACCAGGTTTACTAGAAGCATGCCAAGGAAAGCCGTGGGACCCTCCCACCCTCGTGCCTCCCGCCTCCTCTCTCTTCCCCACGTTTTCCCTTCTTCCCCCAAAACCTTTGGGTCGCTGAGCCACGGTTAAAAGGAGTCGGGCGGCCAGCTAAGGCAACCGACTCGGAACGACGGATGGATGAAACATTGCGATTCTTGGTCGGGTTTTGGTTTCAGTCCTGATTTAAAGGCAGTTGCTGAACCCGGCCATCCCATATCCTTTCTCGTACTTGAGCAGGAGCCTCCGTTCCCACGAGGAAGAGAGGGCAAGGGACACACGAGAGAGAAGTAGGCACACGCAACTTCTAGGAGGCCAGCCGGTTCGATCGGCGATACTAGCCGAGTGCCAACGGCCTCTCTTCAGCTTTGCTTTGTGCTCGGTGGCCAACTGCCGTTTCACAACTGCCAAAAAAAACAAAGCAGCCAACAACGGTTGTGCAGATTTGGTTCTAGGAAGCCATTTGTCTTTTGACCCGGGAAGGTTCTAGAATCCAGGGCCTCTCCTTGTGGAGATGCTCTGGGGCGAAAAACGAAGCCCGTTTGCCGATTTACAGTACCCGTTTCTAGCTGTCGGCGAGGACACGCTGGCGAAAAATTATGGGGAAACAAGTATGATTTTTTTTTAAAAAAAGCATTTATATTTTAAATAAACCTGCAGTACAAATGTTTTTAACGGGGTTTTTTTTTTCTCCTGATTTTCAGGCTGGCCTAAATATTATTTTTTAAAAAAATATTAAATCTAATTGTCATGCCCTTAAGACTCTAGTGGCTTCAAACAAAGCTGGATACGCGTTTTTAGGCAGAAAGTGTCCCATATAATTCCTCTACATGGGGAATTCTAGTTCCTGAATGGCGAACAACAGCAGAGGAAGGGAAAATTACTTCTGAATCATGCCTGTGAGTATCTTAGGTACACCTGGATGGCCATTGGGAGACACGCCCCCCCCCCCAAGGACCCCCCAAATTGTCCTGTAGACTGTGGGATGAGGCCACTCTTCCCCTTGCAAGGAAGTTAGGAGGCAGGGCTGAGGCTGCCTGGGGCGTGTGGTTCACCATTACCTGGAAAAGCAGTTTCTCGCTTTTTTAAATTTCTCCCGCGGAACGAAGAGAGTAGAATCGGGATTAACGTTCATGCTGAGAAATCAAACTTTTATTTTTCAAATTGACTGCCTGAGGGGGGGGGGGAAAGTACATACAAGCTGGAGAACTGCAACCACGAGGAGAATCGAAAGCCTGCAGCGTCCGTTGTCACCTGATCGTAAATTTGCGAGAGGCTGGCGTTTTGCTTTGCTTTTTTTTTTTCAACCAAGCCAAATTTGTACTACCTCCAGGCTGTTTTGGCTCGACGACAATCGCGGCGCTCGGGAGCACGAAAACGAAATCGTTTGGGCGCTTACCCAGACGGCATCTGCCGCAGAGTAAACTGGTGGCTGAATCGGACCTTCTCTTCTCCCCCTTCACCATACAATCGAGTTTTCAGCCTCTCTCTCTCTCTACCGATCTCTTTAGAAGGCACGAAGATCGGATTTAACGATACATTTCATCTCGGCCGCGTCGGAGTCCCGCCGACATCTTCGGCTAATTTCGTGGCGCTTCAAACCACGGCTAACTTCCTCGGTCGCGGAAGCACATCGCGTCCGTCTGCTTGCTTCTACCCGTCCTGGGTAAACTTAGAGAAAGGAGTGGCTCCTTGGTTAATAGGACTCTTCTGTCCCCCCGCTCGCCTCCGTCCGAGCGATGGCTTAATTAGCCAGCACTATCAGCTCTGGCAGCAAACTAGCGAGCGTCTGCCAAGTGACTCTGTTATCTCCCTTGATGCCGATGAGTCACCCAGGAACAAACTACTTCAGCTTTAGTTAAGCAGTTGATTTGCCTGCTACGAAGAGGCATAGCAGCCCTCGCTGCCTTTATATCCTGTGGGGTGTGGCTCCATGACTCAGCACTTCCTAGGCCTGTCCCACCCCTGCTTCTGTTGTTCCCGCCTCTCCTGCCCACGAAACCTAGGGTCCAGCCAGGCCTGATTGCCATCAGCTGGATCTGGAGGCATGGCCTGGGGGGGGAAGAGTCAGGGGACGGAGGCCTCGTTATCTCCTCCACCTGGCCTGCCTCTGGCTCCTGGAGCTGAGCCAGGGAAGCCGGTGCTCCCGAGGTAAGTCCTGACGGCCCTTCCCCCTCACTTTCCAAGTCACTTTCTGGCAGGGAGCCTGGCTCGGGGGGGGGGGGGGGCGCAAACACAACAAGGACGATGGGAACCTGACAGTACAGAGATCGAAGCCAGCTTTAGCAATTGGATATTTTCCAGTGAAAAGTAGCGGGGGGGTGAGGGGAATTCCAAAATCACCTGCTAGCATCTCTCCCTTGTGTTTGTGGACGGAAAACCCTTCTCTCGTTTACTCAAGGACCATAACCCAGTATTGTTTTTCCGTAGCTGTTATTCTAGCCTTCCTCCTTTGACAGTATATCTACGGGGGGAAAAAATGTGCCTTAGCTATATCACTTCATCGGGCCGTGTAGTGTACCACATAGGATGTCTTGTTTTAAATCCCCAGCTGATGGGAGTGTATCCATCGGCGATCATTATGTGAATACGAATGATTTCGCTGTTGTGTCTTGCTAAAAGTACAGTGTGTCTCAACCGAAAACGATGGTTGCGCGAGACGTTTACATCTACCCTATGTTGTTCAGTAGAATAAAGAGAATCAACCCATCATCTGGAGTTTGTCTTCCTCCTCCCCCCCCCCCACACACACACATACGACAACACCCTTCTCTCGTACCTCTATCCATTTCCAAACCGTAGGAACCGGTTTGCACGTCACACAGCCTCACGCGCGATATGCCAGAATAATAGTATCCCTACCATAGCTCCCAATTGAATCCGTCCGGCATTAGAAAGGGGCACATTCAGAGGTGAAATGCTCCCGGTTCGGACCGGATTGCCCGATCCGGTAGTGATGGCGGCGGGTGGTTTGGAGAACCGGTAGCAAAAATCCCTGCCCCCCCCCCCACATGCCCAGCTGAGCTGTGCGATCATCAGAGATTGTTTTTTTTTTTTTACTTTTAAAAGCATTTTCTCTTCGGCCAAAAAATTCTTTTAAAAGTAAAAAAAAACAAAACTGATGAACACGCGGCTCAGCTGGGATCGTCAGAACCCTTTCAAAGCATTTTTTCTACCAGCTCTTTGGCCGAAGAGGTAGAAAAAATGCTTTTAAAGGTATACACAGAGAGAGAGAGATAAAGTTGGCCATGCCCACCCAGTTACATTACCCCTGCAAGCTAAGCCCACAGAACTGGTAGTAACAAATTTTACATTTCACCCTTGGGCGCAATGCACGGTGAGGAAAATAAGCTAACTGCAGTAGCAAAATCACGTCTAGGGAAAGGCAAGTCTAGGAGTTCATCCTTAAGATGATGGGAGGAGGGAGGAGGAGGAGGAGGAGGAGGGTCTGCCCCACACCGCGCAGGTGGCATTATCGAAATAAACACCTTTCTCCTATTGAGGATGGCTACAGGATGCAAAATTCCCCCAATAGTGACATTTGGAAATGTTTGCGTGCAGAAGTTATGCTTGGACAGCTCTGCCAGAATCTTAATATTGCTGTTGAAAGATTTAAGGCCCCTGGTTGCAAATGGGAGATTTAAGTAAAAGATATCCAGGGCAGGAGGGTGTCTGATGGCGGGGGAAACAAAAGGACACAACCTCATTCTTTAGAGAATAGAAAAGTCTTTTATCTTCCAGAAGGATAAAATCCTTAATGGCTCCATCTGTCCTCATCGTAAATCAGCTTGCCATAATCTTCCCTTAAGCGTGCTTCGCGGGGAGATGGCGGCACAACCAGGCTCCAACCCCATCGCTCTAGAATTCGAAATTCCCAAACTGCGACGAACGGTTGCTGGGTTTAGGCTGCGGTTTGTAGCCGATCCGGTCGTGAATCACCTGCTCCCAGCTCTTGTGATCGGGGTTCAATGCCAGGGCTCCTTCGCCGTCATTGGTTGCCACCATGTCCACCTCTTCACGCTGCTTTTTATGCGTCTGCAAAAAACCAAGAAGGGACAGATACTTCGGCAAACACAATAAAATAGTATTTTTATTGGCCACTCAAGGAATTTGTCTTGGTGCATATGCTCTCAGTGTACATAAAAGAAAAGATTCGTTCATCAAGGTACAAAATTTACAACACTTAATGATAGATAGACGATGGATGGATGGATGGATGGATGGATAGACAGACAGAAAGACAGACATATTGTAGGTGGGTGGGTAGGCAGGTGGATGGATAGATAGATGATAGAGGGACATGATAGATAGATATACTGTAGGTGGGTGGGCGGGTGAATGGATGGATGGATAGATAGACATGATAAATAGACATGATAGATGGATACGGAAAGACAGACAGATCGATAGACATAATAGATAGATGATACATACATAGATATAGATAGATGATGAAAGATGATAGATAGATACAGATGGATAGACATAATAGATAGATAGATAGATGATTGACATAGATGCAGATGGATAGACATAATAGATGGATAGAGAGATAAATAGATGATTGACAGATAGATACAGATGGATAGAGACATAATAGATGGATGGATGGATAGATAGATGATTGACAGATAGATACAGATGGATAGACAGACATAATGGATAGATAGATAGATAAATAGATGATTGACAGATAGATACAGATGGATAGACAGACATAATGGATAGATAAATAGATGATTGACAGATAGATACAGATGGATAGACAGACATAATAGATGGATGGATGGATAGATAGATAGATAGATGATTGACAGATAGATACAGATGGATAGACAGACATAATGGATAGATAGATACAGATGGATAGACAGACATAATAGATGGATGGATAGATAGATGCTTGACAGATAGATACAGATGGATAGACAGACATAATAGATGGATAGATAGATAGATACAGATGGATAGACAGACAGAATAGAATAGAATAGAATAGAATTTTATTGGCCAAGTGTGACTGGACACACAAGGAATTTGTCTTGGTGCATATGCTCTCAGTGTTACATAAAAGAAAAGATACGTTCATCAAGGTACAACATTTACAACACAATTGATGATCAATATATCAATATAAATCATAAGGATTGCCAGCAACAAGTTATAGTCATACAGTCATAAGTGGAAAGAGATTGGTGCAGATTCAGTAAATAGTCTGACAGTGTTGAGGGAATTATTTGTTTAGCAGAGTGATGGCCTTCGGGAAAAAACTGTTCTTGTGTCTAGTTGTTCTGGTGTGCAGTGCTCTATAGCGTCGTTTTGAGGGTAGGATGGATAGATAGATGGATGGATAGATAGATGATTGACAGATAGATACAGATGGATAGACAGACATAGATGGATAGATAGACATGATAGACAGAAGGACAGATACTGTAGGTAGATGGGCGGGTGGATAGATGGATAGATAAAATGTATCTGGACTGCCAAAAAGTGCAGATCCTTGGGGAAAGGCTGCCTCTGAGCACGTGCAGAATTTTCCTAGGCCATCAGCGCGGCCGTTTCCCTACAGAAAGCAAAGCCAATTTTGTTTTTCTCATCCCCACTTCCTTGAAAGCACTTTAAAAGCATTCCCCATGGACAGAGCGCCTCTGAGCATGGGCAGAGTGCTCCCAGGTCTTTTTTTTTTCTTCCTTTTTTAAAGGGAGCAGGAACAGGCTCCGGCTGGGGACCCCCACCACCACCACCACCACCACCTACCTCCAGCTCCTTGCGGGCCCCCTCGAACTCCTCGATGTCGTCCAGCTTCAGCTCCAGCCGGGTCGGCTTCCTCCGCAGCATCCTCCCGCTGGCCGGTCCAGCGGCTCCTCCAGGTGCGCATGCGCAACACCTTTCCCTTCCCAACCCTCTCTCCCCCCCCCGCTCCGCCTGCCGGAAACGCGTCATAGAGACCGGCCTTTCGCCTAGAGCGGCCGACTCGCCTGCGGAGACGCCATTGGCTCAGGCACCCCCGCCGGATGTGGAGAGAAGCAGCGCAAGGTCGTTGCCCCGGAAGTGCTTCTAGGAAGTTCCACTTTATCCTGCCGGACCGGCTGTGAGGGGCGGCGATGGCTTTGCCGAGGGGCTCCACGGTGGGTCAAAAGCGGGGTGGGTGGGTGGGTGGGCTCGCTCTGTTTAGCTGGGAAAGGGGCTGCGCTTCTTTACGAGAATAAAACGAAACGGAACCAAAGAAATAACTCTCCTCCTCTTCTTCTTTCCGACCGTTACTTTTCAAACTTCGGACTACAGTGCCCATTGTCCACAGCCAGGGACATTCAGGCCCAGGCTGGATAAAGGGGCCTTTCCAACGGCGGGGGTTATACAGCTTCCCCCCCCCATCCTCCTCTTATCCTCACCCGCCTTCATTCATCATCATAAGCAGGAGGCTGCTAAGAATTTTAGTTATTTATTTATTTATTTATTATTTATTTATTTATTTATTTATTGTACTGTTGTTGTTATTATTTATTATTATTTTATTACTACTATTACTATTATTATTATTATTGCTGCTACTATTACTATTGTTACTACTATTGCTATTCATACTATTACTACTTTTATTACTATTGCTATTTTATTATTACTATTATTATTTATTAGTACTCTTATTATTTATTTTTATTTATTTATTTATTTAATCGCATTTTTATACTGCCCTATCTCCCAAGGGACTCAGGGCGGTTTTATTACTACTATTACTATTATTACTGCTATTACTATTACTACTACCATTACTACTTTTATTACTATTAGTATTTTATTACTATTATTGCTATTATTACTTATTTATTTATTAGTACTCTTATTTATTTTATTATTAGTATTACTAGTATTAGTACTATTACTACTACCATTACTAATTTTATTACTATTAGTATTTTATTACTATTATTGCTATTATTACTTATTTATTTATTAGTACTCTTATTTATTTTATTATTAGTATTACTAGTATTAGTACTATTACTATTACTACTACCATTACTAATTTTATTACTATTACTATTTTATTATTGCTATTATTGCTATTATTACTATTATTTATTTATTATTATTAGTACTGTTATTTATTTTATTACTATTATTGCTACTATTACTATTATTACTATTACTACTTTTATTACTATTACTATTTTATTATTGCTACTATTATTACTATTTGAATATTGCTATTATTATTATTATTTTATTTATTGTATTGCTTTCATTCGTTAAATTTGTTTGCCGCCTGTCTCACCCTGGGGCTACTCCAGGCAGCTGACAGCAATAAAAGAAAAATTAAAACAGAAGCAGAATAATACAACAACAAAGTGAACGGGGACACGAGGTTTATTTATCCTACGACCCGTTCCCTTCCTGTTTCAATGCGGGTAGTCCTCGACTTAACGACCACAATTGAGCCCAATTGTGAGGCAGTTAAATTAATTTTGCCTCATTTTGCGACCTTCCTTGCCACAGGTTTTTGAGTGAATCACCGCCGTTGTTAAGTGAATCACACCGTTGTTAAGTGAATCTGGCTTCCCCATTGACTTTGCTTGTCAGAAGATCCCAAAAGGGGGATCACATAAGCCCAAGACTCCGCAACCGTCATAAATCTCTGAATTTTGATTACGTGACCACAGCGGTTGTAAGTATGAAAAACGGTCACTTAATAATAGCCGTAATAGCTCAGGCTGTTAGAAGCCTGTTATTAGAACACAGCAGCCTGCAATTACTGCAGGTTCAAGCCCGGCAAGGTAGGTAAAATGAGGACCCAGATTGTTGGGGGGGGGAAATAAGTTGACTTTGTAAATATACAAATAGAATGAGACTATTGCCTTATACACTGTAAGCTGCCCTGAGTCTTTGGAGAAGGGTGGGATATAAATTTAAATAAAAAATAAAAAAAAACTTCAGACGGTCACCAAATGAGCTGCTTTAAGTCGAGGACTATCTGGAAAGACACAGGAGGCGAAAGTACAAAATACGAAACATAAAAATCTAAAATATTACGAACGTAGGTCTAGATGACAGGTATAATTCTTTGCTTCATTTGTCATGGCAGGGAAGTCACCAAAATCCACGCGAGAGGCTCCGTTTTCGCACTCTTGACACTGTAGGTTGGCTAGTTTGTATTTGGGGCCCCGCATCGCAATTTTGGGGGGTGGCATTTTGTGACGGTATATAGCGGGTATATAGTGCATCTACCATGGCCAGTGTGAATTCGGTTCAGCGTGGCCCATATCGCATGCTGCCGGTCAAATCCAGGTGGTTTTTTTTTTTAAAAAAAAGACACACACACAACCACAACAAGAATCACATCAATGTGATAATTTAGAAGATGAATGGGTGGAGAGCAAGGGGGTGGGGAAGGAGGTGGAGTCTGCCGTCAACGTGCTGGGATGCTGGACTACAACTCCCATCATCCCCTTCGGGCTCAGGATTTGCCCTGTGGCAACAACCCCGGATCGTCACGCCTTGGTTTTCTTCGCAGGGGACAAAAACGAAGGCGTCCGATGATGGAGATGCCCCTCCTGCTAAGAAAGCCCCCATTTTCTACGGGAGCCTGGAGGAGAAAGAGCGCGAACGGATCCTGAAGGGGGAGTCGGGGATGATGGGCAAAGAAGCTGTCAAAGCAGCCATTGAGGCTGGCAACATCAATATCTCCACCGGTAAGAAGATGCCCACCTAGCAAAAGCACCCCAAAGTTTGGTGTGGTGTTTTTTTTTTCTTCTTCCGTCCTTTGGGTTTATTATAGGAAACGTACAGTGGAGTATACAGTTTCTCTGGTCTTTGTCACCTGTCGTTTCCTATTTCCCATCCCAGTACACAGTACATAGCTTTCTAGCTTCCAATGTTCTGACCCAGCCTTCGCAAGCAATGAGGAACCACTTACGAGTAAAACAAACCTCTGTTGTTGTTTTTTTAAAAAAAAGAGGGCAGGAACAGGCTTTATTCAGGTTGGATAGACAGAACCAAAAATAATTAGTCACAGAGTCTTTTTCCCCTTCTGAAACAGGGCCCGGATGGTCCCTGTTTACACGAGAACTCAAGATACAAAATCCTTTCAATGATTAAAACAAGGAGAAAAGGTCCCTTTTCATACCGATTGGAGGCCAAATCCACTCCCAATTATTTCCCAGCAGGGAGACTCATATACAAAGCAATTAATCCCCACAAACCTGGTTCCGGCCAAGGAATCCGACTTGATTGATGCGCGTTGGAAAAAACAGTTGTCTCCGACAGCAGGCCGTTCCCAAACCCCTACTATTTATTTCCCAGCCAGGGAGAGTCAGGCTAGTGTCTACAACTTCTTTTGCCCTGAGAGCCGGCTTATTGCCTTCCATTGCTCTCCTCTCCTCTCTATGTGCATCTGGGATGGGCCCCCTCTGTTCCTCCCCCTCACTCAGCTCAGGCCCTGAAGACAGCTGCTTCTCCACCTGGCAGGGCAGACAGAAGGTCCCGGCTCTGCATCTGTCTCTGATGCTGTTTCCTCATCAGACCCTTCCACAAGCTCCGAAGCTGGCTCAGGCTTCCCCTCCCCCTTGTCTGACTAGCTCTGCTGGCAGCCGACAGGCCACAACACAGGATGCCTGAGATAGGGGTGGGATTCAGCCGATTTGGACCAGTTCGGGAGAACCGGATGATAATTTTACATCTGGTTCGCCGAACCGGTAGTTGCAAGGACTGGCTGACCCTGCCCACCCCGCCCCTCCCAGCAGTCTCCACGCAGCCCGTTTTGGATGTGAGGTAAGTGCAGGGCCCGCACCGAGGCTCTGGGAGGGTGAAGAACGGGTGTCAGTTTTGGAAGGCAATTTTCTTTCTTGCTTCTTAAATGCCACATGTTTTAGCTGGGGAAGTTGGGAGGGGGTTGTTGTTGGAGCGGTAGAAAGTTAGTCATAACAACATTCCGTATTCAAGGACATCCTGCGTCTGACGGAGACTGCCTAAAGTTTGTATCCAATTGAGTGTGAAGAGTTGATTGGACAATGTGATGAACTTGTGGGTGTGAGGCAGGGCTGTGAACTGCCAACTGGGGGTGGAAAACCTGGAAGCTTTCAGTTTGGGGTTTTCCCAGCTGTGCCAACATGACATCTCTAATAAATTGGAACGTTGAGGAACCTCAAGCCTCAGAGCTTTATTTCGTTGGGGGTGTTCCTTGGAACCCTGACAACGGGCCTACCGGAAGTCCGGAAACAGGCCCATTTCCAGCCTCTGGAGCCCGGGGGAAGCCTTTTTTGCCTTCCTGGAGGCTTGAGGAAAGCCTCTGGAGCCTGGGGAGGGCGAAAATGCCCCCTCCCCCACCATGGTGCAGGAAAAAATTTTCAAACCACCAAGACTGAATTTCTCCTCCGGGCTAGGGGAAGTTTTTGACCTGGAAGACCACATCAGTGAACGTCAAGCAGAAGTCCTGGCCGAATTTGAGCGGCGGAAGCGGGCGAGGCAAATCAACGTTTCCACGGATGACTCCGAAGTCAAGGCCTGCTTACGAGCGCTCGGAGAACCCATAACGCTGTTCGGGGAAGGGCCAGCGGAAAGGAGAGAGAGGTGAGAGCCGATGTATTTAAATTGAACGTGACCCTCCTTTTCTTTTGTCAATTTAAAAAGCGTTTTCACGTCGACATTTCCTTCCTTGCCAGGCTACGGAATATCCTCTCGGTCGTTGGTCCCGACGCCTTGAAGAAAACCAAGAAAGACGATGAGAAATCTAAGAAGTCCAAAGAAGAGGTGAGTTTGTTATGCAGGCTGCTCTCGAATCGCATTTAGGGCTAACCATTTTAAATAACTTTTTGTGTTCTTTGTCTCCTCCTTGCGGTATTTCCATTATGCCAAACGCATCAGGGGTGAAATTAAAAAAATTTACCCTACCGGTTCTGTGGGCATGGCTTGTTGTGGGTGGGGAGGTTATGTGACTGGGTGGGCGTGGCCATCTCAACATCACTCACATCGAGGGACTCCTCACCGGCCCCTCCCCTCCCAGCCACTCCTTGTCGCCAATGGCAGGAATATGGGGAGGGGGATATTCCTGCCTACCACCCTTCCCTCAGTCTGTGCTGAGATTAAGGAATGGATGACAGGCAGGAAAATCCCCTTCCCCATTTTCCTGCCTTTCACAAAAAAACTCCATTCCAGCTGTTCCCCCCCCCCGTCCCCCTCCCTCCTGGCTGCAGCAGCTCCATTGTGAATGGAGGGAGAAAAGTTAGCATTCTGTCTGCTGCATTTAACATTGAATATTGAGCGGCTGGAAGAGGTGAGCGGCAACCGGCCGGGCGTGAGTGGGGGGGGGCCAAGGAGGGGTAATTACTACCAGTTCGGCGAACTGATGCCCATAATCCCTAGCGGTTCGTCCGAACCGGTCGGATTTCACCCCTGAAACGCCTATATAAAAGAACAATCACTTTCGAGAGTTTTGATTTGTGCCTAAATCATTAGCAATTAACTGAGTTAGAATTAAACTCGACTCGTGATTTTCCAGGAAGGGTGGAAATACATAAGAATCCTCTGTGGGAAAGCCATCATTACGGGTCACCTCATTTCTGGGGGAAAAAAGGGTTGGCTATGTGTCTTCACGTCTTTTCGCAATTCGTCTTCCTTAGTATCAGCAAACTTGGTACCACGAAGGGCCAACCACCTTGAAGACGGCGAGGCTCTGGATCGCAAACTACTCCCTTCCCCGGTAAGACTATTAGTGGAAGGGAGAGAGCAAAACCCCACTCCCTCCTAACACTGATGATGTTACCTAGCTAGGTAGCAAAACGTCTGCAAGAAAACAACACAGGTCGGAAAGCACCAAATAGCCCACAGTCTTCCTCCTCCTCCTCCCTCCCCCCCTTATAAATCTCTCTCCCTCCTATCACCTATGTTGTGCCTCGTCCTCCCTCCTCTCCTCAGCCGGGCCCCTCCCGTCTCCAACCGGGCCTGCTACCAGACTCCGAGTCTGATAATGAAGATGAACGGCCTGTCATGCCTCCAGCCCCCGGCCCTGGCCCCATGCCCGGACAGGATGTCAGGAATGAACAAGCAAACCTCACTCCTACAGCGTGTGAGCAGGGAGCCAGCCACGTGCTGGAATTACCGACAGCAGATCAAGCGGAAGAGAATTCACAGTGGGAGGATCCTCGCTTCCGCAGATCTGAGAGGCAACGTCAGCAGAAGGAAGGGAGGGGCAGGCCTGGATAAATGCTGAGTCATGGAGCCACACCCCACAGCCTATATAAAGGACCATTCCAACCTTGAGTCAAGCAAAGTCTCATCTGGTTTGCTGAAGTCACAACTTGGATTCCTGCCTGCCCTGAGAAATCTGAAAGGAATTTGGCAAAGCTGCAGAGGCTTCGTGGCCACACTTGATACGGACTTCCTAGACCCGGTCGTCGGAGGGGGGAGTGGGACACGACAACCTAGTTGGGTCATGAAATGTCTGCAAGAAAACAACCCAGCTCTGAAAGCACCGCTCAGTTCAACCCTGAGCTACAAAAATCTTCTTAGATGTGTAACACATTTCTCTCTCTCCTTGTGTAGGGCAGTGAAGCGCCTGGACGAAGCCCGATGGTTTAAGGAGGTCCCCGAAGCCACACGAACATCCCAAAAACAAGAGCTTCACAAATCTTTAAGGGTGAGCGGTGTGTGTGTGTGTGTCTCTCTGTGGGGCTCAATTGTTGATCTCAAGTCAACAACAATTAAAGATAAATAGCTAAATATACCTACCGCCCACTTTTGTATCTCTGTTAGTAGTAAAATTTTCTAACCGCCCACCGGTTCCACAGTAATGGTGATTTATAAAGTAGGGAAGTAATTTTACTTTATAAAATTTATAAAGCCCGATCTTCGGACCTTTAAGCGCGAGCTCAAAACTTTTTTCTTTCACCAAGCAGGGCTGGCCTAATGATAAATTTTAATTGTGGGTTTGTTAGTGGGGTTTTTAAGGGGTTTAATTTATTTAAAATTTTATACTCTTATTTTAAATACTCAGCCTATCGAATTAGATTTTTAATGAATATTGTATTTTAAATTTTTTGGTACTTATGTTTTATCTATGCTGTACACCGCCCTGAGTCCTCGGAGAAGGGCGGTATAAAAATGTAAATAATAAGTAAATAATAAATAAATAAAGCAGAGTTACAGCAAGTTAAAGCATATAATAATAATTACTTACCATTTAGTTTCACTTATGTAACGTGAACTAAACTAAATAGTATATTTTCAGAAATTTAAAATTGTCACGGGGAATTTTATGAAAACTTAATGAAAATGTTTTTAAATAATGCTATGAATTTTTTTTAAAAAGTCAATTAAATTTAAAAAAAAAAAAAGGAAAGTGCTTCAGTATCGGACAAAACCCCTACAGCCCATCATAAAAGCTGGAACGCCCACTAGTGGGCGGTAGGGACCAGGTTGACTACCACTGAGCTAAATGCTAGAAATGCTATCAGGTACCAGGATCGTATTATCATATATGGTGGACATGTCCAGAAGCATAGAACTACTAGATTAAAATTAGAACACAGCTAGAGGAAATGTTACAACAATAGAATAGAATAGAATTTTTATTGGCCAAGTGTGATTGGACACACAAGGAATTTGTCTTGGTGCATATGCTCTCAGTGTACATAAAAGAAAAGATACGTTCATCAAGGTACAACATTTACAACACGTATTGAAATAAAACCTGAGCTGTTCCTATTCGGTATCTTGCCAGAGAAATATAGTAAAGAGAATACTTATTTGAGTATACAGATTGCAACTGCAGCGAGAATTGTATTTGCGCAAAATTGGAAACCAGAGAAAATCCCTGTAGAGGGAGAAGTAATTAAGAAAATATTGGAACGTGCAGAAATGAATAGATTAACATTGGTAATTAAAGAAAAGGAAGAATCGGAGTATTTTAAAGTAGGAGGCAATTATATCAATGGTTAGAGAAGAGCTATACATATAAAAAATTTAGATAATTGATGAATTAATATAAACATAAGAAATTTGGGAAGAATGATGTAACAATCTAATTGAAAATATAAAGGTATGATAGAAATATAATACGAAAATGATGGAGGAAGGAGTAAAAGATACAAAATATGCGCTCAGAGGAAACACTGAATGATTAAGGATGTATTGTTTATATGTTTGTTTGTTTAAAAAAATAAAAACCTTTTATTAGTATTTGCCTTCCAAATCCTTCAATAAATGGTTTTGAGGATATAACAGGAAGTGTTCAGGAACTTTTCTTCTTCCTATTTCTCTTCTCTTCTCTTCTCTTCTCTTCTCTTCTCTTCTCTTTGCCTCGCCACGCCTGACCTCCCTCCCTCCTTTTAAATCCTTTTGAAAGATTATCATTTATGATTTAGCATATGGCATATTATACACAGACTAGCAATATATATATGTTTTCTGAGGTTTTCACGGGTATTTGTATGTAGGTCTTTGGTTATTCGGGTTTTCTCCCGCGGAGAAAATTTTACGCATATATATATATATATATATATATATATATATATATATATATATATATATATATATATATATATATATATATATATATATATAAATAAATAATTAAGAAAATATTGGAACGTGCAGAAATGAATAGATTAACATTGGTAATTAAAGAAAAGGAAGAATCGGAGTATTTTAAAGTAGGGGGCAATTATATCAATGGTTAGAGAAGAGCTATACATATAAAAAATTTAGATAATTGATGAATTAATATAAACATAAGAAATTTGGGAAGAATGATGTAACAATCTAATTGAAAATATAAAGGTATGATAGAAATATAATACGAAAATGATGGAGGAGGGAGTAAAAGATACAAAATATGCGCTCAGAGGAAACACTGAATGATTAAGGATGTATTGTTTATATGTTTGTTTGTTTAAAAAAATAAAAACCTTTTATTAGTAAGTCACAAACTACCTGCATAAAATTTTAAAAATTCTGCCTTCCAAGTCCTTCAATAAATGGTTTTGAGGATGTAACAGGAAGCGTTCAGGAACTTTTCTTCTTCCTATTTCTCTTCTCTTCTCTTCCCTTCCCTTCCCTTCTCTTCTCTTCTCTTCTCTTTGCCTCGCCACGCCTGACCTCCCTCCCTCCTTTTAAATCCTTTTGAAAGATTATCATTTATGATTTAGCATATGGCATATCATACACAGCAATATATATATATATATATATATAAATAATTCTTTGGAAAGAATTGGCAGCTTAATCCTCTTGGCATGGTTTCATTTACAGTCTCTGAATAACTTCTGCAGCCAAATTGGGGACGACCGTCCTATTTCCTTTTGTCACTTCAGTTCCAACTCCAAATTCTTGGCCACAGCCTGTTGGTAAGAAGGATTTTGTTGTCTTTTGGGGGGTGGGGGTCCCCTCAGGCAAGAGAGGGCAAATGAATGGCTGAAGGGGTTACCCAGTTTAAAAAAACACAAAAAAACACTGACATTTAGAGAATCGGCCTAAATCTGCAAGTGATTCCAGATCATCTGCATTTTTATTAGGTTCTACGCACCTTCATGATGCGTGGGTGGTATTCCTCTCTAGTTACAGTTGTTATTCTTTAGTTTAATGGATTATTGCTTTATTAGTGGCCACGAATAACTGTGAGGGAAAAAAGTAGAGGCCTCTAGTAAAAAAAAAAACATTCCATGTGCAAAGAGGCGAGCTTTGAAGACATTGAGCGCGAATAATTTAGAGCAGCGAAGAGTCCTAATCTTTTCCTTGTGGTCTCCTTTCTTTCGGCCCCCAGGAGCGGCCTCTGCAAGATATGGTCAGTGCCAGACTGCAAACTCATCCTCACTTTGCGAGGTACCACATCTCTCCCCTCCCCTCCACCCACAATCCCAAACAAAGCCTGGGTTTAGAACCGGGCAAGCAAATCCCGGGGTATCGCGATTCCAACTGACAGCTTTCTCGCTTCCCCCTAAGGGCATAACACCAACGTTGGCGCCATCGTCTTCCACCCCAAAGCCACCATCTCATTGGACAAGAAGGACGTCAATCTGGCGTCTTGCGCTGCCGACGGCTCTGTCAAGCTGTGGAGTCTGGAAAGGTACGTGCGGACTTTTCTCATCTGCTATTTCCAATAAAGCCTCAGTATAGATAGAGGGACATGATGGCTTAGTGGGTAAGACGCCAAACTTGTCGATCGAAAGGTCGGCAGTTCAGCAGTTCGAATCCCTAGCGCCGCGTAACGGGATGAGCTCCCATTCCTTGTCGCAGCTTCTGCCAACCTAGCAGTTCGAAAGCACTTTAAAAAATGCAAGTAGAAAAAATAGGGACCACCGTTGGTGGGAAGGTAACAGCATTTCGTGCGCCTTTGGCGTTGAGTTATGCCAGCCACATGACCACGGAGACGTCTTCGGACAGCGCTGGCTCTTTGGCTTTGAAACGGAGATGAGCACCGCCCCCTAGAGTCGGGAACGACTAGCACGTACGTGCAAGGGGAACCTTTATCTTATGGATTGGATGGGATGGGATTTCTGTGGCAAACAACTCCCGGCAGCTCCCAGTTCAGTTTTGCTGGTAAGAAAAAGGCTAATTTGCTTTTCAAAGTTTGTGCCCCTAATTTAGCGGCCGGCACACCTGATGAAAGAAAAGGAAGGATAGAATAAAGAAAGAAAAACAGAACCTTGCGTGAAATCAAAAATGAGAGTCAGTTTCGTTTAGTGGTTAAGGTGCCTGATTTGAAAGCGGGGGACAGTGAGTTCAAATCTTGCCTTAGGCATGAAAGCCGGCTGGGTGACTTTGGACCAGTCACTAAGAGACAGTGAGTTCTAATCCTGCCTTAGGCATGAAAGCCGGCTGGGTGACTTTGGACCAGTCACTAGGAGACAGTGAGTTCTAGTCCTGCCTTAGGCATGAAAGCCATCGGAGTGACTTTGGGCCAATCACTAGGAGACAGTGAGTTCTAGTCCTGCCTTTGGACCAGTCACTAGGAGACAGTGAGTTCTAGTCCTACCTTAGGCATGAAAGCCATTGGAGTGACTTTGGGCCAATCACCAGGAGACAGTGAGTTCTAATCCTGCCTTAGGCATGAAAGCCGGCTGGGTGACTTTGGACCAGTCACTAGGAGACAGTGAGTTCTAGTCCTGCCTTAGGCATGAAAGCCGGCTGGGTGACTTTGGACCAGTCACTAGGAGACAGTGAGTTCTAGTCCTGCCTTAGGCATGAAAGCCGGCTGGGTGACTTTGGACCAGTCACTAGGAGACAGTGAGTTCTAGTCCTGCCTTAGGCATGAAAGCTGGGTGACTTTGGACCAGTCACTAGGAGACAGTGAGTTCTAGTCCTACCTTAGGCATGAAAGCCATCGGAGTGACTTTGGGCCAATCACCAGGAGACAGTGAGTTCTAGTCCTGCCTTAGGCATGAAAGCCGGCTGGGTGACTTTGGACCAGTCACTAGGAGACAGTGAGTTCTAGTCTTGCCTTAGGCATGAAAGCCGGCTGGGTGACTTTGGACCAGTCACTAGGAGACAGTGAGTTCTAGTCTTGCCTTAGGCATGAAAGCCGGCTGGGTGACTTTGGACCAGTCACTAGGAGACAGTGAGTTCTAGTCCTGCCTTAGGCATGAAAGCCGGCTGGGTGACTTTGGACCAGTCACTAGGAGACAGTGAGTTCTAGTCCTACCTTAGGCATGAAAGCCATCGGAGTGACTTTGGGCCAATCACCAGGAGACAGTGAGTTCTAGTCCTGCCTTAGGCATGAAAGCCGGCTGGGTGACTTTGGACCAGTCACTAGGAGACAGTGAGTTCTAGTCTTGCCTTAGGCATGAAAGCCGGCTGGGTGACTTTGGACCAGTCACTAGGAGACAGTGAGTTCTAGTCTTGCCTTAGGCATGAAAGCCGGCTGGGTGACTTTGGACCAGTCACTAGGAGACAGTGAGTTCTAGTCCTG